>NC_143026.1:61289318-61597500 GCF_057628025.1 Oncorhynchus mykiss
AGCACGAGGAATGGACAAAAATGGTCACAACTTATTGTGGGAAGCTACCTGAAACATTTGACCCAGGTTAAACAATCTAAAAGCAATTCTAACAAATAAGTGTATGTAAACTTCTGACCCACTGGGAATGTGATGAAAATAAAAGCTGAAACAATTCACTATTATTCTGACATGTCACATTCTTAAAATAAAGTGGTGATCCTGACATAAGACAGGGAACTCCTACTTGGATTAAATGTCAGGAATTGTGAAAAACTGAGTTTAAATGTATTTGGTTAAGGTGTATGTAAACTTTATTTACTCATACCCCATGTACCACAATTAAGTTCAGAACTGTAAATAAAGACAGGACACAGGAGTAACATTGAGAAATCTGAACACATTTTAAACAATTTACTTGCCAAAACAAAGCCAAGTACAGACTAACAAAGATGTGATATATTCATAATAGTCAAGTGACCGCTCTATTCTAACAAAGGAAATACATTTCCTCAAATATGGAAGGCAAGCGGCCAGTTCAGGTGGGACCCTTCTAGACCATGAGAGGGCAGAGGCACAACTCCAATAAAGAATTATTTGTACCTCAGTTATCAAAATGCCATGTGAATCCACATATCAGTTCCTTTGTAACAAACGTAAACATGAATCTATTTGATCAAATAAGCCTCATGTAGAAACTTGGCAATTCGCATTGACCTCCATACAAAAAATATTTTCATTGACAGATGGTCAGTTTGTCCCTCTCCCTCAGATACTAGGCAGTGGTTTGATTAACACAAGCAATGGACTAACAGATTAGATAAGAAAACAAACAGAAATGATTCTGTCAAACATAAGTTAACATTCCTTCAATATAATTTACACAATAAGAAAAAATGCTTCAATTTAAAAAAAATCTTCAGTCTTGATGCTATTTACAGGTCTATACAGGTTTGGAGATGGAGTTCCTGCTGTACAAACAGAAAGGTAAAGTTCTCACCACACTCAATTTATCATGATCATCAACACAAGACAGAAGTCAGACACCAGTGTCACCTCTTACCTATAAACGATTCAACAGTGTATTCTGGATGTCCTCATACACCTGGCTGTAGATCCCTTCTTCTGATTTCAAGCCATCCAGATATGCTATAGCAAAGTGTAAACCTTGATCAGGACATTTGTCAAAGGGAAGTCATAGCTACTAGCACCAAAACTCCTACAAAAACCAATAACGTTCACCGACAAATGGAAAAGAGGCAAAATGTGTATATACCGATGTCTAAACCGCTCTCAACCATCTCATTCCTGTGCTTCAAGTACATGGGCCACACATGGCCTTCAAACAGACCCGGGGGGTCAGGGACGGTGTATTGTCTTGTACTAAAAAAAAAGGAAACAAAATTATGAATTTAGCACAACTTTCAACTAAAAATAAAGATTACATGTTTATTTATCTGGCCAGAACAACAACCATACTATAGCTACATATGAATATTAGTGATCTGATGCCCCCCCATTCCCACCTTCTCCTCCTTTTGCACTCTTCGTATGGAATGGAGATGTAGTAGCACTTGTTATACACGTCCATCAGGGGTCTGGGGGAAGGAGGAACATGACAGAACAACGTTTAGTTCTCCTCAACTCTCCACCAATGTACAATTGAGGTTCTCAGAGCACCATAATACAGATAGCACACTCCTGGAGACCACATCCATTCAGTTGACATCCTCTTACTTCATCTAGCTAGCTGACAACACCGCCCAGACGAGTCACTTGAACAGACACTCGTCCAAATATTTGTCGTCATAATTCTTCAAATCCAGTTGAGAGCATGCAAGCATTAGTTGTCATAGGAATAGGGGACAAGCTATTTGAATACATGTCGCACAAACCAGCTGATTACTCTCATCCCCCCGTTAACTAGTACATTTCCAGTTAGCAGTGGTGCAGACAAACTCACTTGTAGTTGTACAGAAGGAAGCCCTCTACAATCAGAATGTGGATCTGCTGATCTGGGTCGGCAACCTCTGTGGAAGGGGACACGTTGACACCGTGGGAGTGTGCAAACTTCACTGGGTTCTCACTCCAGCCTCGAATCGTGTTCACCATGGCATCCATGTCCAATGCTGTGATCACTGCATAGAACAGAGAAAGGCAGAGGGGAAGAAGTTTAGCAAAAAAGGGACACACCTGGATGAAGAAATGTATTCAGTCTTGTTTAATGGGAATTGTGCTCTAGGGTAGTATTAATATTTATGCATGTACTATCAAATATGACATTTTTAGGGAAGCTTTGTTACACTAAGGGACAAGTACAATGATCAGTTATGAGTCTCCTACAGTGAAGTCCAGGCTTACCATCCCACTGTCTAAAGCCATCCTCCCCGACTTCTATCTGGTCAGGTTTCTGAAATAACACCAATAAAACATTGCTGCAAGCTCAGGCTGATCTGAATAGGGCAGATCCCATTGCAAGATGTGCACACCTAGCTGAAGCATGGAGGTATAACATGCACAAGAGCATTGAGAATCCATATATAAACCAGAGACATCAATAAAACAGGAAACAAAGCACAAGAGCAGTGAGCTACTCAGCACAAGTTCTGATCCTGTACAGGTTAATGCAGTTAAAAAAAAGTAAAAGGTGGCAACAAGCAAGGCGTGTGTGTGTGTGTGAAAAGACAACTAGGTTAATTTACAGCATACTACACAGATCTAATAAAAGGGAAGGACAGGTGCCCGTAGATGGCATGCATCATGGCTATTGGTTAATGTGTGAGTGTTTGGGATATTTTCCCTTAACAAGGTCATGCAAATTCAACACTGTATAGATACGTTTTAGCAGACCAAGTTTACCTTGAAAAAGTCATCTTGATGAACCACACAACAGTTAGGTAGTGACTTGATCAGCCTATTCGTCAAAGTGGTTTTCCCACCATTAGTCACACTGAAAATAGATAAACATGTCATGCGAGTTAGCAAGGCGTCCGTGTATTCAAAGTCTAAGCGGTCTATACACCACTCATCCGCATACCTTGCAGACATTATTGCAGTACGTTACTCAAATAGCAGTCAACATCGTATGCATTGTAGTAGTAGCTAGCAACCTAACCATTGTGGCGGGACAGGGCACATAGCTGGCTACCTAAAATATCAAGGTCAACAAATGTTAGCTACTCTGAATACGTCTGCATTCAAACGTTTTATAACTAACGTTAGCTGGGTAGGTTTGCTAAGTGGATCTCTGAATTTAGTCAGAAACTTTGAAATCAACTCGGAACGTTGCCAGTCCTACATTTAGCGTTAGCTAGCCTGATATTCATCCAAGTACACATTTTACATTATAGTAAAACATAGCTGGCAAAAAGCAATATTCATGCTTAATAAACATGTACAATACACGTTGCCAGTAAGGAGAATGGCGCTCACGTTTGCAAATTTAGAAATTGAGACTCCCTCCAATGTGTTCAATGTGAAAGTCCGCGCTGGAATTTTAAATCTCCCGCCCGACTACGACAACATACAAACGTGGCAGGCGATTTGCTAAAACCAAGTCCCCAGTTAACTACCTACAGCACATGGCGTTAATAAATTGCCCTAGTAATTTATTTATTTTTTTATCCCTGGATCCTTACAGTTTCTTATTTTGCATAAATAACTTAAAATGTTAGACGAGAAATTCAACGTTGATAGGTAACCAACGTAACGCGTTAGCCAGCTAAATAACATGGCATGTGTTTAGATTTTTATACCGGTGTTACGTTTATCAACTAAATCATTTATAAAACATGTTTTACTAATCAAAATATACATTATATAATAAAACAGATTTTCAAAACGACAAATAAAAACTGAACTTACCCGCCAATTCCTATTACGTATTTCATTTTGAGTCGGTTTTTGAAACTTCTGCTCCTAGTCCCAGCTGAAGTGACACTCACAATCAATAACAAATACAATCCAACTAATACGAGGCAGGGAGTAACTCAAGTTTCGGTGTTTTGTCTCCAGTATAGTGGCAGAGCCCAGCTGTCTTTACTATTTCATTGATGAAGAGGCGCGAGCCCTCAATTTGTAGACAACTGTGACTTGCGTCACGCAGACGTGAGCTCAGATTTGTGTCATTGTTACAGTGACCAATCACTGTCCCAGAACACCCAACGACACCAATCAACCTCGGGGTTTCGCAAAGATTTGCATATTCATTTTTATTTAACCTTTATCTAAACAGGGAGTCACATTGAGATTAGGAATCTATTTTGCAAGAGAGCTCTGTATACATTACAATAAAAACGGAATAATGTAACATACACATATATGTGTATAAAACAATATAATTCAGCACACAATAACAAAATAAACATACTTTAAAAAAGCAATCACATTCAACTACATAGAGGTCCTCAGTCAATAATTTATACTGCCTGAGAGGCACCAGCACATGTAACTGCAGTGGAATTATGCTGTCTCTGTATACATGGGGACACATGGTGAATGATGTGTAATGTTATGATATGGTTCACCTACCTTCTTCACCGGCTTTGAGGAATGTACAGGTCCACCAACGTGGCCAGCTACCAAGAATTGTGGGCTCTCCTTCTCCGTGGCCGAAGTAAGTAAGACATTTAAACGTGTTAACCCTCGCAAGGCTGCAGGCCCAGTCGGCATCCCTAGCCGCGTCCTCAGAGCATGCGCAGACCAGCTGGCTGGTGTGTTTACGGACATATTCAATCTCTCCCTATCCCAGTCTGCTGTCCCCACATGCTTCAAGATGGCCACCATTGTTCCTGTACCCAAGAAACCAAAGATAACTGAACTAAATGACTATCGCCCCAGTAACACTCACTTCTGTCATCATATGAAGTGCCTTGAGACTAATCAAGGATCATATCACCCCTACCTTACATGTCACCCTAGACCCACTTCAATTTACTTACTGCTCCAATAGATCCACAGACGATGCAATCGCCATCACACTGCCCTATCTAATCTGGACAAGAGGAATACCTATGTAAGAATGCTGTTCATTGACTATAGCTCAGCATTCAACAACATGGTACCATAGTAAGCTCGAGGCCCTGGGTCTGAACCCCACCCTGTGCAACTGGGTCCTAGACTTCCAGACACCTCCACTTCACTGATCCTCAATACTGGGGCCCCACAAGGGTGCGTACTCAGCCCCCTCCTGTAATCCCTGTTCAAATCAAATCAAATCAAATCAAATCAAATTTTATTTGTCACATACACATGGTTAGCAGATGTTAATGCGAGTGTAGCGAAATGCTTGTGCTTCTAGTTCCGACAATGCAGTAATAACCAACAAGTAATCTAACTAACAATTCCAAAACTACTGTCTTGTACACAGTGTAAGGGGATAAAGAATATGTACATAAGGATATATGAATGAGTGATGGTACAGAGCAGCATAGGCAAGATACAGTAGATGGTATCGAGTACAGTATGTACAAATGAGATGAGTATGTAAACAAAGTGGCATAGTTTAAAGTGGCTAGTGATACATGTATTACATAAGGATACAGTCGATGATATAGAGTACAGTATATACGTATGCATATGAGATGAATAATGTAGGGTAAGTAACATTATATAAGGTAGCATTGTTTAAAGTGGCTAGTGATATATTTACATCATTTCCCATCAATTCCCATTATTAAAGTGGCTGGAGTTGAGTCAGTGTCAGTGTGTTGGCAGCAGCCACTCAATGTTAGTGGTGGCTGTTTAACAGTCTGATGGCCTTGAGATAGAAGCTGTTTTTCAGTCTCTCGGTCCCAGCTTTGATGCACCTGTACTGACCTCGCCTTCTGGATGATAGCGGGGTGAACAGGCAGTGGCTCGGGTGGTTGATGTCCTTGATGATCTTTATGGCCTTCCTGTGACATCGGGCGGTGTAGGTGTCCTGGAGGGCAGGTAGTTTGCCCCCGGTGATGCGTTGTGCAGACCTCACCACCCTCTGGAGAGCCTTACGGTTGAGGGCGGAGCAGTTGCCGTACCAGGCGGTGATACAGCCCGCCAGGATGCTCTCGATTGTGCATCTGTAGAAGTTTGTGAGTGCTTTTGGTGACAAGCCAAATTTCTTCAGCCTCCTGAGGTTGAAGAGGCGCTGCTGCGCCTTCTTCACAATGCTGTCTGTGTGAGTGGACCAATTCAGTTTGTCTGTGATGTGTATGCCGAGGAACTTAAAACTTGCTACCCTCTCCACTACTGTTCCATCGATGTGGATAGGGGGGTGTTCCCTCTGCTGTTTCCTGAAGTCCACAATCATCTCCTTAGTTTTGTTGACGTTGAGTGTGAGGTTATTTTCCTGACACCACACTCCGAGGGCCCTCACCTCCTCCCTGTAGGCCGTCTCGTCGTTGTTGGTAATCAAGCCTACCACTGTTGTGTCGTCCGCAAACTTGATGATTGAGTTGGAGGCGTGCGTGGCCACGCAGTCGTGGGTGAACAGGGAGTACAGGAGAGGGCTCAGAACGCACCCTTGTGGGGCCCCAGTGTTGAGGATCAGCGGGGAGGAGATGTTGTTGCCTACCCTCACCACCTGGGGGCGGCCCGTCAGGAAGTCCAGTACCCAGTTGCACAGGGCGGGGTCGAGACCCAGGGTCTCGAGCTTGATGACGAGCTTGGAGGGTACTATGGTGTTGAATGCCGAGCTGTAGTCAATGAACAGCATTCTCACATAGGTATTCCTCTTGTCCAGATGGGTTAGGGCGGTGTGCAGTGTGGTTGAGATTGCATCGTCTGTGGACCTATTTGGGCGGTAAGCAAATTGGAGTGGGTCTAGGGTGTCAGGTAGGGTGGAGGTGATATGGTCCTTGACTAGTCTCTCAAAGCACTTCATGATGACGGAAGTGAGTGCTACGGGGCGGTAGTCGTTTAGCTCAGTTACCTTAGCTTTCTTGGGAACAGGAACAATGGTGGCCCTCTTGAAGCATGTGGGAACAGCAGACTGGTATAGGGATTGATTGAATATGTCCGTAAACACACCGGCCAGCTGGTCTGCGCATGCTCTGAGGGCGCGGCTGGGGATGCCGTCTGGGCCTGCAGCCTTGCGAGGGTTAACACGTTTAAATGTCTTACTCACCTCGGCTGCAGTGAAGGAGAGACCGCATGTTTTCGTTGCCGGCCGTGTCAGTGGCACTGTATTGTCCTCAAAGCGGGCAAAAAAGTTGTTTAGTCTGCCTGGGAGCAGGACATCCTGGTCCGTGACTGGGCTGGATTTCTTCCTGTAGTCCGTGATTGACTGTAGACCCTGCCACATGCCTCTTGTGTCTGAGCCGTTGAATTGAGATTCTACTTTGTCTCTGTACTGACGCTTAGCTTGTTTGATAGCCTTGCGGAGGGAATAGCTGCACTGTTTGTATTCGGTCATGTTACCAGACACCTTCCCCTGATTAAAAGCAGTGGTTCGCGCTTTCAGTTTCACGCGAATGCTGCCATCAATCCACGGTTTCTGGTTAGGGAATGTTTTAATCGTTGCTATGGGAACGACATCTTCAACGCACGTTCTAATGAACTCACACACCGAATCAGCGTATTCGTCAATGTTGTTGTCTGACGCAATACGAAACATGTCCCAGTCCACGTGGTAGAAGCAGTCTTGGAGTGTGGAGTCAGCTTGGTCGGACCAGCGTTGGACAGACCTCAGCGTGGGAGCCTCTTGTTTTAGTTTCTGTCTGTAGGCAGGGATCAACAAAATGGAGTCGTGGTCAGCTTTTCCGAAAGGGGGGCGGGGCAGGGCTTTATATGCGTCGCGGAAGTTAGAGTAACAATGATCCAAGGTCTTTCCACCCCTGGTTGCGCAATCGATATGCTGATAAAATTTAGGGAGTCTTGTTTTCAGATTAGCCTTGTTAAAATCCCCAGCTACAATGAATGCAGCCTCCGGATGAATGGTTTCCAGTTTGCAAAGAGTTAAATAAAGTTCGTTCAGAGCCATCGATGTGTCTGCTTGGGGGGGATGTATACGGCTGTGATTATAATCGAAGAGAATTCTCTTGGTAGATAATGCGGTCTACATTTGATTGTGAGGAATTCTAAATCAGGTGAACAGAAGGATTTGAGTTCCTGTATGTTTCTTTCATCACACCATGTCACGTTAGTCATAAGGCATACGCCGCCGCCCCTCTTCTTACCAGAAAGTTGTTTGTTTCTGTCTGTGCGATGTGTGGAGAAACCCGTTGGCAGCACCGCTTCGGATAGAGTCACTCCAGTGAGCCACGTTTCCGTGAAGCAAAGAACGTTACAGTCTCTGATGTCCCTCTGGAATGCTACCCTTGCTCGGATTTCATCAACCTTGTTGTCAAGAGACTGGACATTGGCAAGAAGAATGCTAGGGAGTGGTGCACGATGTGCCCGTCTCCGGAGTCTGACCAGAAGACCGCCTCGTTTCCCTCTTTTTCGGAGTTGTTTTTTTTTTGGGTCGCTGCATGGAATCCACTCAGTTGTCCTGTTTGTAAGGCAGAACACAGGATCCGCGTCGCGAAAAACATATTCTTGGTAGTACTGATGGTGAGTTGATGCTGATCTTATATTCAGTAGTTCTTCTCGACTGTATGTAATGAAACCTAAGATGAGCTGGGGTACTAATGTAAGAAATAACACGTAAAAAAACAAAAAACTGCATAGTTTCCTAGGAACGCGAAGCGAGGCGGCCATCTCTGTCGGCGCCGGAACCCATGACTGCATGGGCAAGCACGCCTCCAACTCAATCATCAAGTTTGCAGACGTCACAACAGTAGTAGTGCCAAGAAAATAACCTCTCACTCAACGTCAATAAAACAAAGGAGATGATCATGGACTTCAGGAAACAGCAGAGGGTGCACCCCCCTATCCACATCGACGGGACCGAAGTGGCGAAGGTGGAAAGGTTCAAGTTCCTCAGCGTACACATCACAGACAAACTTAAATAGTCCACTCACACAGACAGTGTGGTGAAGAAGACACAACAGTGTCTCTTCAACCTCAGGAGGCTGAAGAAATTTGGCTTGGCACCTAAACCCTCACAAACTTTTACAGATGCACAATTGAGAGCATCCTGTTGGGCTGTATCACCTCACCGCCCGCAACCGCAGGGCTCTCCAGAGGGTGGTGCGGTCTGCCCAACACATCACCAGGGGTAAACTACCTGCCCTCCAGGACACCTACATCACCCGATGTCACAAGAAGGCCAGAAAGATCAGGACAACAACCACCTGAGCCACTGTCCGTTCACCCCGCTATCAGCCAGAAGGCGAGGTCAGCACAGGTGCATCAATGCTGGGACCGAGAGACTGAAAAACAGCTTCTATCTCAAAGCCATCAGACTGTTAAATAGCCATCACTAGCACACAGAGGCTGCTGCCTATATAAATAGACTTGAAATCACTGGCCACTTTAATAAATGGAACACTAATCACTTTAACAATGTTTATATATCTTGCATTACTCATCTCAAATCTATATACTGTATTCTATAATATTCTACTGTATCTTAGTCTATGCTGCTCTGACATTGCTTGTTCATATATTTATATATTCTTACTTCCATTCCTTTACTTAGATTTGTGTGTATTGGGTATATGTTGGTTGGCAGGCTGCAAGATTCACACACCAAATATAAATACAAAATGCAAGAAAAAAGAAAAACATGGTCATATAAAACAAACACATTCATCAGTAATAAGGTACTCAATCAGCTTTCTGAATTGCCCCAGAGGCACCAAAACATCACATTTAAGAAAACTAAAAGTGGATTTACCTAACTCATTAGAGACCAAAGGAATTTCCAGTTAGCCATCCCTGAGACCAGGTGTGGTAATTCCTAAATCTAAAGTTTAGTAATGATGTTAGGTAAAGTGGGACTTTTTGTAAAAGGGTTTTATAAATGAAAACAAAGCAGCGTATCAACCTACGTGACATCAAATACAGCCAACCAACTTTCTGGTAGAGAATGCAGTGAGGAGTACTAAACTCAGTGTTGCCAACTCATTTTTAAGGGTAAGTTACAAGGTTGATTTGTTGCTAAAAGTTGCTAAATTACATTGTGATGTCATTGCGGGATAACGTAAAACTGCGTCATTACGTAGAACACTCAATATCATCAAATTGACTGGCCATCTCGGCAAAAAATATGATTTGACATTTGTTCAGGTACAGACTCCCACTCTTTTCTGTACTTCTGGCTGTACAATTTTGATTGAGAGATGTTGATTGATGTTGTAAGTTCTGTTCAAGATCAAACATTCGTGACCAACTATATTCATTGGGTTTGGCTCGTCGAACCCGTACTACTACTGCTGCAGTCAGCCAACAATGGTTTGCAATTTGCTGAAATTGCTGCTGCTGACATCATTCATAATGCAATTTTGCAGCTGGGCACGTGTGTTGTGACTGAGTGTGTGACAGAGAAAATCGTTTTTGTGTAATTTAGATGGAAAATACTTGCATTTTAGCATTTGAGTCACATTTGAGTCACTTTTCAAAAGTACATTTTTAAAAGTAGCTAAATTTGTTGCTAGGTGCTGTTTGAAAAAGAGGTTGCCAGGGTAGTCTGAAAAGTTGATAAATCTAGCAACAAAATTGCTAAATTGGCATCACTGACTAAACTTGTCGGCCGTAATAAAGCGCAGTGCGTTATGATAAACTGCAGCTAACGTTTTTAATGAAGTGGCAGCTGCGTTCATATACATGATGTTGCCATAGTCTAGGACCAATAGGAACATCGAGTGAATAATCTGCTTTCTACTATTTAGCGAGAGGCAAGACCTATTTCTATAGAATAATCCACTTTTTATTCTCAACTTCATAACGAATTCATCAATATGCTTTTTAAAAGACAGCTTTTCATCTATACAGCTGCCCAGATATTTGTAAGCACTGATTTGATCAATATGGATATGCGCTCTAGAGAACAACATATACTTAGTTTTACCTGCATTCAGTACTATTTAACATTCTGAAAGTGTTGTGGCAGTGATTTCAAACCTGGCAATTTTACTGATAAACTCATGGGTACACTCACAAAGGTTGCCTGGCATTGTGATGCTTTAGTCTGGGGAGGGGGCGAGATTTATGCAGAGGATGGGAAAGCTCAACAAATCCCACAATTTAACTAAATAAATCACAGCACAGATTGAAGAGTACACTTCCTGCTTTTACTTCCTGCTATGGGTACACAAAGCTAACCTATGCCATGGGTCAGAGCTAGTGCAGATCAGCACTAGACCAATGCTAGTGTGGACCAGAGCTAGCTAGCTATTAGCTACACCCTGGCCCCGGGCTTGTTAGTGCAGACCAGAGCAAGACCACAGCTAGTCCAGACCAGAGCTAGCTAGCTACTATCTATGCCCTGGACCACAGCTAGTTATTGCAGACCAGAGCTAGTGTGAACCAGAGCTAGCTAGAATCTAGCTACGCCCAGGAACAGATCTGGACCATAGCTAGTGCAGACTAGAGTCGTAGTTGTTGTCAGTAGTTGTGGTCAGAAGTGGTCAGTAGTTGTGTGGTTGTGGTCGGTAGCAGGGATGTAGTGCTGCCGCCCTTACGAAAAAAGATTGCTGTAAGAGTGCAGTATAACCGCAGTATGCTGTAAATACTGCATCCAAAATAACACTGTTTTCTTCACTGCAGTAATTTTGCAGTGTAACTGCAGTTAGAGTGCAGTAAACAGTTATTCTGCTATTACTGTGTCCAAAATACCACAGTCGACTGCAGCTACTGCACTTTAACTGCAGTTTCAAAACTGCTATCTTTTATTGTAAAGGCGTACCGCGGGGGGAGCGGCAATCCCAATTTCTTTCCAATTTGACAATACACGGAGCTGATGAAAACATAATTGGAAAATTATTTATTATATTTTATTACCACTAAAATTCCATGAAAATTATATAATTACAAACTACAGATGTACAGCTGAAGTCGGAAGTTTACATACACTTAGGTTGGAGTCATTAAAACTTGTTTTTCAACCACTCCACAAATTTCTTGTTAACAAACTATAGTTTTGGCAAGTCGGATAGGACATCTACTTTGTGCATGACACAAGTCATTTTTCCAACAATTGTTTACATACAGATTATTTCACTTAAAATTCACTGTATCACAATTCCAGTGGGTCAGAAGTGTACATACACAAAGTTTACTGTGCCTTTAAAAAGCTTGGAAAATTCCAGAAAATTATGTCATGGCTTTAGAAGCTTCTGACAGGCTAATTGACATAATTTGAGTCAATTGAAGGTGTACCTGTGGATGTATTTCTAGGCCTACCTTCAACCTCAGTGTCTCTTTGCTTGACATCATGGGAAAATCAAAATAAATCAGCCAAGACCTCAGAAAATATTGTAGCCTCCCAAGTCTGGTTCATCCTTGGGCGCAAACGCCTGAAGGTACCACGTTCATCAGTACAAACAATAGTACACAAGTATAAACACCATGGGACCAAGCAGCCGTCATACCACTCAGGAAGGAGACGCGTTCTGTCTCTTAGAGATGAACGTACTTTGGTGCGAAAAGTGCAAATCAATCCCAGAACAACAGGAACGGACCTTGTAAATAATGCTGGAGGAAACAGGTACAAAAGTATCTATATCCACAGTAAAATGAGTGCTATATCGATATAACCTGAAAGGCCGCTCAGCAAGGAAGAAGCCACTGCTCCAAAACCCCCATAAAAAAGCCAGACTACGGTTTGCAACTGCACATGGGGACAAAGATCGTACATTTTGGAGAAATTTCCACTGGGCTGATGAAACAACTATAGAACTGTTTGTCCATAATGACCATCTTTATGTTTGGAGGAAAAAAGGGGAGGCTTGCAAGCCGAAGAACACCATCCCAACCGTGAAGCACGGGGGTGGCAGCATCATGTTGTGGGAGTGCTTTGCTGCAGGAGGGACAAAATAGATGGCATCATGAGGTAGGAAAATTATATGGATATATTGAAGCAACATCTCAAGATATCAGTCAGAAAGTTAAAGCTTGGTCACAAATGGCTCTTCCAAATGGACAATGACCCGAAACATACTTCCAAAGTTGTGGCAAAATGGCTTTAGGACAACAAAGTCAAGGTATTGGAGTGGCCATCACAAAGCCGTCTGTGCCACCAGTAAGTATAGATAGCAGTCTAAATCCCCTACGCACAGTGTCTCCGCCTTTTCTCAAGGCTTCTGGGAAAAATGCTGTCGCTCATTCAGTCGACAGAATCGTTCAACCAGTTCTCCCCACTAAGCAACGAGTCAGTCAGATGCCAAGCCTTCTCAGATCTCTCCCCCACCCGTTACGGGGTCTGAGCCGCTGAAGCCTCCCAACATTGGTTCTGACAAATTGAAAACCATTGTCATTGGCGACTCCATTACCCACAATATTAGACGCAAAAATAATCATCCAGCGATCATACACTGTTTACCAGGGGGAAGGGCTACCGATGTAAAGGCTAATCTGAAGATGGCACTGGCTAGGCTAAAATTCGCGAGTGTAGAGAGTATAGGGAGATTGTTATCCACGTCGGCACCAACGATGTTAGGGTGAAACAGTCAGAGGTCACCAAGCGTGTCAATCAGCTAGAAAGATGTGTCAGCATCGAGTAATTGCCTCTGGGCCCTCCCAGTTAGAGGGGGAGTGATGAGCTCTACAGCAGTCTCACAACTCAATCGCTGGTTTTCCCCCACTCCCAAAATATAGAATTTGTAGATAATTGACCCTCTTTCTGGGACTCACCCACAAACAGGATCAAGCCTGGCCTCTTAAGGAGTGACGGACTCCATCGTAGCTGGTGGGGTGCTCTCATCTTATCTATCAACATAGACCAGGCTCTAACTCCTCTTGCTCTAACAAGAGATAGGGTGCAGGCCAGGCAGCAGGATGTTAGCCAGCCTGCCAGTTAGTGGAGACTGCCACTAGCACACTCAGTGTAGTCACCTCAGCTATCCCCATTGAGACAGTGTCTATACCTCGAACTAGGTTGAGCAAAACTAAACACGGTGGTGTTCGCCTTAGCAATCTCACTGGAATAAAGACCTCTTTCAAGGCAGTCATAGTCAATGAACTAATCACTGATCTTAATCTTGATGTGATTGACCTGACTGAAACATGATGTATTTCCCATTTAGGTTTATGGAGCATTCAAACCAATGTTAATCTGTGCAGATTTTAAATCGTTATAGTTGATAAGGTAAAATCAAAAATATGAATACAAGCAATCTAAGTTGGGTCAGTCTGAACCTCTCAAAGTTGGTTAGGTTTTGAAAGCTTAAACCAGGGGTAGGCAACTAGTTTGATTATGATTTTACGAGTGGATTGCCGGGGGGCTGAAACATAATTATAATAATGTATACACTGCAAATTGACCACAACTAAGCCAAAAAATAGATTGTATTTGTCAGTTGGCTTTTCATAGCCGAGCAAGACAGCAGGTGTGGCATAGAGACAGAGAGAGCGTCAAAAACATAAGGTTCGGTGACAAGGTAGCACAACCTGTGAAAAGGTCAGGGTTCCATAGCCGCAAGCAGAACAGTTGAAACTGGAGTAGCAGCACGACAAGGTAGCACGTCCTGTGAAAAGGTCAATGTTCCATAGCCGCAAGCAGAACAGTTGAAACTGGAGCAGCAGCACGACAATGTAGCACGTCCTGTGGGACGGCATGGAGAGTGACATGGATAACAATCTCTCTATACTTTCTACACTCGACAGATTTAGCCTAGCCAGTACCATCTTCAGATTAGCCTTTACGTCGGTAGCCCTGCCCCCTGGTAAACAGTGTATGATCGCTGGATGATTATTTTTGCGTCTAATATTGTGGGTAATGGAGTCGCCAATGCCTGGCCGTGCAGCCATGAGTGAACAGGGAGTACAGGAGGGGAATGAGCACGCACCCCTGAGGGCCCCCCGTGTTGAGGATCAGTGTGGCGGATGTGTTGTTATCTACCCTTACCACCTGAGGGGCGGCCCGTCAGGAGTCCAGGATTCAGTTGCAGAGGGAGGTGTTTAGTCCCAGGGTCCTTAGCGTAGTGATGAGCTTTGAGGGCACTATGGTGTTGAACGCTGAGCTGTAGTCAATGAACAACATTCTCACATAGGTGTTCCTTTTGTCCAGGTGGGAAAGGGCAGTGTGGAGTGCAAAAGAGATTGTGTCATCTGTTGGGGCGGTACGCGAATTGGAGTGGGTCTAGGGTTTCTGGGATAATGGTGTTGATGTGAGCCATGACCAGCCTTTCAAAGCATTTAATGGCTACAGATGTGAGTGCTATGGGTCAGTTGTCATTTAGGCAGGTTACCTTAGTGTTCTTGAGCACAGGGACTATGGTGGTCTGTTTGAAACATGTTGGTATTACAGACTCAGTCAGGGTTGAAAATGTCAGTGAAGACACTTACCAGTTGGTCAGCGCATGCTCGGAGTACACGTCCTGGTAATCCGTCCGGCCCAGCGGCCTTGTGAATGTTGACCTGGTCTTACTCACATCGGCTACGGAGAGCGTGATCACACAGTTGTCCGGAACAGCTGATGCTCTCATGCATGCCTCAGTGTTGCTTGCCTCAAAACGAGCATAGAGCATAATTAGCTTGTCTGGTAGGCTCGTGTCACTAGGCAGCTCACGGCTGTGCTTCCCTTTGTAGTCTGTAATGGTTTGCAAGCCCTGCCACATGTGACGAGGGTCGGAGCCAGTGTAGTACGATTCAATCTTAGTCCTGTATTGACACTTTGATGGTTCGTCTGAGGTTAGAGTCCCGCTCCTTGAAAGCAGCAGCTCTACCCTTTAGCTCAGTGACGATGTTGCCTGTAATCCATGGCTTCTGTTTGGGGCATCTGCTAAACAACTGTAATGTAAATGTAAAATAGGCTTGGGCAGTATACAGGAGTATTTGAAAATAGCCACTGGATGGTTTTTCAGTATCATTGAAACTTTTGAAGTTTTTTAATACATTTTAATATTAGTAGTTACCTTTTAAGTAAATACCAGCCGTCAACTTGTACAATACATTAGGAGATAAAGTAGATCCCCGTTCTTAATTTCACATGTCACATTATTATACATTATTAAGCTTACCGGTAGTCCCCAGTCACATGTTGTTTGTTTACAAGCATACAACATTGAAAGACGGGAGAGATTGCTATCCCTTCCTGTAGAGAAAACAAAGAACAACCTGGGATGGAAACCCAGTGGCTTTCTGATGCCCAAAACATTCACTATCAACATGGTGCCCGGAAGATGACGGATAAGGAAAAAAGGAAGAAAGTGGAACATATTATGAATAAATATGGAGTGGGGGATTGCAGAAGCCTTCTGGAAGATCTGGTGAAGGAGAAGATGGCGGATAAGGAAAAAAGCAGAAAAGTGGCATATGTTTTGATGGAATATGGAATGGAGGATTGCACAGAACTTTTGGAAGAGCATTCACTTTCATTTTGGAAGGAAAGTGAATGTGACGAGAGTGAGTGTAAATTCATTGAGGTGGCAGGTGATGACCGCCGTAAAGGAGCTGAGTGTAGAGGGAAGCAGCGTTTTGAGGAGAGTTGGCATCCAGTGCAAAAAGAGTAATATGTGCTCTAGAGATGAAACCTGACTAGAGTATGGATGTAGTACCTGCTGTGAGGACCACTGAGTTCGGGCCTCGTCCCGAGGATGAAAAGGGTGATTCTAGACCAGTGGGGGTGAGGTTTGTGGAGAGAATGAATCCTTGCATTTTGGCTGATCCATATGTGGTGTTCGTGTTGGGTGGAGAAGGGGTTGGGGAATGTTGAGTTGGTGAGAGTAATTCAGAGTGCATTAGTGATGATTTATTGTGTTTTTATTCAATCCAGAGGCAGTGGGTGCTCAGGCTCACGCTATTAGGGACAAGAAATGTGACGTGCTCTTCTCTCCTGAGGAGGGCGCCGTTGAAAGGAGTGATAACAGGGGTGGCGTTAAGTGCCCGACAAGGTCAAGTTAGGAAGTATAAGTTATCCCGTGAGAGCTTTTGTTTTCTGGAAATACTATGGCGTTTTAGGTGTCAAGTTTATGGGCATGTTACAGCAGCATGTAGGAGGGAGATTCCTAGACGTGAGAAGTGTGCAGGAGGGCACGAGACGAAGGAATGCGTAGTAGCGGTGGAGAAAGTTGTGTGTGTTAGCTGTGGGGGTGATCACGGGGCGGGAGATCGGAGGTGTCCGGTGAGAGAAAGGCATGTAGAGTTAGAGTAGTACACAGAGTGTTGTATGTCTAAGTGTGAAGAGAGTGGTTGAGGAAGATGGGCACAGGGTGAGGGATAGTGAGAGGATTCCTGTGGATAGGCAGAGACCAAGAGAGAGTGATGGGAAGAATATCTGCTTCAGTAAGGTGGGATTTTTAGCATTTGTAGCCATGGTCGTCACAGAAAATAGAGGTTGTGGTGGCAGTGGCAGAGAAGTACTTGGGATTGCAAGGATGTACTGCAGAACAGTTTGGTCGTTGTTCTGGAGTAGGATTACATAGCGTTAAATAGTGGAATGGGGTGGTGTTTTTTAGAGAGGGTCAATAGTTGGCAGGGTAATTTTCATTTTTCCCAGTTTTGTATTACCGTAACAATAATTTAATGTAGGTCGGCAGTGAATGGCCTCACACACCAGTACAGTAGGCGGCGGTGTGTGCCACCTAAAAATTGGATGCAATCCGCCAAACCAAATCCTAAAGAAGAAGAAGAAGAGGAAGAGAGTCTGGAGCCTTGTGAGTCGTTCTGTTGTGCAGCACATACCAGGTGACCTAATTACAGCATGGAATTCCAACTAAATGTTTGCCAGCTGGATATCTTATAACTATGAACTGTCTAAAATAGGCTAAATGCTAAGCAGTTGTGCATTTGCTTTGCTAATTTAGTAGCTAGTAATCTAGATAAGGGGTTTGTTTCTTGCAGTCAAGCTCCTATTGGTAACATAATCCCCTGCTGGATCAAGAGCCTTGCATTCTAATATTTGGTTTGTGTGTACAGAACTGTGAGTAGCATTATTTTTGTTACTTCTATAACTTTATGAGCTAAGATGTCTGTCCTGTAAATAGTTTATCTCAAAGACTGTATAACATGTTAGCATGCGTTCATTATCATTTAGGTAGCATTCACTATGGGATTTGACATGTACTTGTTAGCATTGCTAACCTTCGGATTGAAAACATCGCCTCTTGTGTTCAGTGCCGGTATTACTGAATATCCCAGAAGGTCACAAGTTTATTGTCAAGTGCACATGTACAGTGGAATGCCTTTCTTGCTCTTTCCCAAGAATGCAGTAATCTGTATGAACAAGGTCGGTATGAAGGTATGACAATCTGGACACCGCCCAAGCCTACTTCAAAATGTCTTTGAAAGTAATTGAAAAACCCTCAATAGTATTTGAAACCAGGTCTGTTGTCTTGTCTCATTTCCTGAAGGCCATTCTCAATTTAGATCCTATGTGTGACTGACCAGTGACCAGCGCTGCCTCTGTCACTAATACAGCTGAGCTGATGTAACTGTCAGAGTTGTTCTAACAGAGCCGGGGGGCTCGTGATAAGCGTCAGAGTGTACATGGACGTGTGTATCATGACTGTGTATTAATAGGTTCCTTTGAACCACAACAAGCACCTTTTAGGGATGTCCGGCGTTGCTTTAAGTCAACTCAGTGAACAACTGGACACCCTCACTTCTATGGTCAGGCAAATGTAACTGTTCCTTTTCTCAACAAATCAGGTTTGATTCAAGTCAAAGCTTGAATCTATCCGTACATTCGGAATGTCTGAAAAATAAAAATGTATTTCTGAATGACTGAATGATATATCTTGGATTAATTTACAGCAGTGGGTAAATTTAGAAATGGAAGAATACAGGCCGCAGAGAGAGATTGTCGGGTGGAACAGTTTACTTCTTTGTATTTACATGGAAGAATGTACATCACAATCTAAAGAACATGCAGTTTTGAAAAATAAGCTACACACAGTATTCCAGCCGACAAATTGCCCACTGATCTCTTCCAAATCTTCCAGTGTAATAACATATTGTGCTTTTAAAGACTGAAAATATGATTGAAAGACATTTTTGGACGCTCAGGGGTTGCTTTCCATGTAGAACCTTTTACCAAAACAAAATACACTTGTGTCAACAAAATCAGTTTACTAGCAATTTGGGGGGAAAAAAATCCCAGTAGTCAATTTAGAATTGTACATTCCATATCATAGTTTTCTGTGTAGAATTTGGTGAAAAGAAGGAGAGGCACTCAGAAGAGCTGACATCCTTTAGAAAACGGCACTCTCTCTCCAGCAGCTTTGGGAGACTGCAGAAAAACTCCTGCAATTCTGTGCCACGTTTAAGCCTACCTTTTGATGGGATAGGTATTTCTCTACCAGAAATCAAAGGCAAATGAATCTGTCCAATGTTCTAACGTAACACTACAATTATGTGTATACAAATGTTTGGAAGCCATTTTCTTACTTTGTCCATTGAATATCAATCACCTCTAGTCTAGCCCATCGCCATCCACAAACCTGTCCACAGAAAATGACTTCTGTTATGTTTTATATTTATCAAGGTATCGTTTGAATTTGGATGGCACTTCAGAAAGAGACATTTTTGATTATCATACTTGTCTAGACGGGTTGACAGGTTACCAACAAATACAATGCATGATATTGATTGTACTACAGTATACTTGTACAAAAATTAGAAGAGCACACAAAAATCCATCTTGAGTTACATATTAGGAAGGCAACCTGTCCCCAAATATACACATCTAGATGTTATGCTCACAATTTAATGACAATCAAATTCTATAGTGCAAAACAACACTTACAATACATGTATGTATGTAATCTTTACAAAAATAAAAACTCTTAACACTTCCTCCCCTCTACCACCCAGTAGGTAAGTATCCAATAGAAGATTGACCATTAGGCGACTGGTCCATAATCCAATAGGACATCTGAAGGTACATTACATGCTGACAACATGTTGGCATGCTTTGACTGCACCCACAACACAGCATGATACAGAAATGATACCATTAAGTCACAACATCAATGACTGAAAAACTGAAATGAAATGCAGTCCTCTTGACATTACAGTCAAACCAGCACATTTCTTGTTATTACTTTCAGTGGGCCCCCATATTAATGTACAGACAAGAATCCTGAGGCACATCAGAATGTAAGGTACATGGGTTGGTTAGTTGGGCACTGAATGATCCCCGGACCAATCTGGGTATATGAAACATGATGCCATCCAAATTATTAATGCAAAACAGTTGATCAAAAATAAAGCCTGTACTCTGACAAATGATGAGGCCAAAATGAAGCAAAGGTGAAGGCATCCGATGTCTCGCAAAGCATTCCAGTCTACATCTAAATGTTCAAGGGCTAGCATAGCGCTAATGGGTGAAATGATGCCACAGCACACCAATGCTGAGCACTAAGGGGCATTGCCTGACTCTCTGTTCCTCCTCCCCTCTTCTTCTCTAAGGCATATCTTCCTCTCAGTAACTAGGCCTGGCAGAGCCCTCAGTGCAGCTCCTAGGACACACCATCCAACACTGTCTGTATACAGTATACATACTCAAGTCTAGTCTACCATTGTCCCTGCAAGAGCCTCCAACACAAAACTGTAAAAGGTCTGGTTACCTGCCTGCCACTGACACCTTACACCATTTATGTCCGGTGGAACATTTTGTACAATATTCATGTTATTTTTTCTTACATCTTGACTTAGGCAAGAGTATCGCAGTGTCATCTATATTTGAAATGGATACAAAACCCACGGTGGTGACTGGGGGCGTCGTTTAAAAGTAACTACTTTCAGCGGTCGTAAAATGATGTAACATGGAGTTGTACAGTCCCCAGAACAGACAATTCCTTGGAATGTCCTGATGGAATCAGTTGGCAACCTAAGAACCGCTGAGGAGTGTGTTGGGGAGTTTAATATCTTGATGGAAAAATCTTCAGCTTGATATTTATAGATTAGGAAGTATTCTTAGACTTGTTGGACTTCATGTTTCTTCTTATAAACACAGTTTTCATGCTCCAAACTTCTTTCAACAACTGCACAGATGATACAAGACACCGTCATTAAGAAGCAGGTTAATGATATAAAAACCTCCAGAAGAATACACTTTTCAAAACAGCAGACCAGGTTCACAAAGCAGTTCATTTAATACAGCTGACCTTATTGTAACATGAGTGAGGCTGCGACATGCCTGACCTCTTGACCCCTGAAAGTCCCTTGATGACACAGTAAGACACACACACGTTCCTGACACGCTCACCCATTAGGCCTGGCTGGCTGCACTTGACCGGGCATTCCTGTACAATAGCACTGAGGACTGGCTGGGTCTGATTCTTAAATGGCTGAGCAGGTGGACATTACGTAACAGTAGACATTCAAATGGCGCTGGTGGTTTAAACATCTGTTTAAGTGGTTAAATGGCCTGACCACAGAATGATATCTTAGAACTCATTTAATAGGATCTCTATGGGCCTGACTCCTGCCACAGGCTGCCAGTGGATACCGTATGCACAATGTACATTGTATTTATGAGTGCAGTGTCACCTTGTAGTCAGTGTGAGAAGAGCAGTAGTGTTGTGTCCTTCCTTACCATGGTATGAGATGAATAAAGAGGAGCAGGTCCCTTTCAGATTCCTTGCCCTGTGATCATTGACTTGGGCCTGCAAATGACATGAGTATGAATAAATAAATGTCTCTGTGACTTTGTTTCCTGCTATACTGCTGTTGAGAGGTAATAGTGCTCGACAATGGCCATGTTGACTGCTGCTTGATCTATACCAGGTACACTACATTACCAAAAGTATGTGGACTGGTCGTCGAAAGTTTCATTTCCAAAATCATGGGCATTGATATGGTGTTGGTCCTCCCTTTTCTGCTATAACAGCCTCTACTCTTCTGGGAAAGCTTTCCACTAGATGTTGGAACATTGCTGAAGGGACGTCCATTCAGCCACAAGCGCATTAGTGAGGTCAAGCACTGACGCTGGGCGATTAGGCTGGGCTCACAGTCGGTGTGCCAATTCATCCGAAAGGTGTTCAATGGGGTTGAGATTAGGGCTCTGGGCAGGCCAGTCAAGTTCTTCCACACAATTTCGACAAACAATTTCTGTACGGATCTCGCTTTGTGCACGGGGGCATTGTCATACTTAAACAGGAAGGGGCCTTCCCCAAACTGTTGCCACAAAGTTGGAAGCACAGAATCGTCTAGAATGTCATTGTATGCTGTAGCGTTAAGATTTCCCTTCACTGGAACTAAGGGCCCTAACAACCCCAGACCATTATTCTTCCCCCTCCAAACTTTACAGTTGTCACTATGCCTCCGTGAAGGTAGCTTTCGTCTGTCAGACTGCCAGATGGTGAAGCATGATTCATCACTCCAGAGAATTTCCACTGCTCCAGAGTCCAATGGCGGCGAGCTTCACACCACTCCAGCAGACGCTTGGCATTTCACATGGTGATCTTAGGCTAGTGTGTGCCTGCTCGGCCATGGAAACCCATTTCATGAAGCTCCTGACAAACAGTTACTGTGCTGACGTTGCTTCCAGAGGCAGTTCGGAACTCGGTAGTGAGTGTTGCAACCGAGGACAGATGATTTTTACACGCTACACGCTTCAGCACTCCCTGTTCCCATTCTGTGAGCTTGTGTGGCCTACTACTTCGCGGCTGAGCCGTTGTTGCTCCTAGACGTTTCCCATTCACAATAACAGCACGTAGTTGAACGGGGCAGCTCTAGCAGGGCAGGAGTTTGATGAACTGACTTGTTGGAAAGGTGTCGTCCCATGACAGTGCCACTTTGAAAGTCACTGAGGTCTTCGGTAAGGCCATTCTACTGCCAATGTTTGTCTACGGGGATTGCATGGCTGTGTGCTTGATTTTATACACCTGTCAGCAACACCTGTAGCCAAATCCACTAATTTGAAGGGGTGTCCACATACTTTTGTATATATATAGGATATCTCCAACCCTGGTCCTGGAGAGCTTTAAGATATCCGGCTATCACGCACAGGCCGTTATAGTGTAACTGTCTACTCCCTACCTCTCTGCCTTGGCTGAAGAAGACGCGTGTGGGTTTGGCTGTTCCTGCTGTTCCTGCTCCATCCTGTACAGGCAGAGGGAAACAACACTTGAATAAAAGCTTGATGAATGAATTGACTGAGGATACAGCATGGATCACCCCTGATTGATTATGAGCATGGCATGTATGCCCAGTTAATTCGATCAAAAAAAATATGTTTTACCTTTCTTTCCGAGCTCTGATCCTCTCCTCCTCAAATCTGTAAAAAGAAAAGATTAAGATCCCTTTTCTGATCCAAGTCCTTTTCCAAGAGTGAAATACAGATACAATCTTCTATCTATTTTTTGGGCTGAAAAACCAAATGAACATAAATTCCCATTTGAAAACTTTTTGATATTCAAATGTGTTCTTCTATGATTTATTTACTGCCTCAAAGTCTCTACCAGGCATCCGTGTCTATTCACGGAGGGGAAAATTATTAGCTTGAAAGTTTACACAATTTATTAGTCTGCAAATCACTGCAGGTCAGGGAATGATGGTGGGAGTCTTCAGCTTAGTTACCCCCCATAGTGGTTGATGATACTTACTGCACCACACACTCCGGGACCTGCACATGTTCCATGGGGACTATCTCTGCCAGCTCATCCAGACTATGCACATACTGGATCTTATTCATAAACTTCACACTGCAAATAAGAACGGGATAAAAACAACAACCAGTTATATTGGTTTTATCCATCACAGTGGCGATATGTAGCATAACTGTATTATGAAAAAACGTTTGTATCATTTCAGACAGAAGTTTTGAAAGTGCTGCTAATGAGCCAAAAGTGGTCCCAGTTTTGTGTGTACTACGTCATCAAATTGTGTACTACATCATCCATTTCGTATGATATGTTACGTCATGTAAAATGTAAAAATAAAATAAATATTTTTTTTAAATAGCGATTCACATATGTTACGAATCCAATTCATACTTTATGTTACAAATGTGTTATGTTTTAGATCCTGGAGTACCCCTTTGATGTTGTTGTTCTGTGGTCACCTGATAAAAGGCCTAGATATGGCCAGCACAGTGCGGATGAACCAGGTGGGGTGGGCGATGACCAGAGACTTCAGGTTCTTCCTCAGCCTTCAGGGACAACAGAAATAAATAGTTGAAATAAGGCAATACATACATACATTCATCTCATAGTGCTGGAAGACTCTATCAAGCAGCCTACCGTAGTATGAGTCAATCCTCACTTCCCATTGAATGCCAGTAGCAGTGACAAGCTCAATTACTCCCCATTAGTTTCTCCTGAGAGTCAGTCAACATTTGTGTTATGCACATCCATCCTATGCTGACAGTATGAATGACTGCATTATCCATGCTGTCATGCAGTGGTGTATACGATATAAATAGTCTTACCTCCTATCAATCATCTGATAGCATTTCTTCAGCCATCCTATGCCCGGCATCTTGCCCCGTGGTGTGGCTCCATTCATGTAGATGATCAAATAGTCCTCAGCAACCAACATTTCTAGACTGCTGACCACATACCTGAGATGGCAATGAGGAAGGGAAAAATATTGAGGTTTATTTTATTGCTACCGTGGCAAGCACTAATGAAATCTCGAGTTCCCATTTTCTGGCAGCATAAATCTTCACTACAAAATGATTGTGTGATGTATGACATGATCTCTCTGATTTCAATGATAGTATACCAGGCGTGATGACCTAGTTTTAAATATCACTCTGTGGTAGTTGGGCATTTGTGCCTCTTGCCATAAATCAGTATCTCTGCAATTTGTAAATCCAGTTACTCACAGGAAGAGGTTCTCCATGATGTAGTGGTAATCTGCACAGCTGCTGTCGGGCAGGTAGCAGGCTGAGAACACTATGATGGCATTCAGACCCTCGCCATAGTAACCTGCAGAGGGAGAGAAGAGCGACAGTTGACATGGCCTGTAAGTTCATCCCGTTGGTGTCAATTACCTGGATGCAGAACCATCAAGATACAGACATATACCGACGTAAATTCAGTTTGAGATTGAATGGGCACCATGTTGGCACCGAAGGTTCCATGACAATTCAATTTTAATTAGTTTAACTATGCATACAGCGTATCTATGGCTCTGGCTGGATGCTGTTGGTTGGATACTGACCTCCATGGGTGATGACGCGGAGGTACGGCCTGATGACCTGCATGTCGATGCGGTGCTCCTGCTCCCCAATGATCACCGTCCTCCACAGGCGCCCGTTACCACCCGTCCCATCAGCACCATCCTCCTCTTCTCCGTCACCAGGCCCCGCTTTGGCGTTGGCCACTGGCGTGTCATCTGGATGTACATAGTGAAAAGTTTGAAGGTGTTTATGCTGTAATGTGAAGTGGGTTTAAAACAAAGGTATTTCTACTAGTGAGACATAATGGATGTGTTTTATGTCATCCACCTTTGTCTCTTCAGTATTTTAGCTGCTGTTCTGTTCAGCTGTAGTCTGATAGAATGGACTTTTTACTACGCAGATATTTACACTGAACAAAATTTTTTTTACTTAGTCACAGCTCATTTAAGGAAATCAGTCAATTGAAATAAACTCATTAAGCCCTAATCTATGGATTTCACATGACTGGAAATACAGATATCCATCTGTTGGTCACAGAGACTGTACCTTTAAAAAAAAAAAAAAAAGTAGGGTCGTGTATCTGGTGTGTCAGTATCGGGTGTGACCACCATTTGCCTCATGCAGTGTGACATCTCTTTCGCATAGAGTTGATCAGACTGTGGATTGTTGTCCCACTCCTGTTCGATGGCTGTGCGAAGTTGCTGGATATTGACGGGAACTGGAACCCGCTGTTGTACATCTCCACCCAGAGCATCCCAATCATGCTCAATGGGTGGCAATTCTGGTGAGTATGCAGGCCAAGGAAGAACTGGGACATTTTCAGCTTACAGGAATTGCATACAGGTCCTTGCGACATGGGGCGTGCATTATCATGCTGAAACATGAGGTGATGGCGGACGGATGAATGGCACGACAATGGGCCTCAGGATCTTGTTACGGTATCTCTGTGCATTCAAATTGCCATCGATAAAATGCAATTGTGTTTGTTGTCCGTAGCTTATGCCTGCCCATACCATAACCCCACCGCCACCATGGGGCACTCAGTTCACAACGTTTACATCAGCAAACCGCTCGCCCACACAACGCCATACACGCTGTCTGCCATCTGCCTGGTACAGTTGAAACTGGGATTCTTCCGTGAAGAGCACACTTCTCCAATGTGCCAGTGGCCATCAAAAGTGAGCTTTTGGCCACTGAAGTCGGTTACGACGCCGAACTGCAGTCAGGTCAAGACCTTGGTGAGGATGACGAGCACGCAGGTGAGCTTACCTGAGACGGTTTCTAACAGTTTGTGCAAACCCACAGTTTCATCAGCTGTCTGGGTGGCTGGTCTCAGATGATCCCGCAGGTAAAGAAGCCGGGTGTGGAGGTCCTGGGCTGGCGTGGTTACTCGTGGTCTGCAGTTGTGAGACCGGTTGGACGTACTGCCAAATTCTCTAAAACAACGTTGGAGGCGGCTTATAGTAGAGAAATTAACATTAAATTATATGGCAACAGCTCTGGTGAACATTCATGCAGTCAGCATGCCAATTACACACCCTCAAAACGTGAGACATCTGTGGAATTGTGTTGTGTGACAAAACTGCACATTTTAGAGTGGCCTTTTATTGTCCCCAGCACAAGGTGCATCTGTGTAATGATCATGCTGTTTAATCCGCTTCTTGATATGCCACACCTGTCAGGTGGATGGATTATCTTGTCAAAGGAGAAATGCATACTAACAGGGATTTAAACAAATTTGTGCACAACATTTTTGAAAAAATAAGCTTTTTGTGTGAATAGAACATTCCTGGGATCATGAAGCATGTGACCAACACTTTACATGTTGCGTTTATATTTTTGTTCAATATATCGAGCCAGAGTGGGTGCCAGACCGTGTCTGCGCTAGCTAAGTACATCTTGCGAAACAACAAGTTGTCTAAAGCACACAGACTGGCACCCAGGCTACCAGGCTGGCACCAGGGCTTCCATTATTCCACGCCGCATGAGCTCTACCTACCTTCCCATTCCAGCTCGTTGCCGTTGGTGATGAACTCCAGGGAGTCGTTGTCGTCTGGGGTCTCGATGTCGTCCACATTGATGTCAAGGTCGTCGGGCGTATCCAAGAAGTCGTCAGACAGCAGGGAACCCTCGCTGTGGTCCAGGGACAGGTTCATGTCCGGGGCCACTAATGTACGCCGCTTACGATGGGTGGACCCTCCTCCACTTCCACCTCCTCCAACTGCATTAACATTCAGAGAGTTGGGGGGAGCTGTGACAGAGGAGGTGAGACTTATTAGCTACTAATAGTGTACACACATGACATCAAGTTGAATTCACGGGTGCAGGGTCCAGGAAGTAGCATGTGAGATGAGGCTCATTGTTAGAAAGTAATACTGTATATTAAGCTAAAGTGGCTTATACTATATCAAATGAGTTAACTTTACCAAACCAAAAACATCTATCTTATGCCAGACAGGTGAGGTGTTATTACACTTACAGGCTCGGTCATCGGTGAGGCCACAGGAAGACTCCATGTCACCGTCCTCAGGAAGTGGTCTGAAAATCAACACAGAGAGCCCATCATTCTGTCAGCGCCACAGCCACACACAATAGCATGACATGAGCAAACACTAAAGCCAGCCAGCCTGACTCAAATAAACCAAACCCCAAATAGTCCTGGAAGCACACTAGTACAACATCACATCATTGCAGCTGGTGCAAAATTAACACATGCCAACGATCATGTCGGTGGGGTTGTCAGTGATCTGGCTCAGCACCACAAAGGGAGCACAGAGAGAGGAGGCTGGGTGGTAATTAGCATCTCCCCAGGGAGCTCTTTAGATTATAGACCTGCCACGGTGTGCGATGTGGGGAGGGGAGGTAGAGGCGGTGGTATGTCAACAAACCTTATTCACTGTACAGGGGAGGCAGACACACCGTTAGGTTACCCCTTAACACGTGGTGTAATTTCCCTTGTCACTTCCTGTAACGTGAAACCAGGAGGAGGACATGGAGGAGGTGGAGAATGAAAGGTATAATACAGGGGGGAAATGTCAACAGCAACCAAATACCAAGAGGCACTGGGGAAATATAAAGTTTACAGCTCCACTGTGCTCCACTGCTGCATAATACTAAACCATCCTTTCAACCTAACATCCCAGGGAGGACAGACAGTCTATAACAGTGTTGCCAAATCAACATGACTGGCAATAACAAATGACAAGGGCATCCGTTACACTGCATGGTGTCCGATCTAGCATCCCTGAGGCGTCCCACTGCTATAACCACTGGCAAGCTTCCATTGTTCAAATAACCAGTTTCCTACAATAATGACACCATGATAAAGAAATGAAATAGGAATTATGTCTAACCGAGGGTATGATAATCCAAAATGTCAAGAAGTCAGGCCATATTCTTCTCCTATATGATGATGAGGGCTAAGATATCAAGAGCTCCTGCTTACCTTATCAAAAATGAGGATGGATTCAAAGACGGTCCAGGCAACTACTTGATTTTACAGCACAGGATCTTAGAATATTATGCATGCCCTTTTCTCAGTCGATCATAGGGAGCCTCAGGCACATCATCATTCAGAGCCTAATGATACATAGACTTATTTTCTCTTCCTCCTTTTCCTTAAAGCTGATCTGCCACCATTTTCCTGGTGATGCTGTGTTGTTGACTGGCTGCTGCGTCACATGACGTTACCCACTACCATTTAAGGAGAGAGCTGCACCTGCTCCCTGTCTCCGCTCCCTCAGATGGAGAGAGACAGGAGGAGGCTCCTTGCTGTCAGAATGCTCTCTCTTTGCCTTTCTTCTTCACACTCCTTTAATTTCATACTGAGCAATTATCTGATCTCTCTGCGTTTCGCAATGACAATAAAGAGGAAAGTCCTGCTTAAATCCAGTCCTCTTTGTAATTCTTCAGTGCTTGGAGGACAATTATCATTTTTGTTTAAATTCTGTATAGATCCAGTGTTTGTGAATGTTTACGGCACATATTATTGTCATGTGGCTATTGCAATCAATGTCAGAGATTGATTTCAGTAGATGGGGTATCTGCTAGGTATTCCAGGCTATAATTACACCAGCTGCACAGGGTTAGCTCACTGGGAAATCCTCAAGCAAATTATACTGGAGCAGATTATAGTCCAACAACAAACATCACTGTGGGCATGAGGTATTGTCATCTACCAGTTGTGAGGGAAAAAAAACGCACAGAGTATCATTCTAAAGTGTATTACTGTGTGCTTATTCTTGCAAGTACAATGTAACAAATAGTTTAACCTTTGTTGTTACACTGTAGGCTGTATAGTGTACTTAGTGATGGATTACTGCTGTCAGTATAATGTTATGGTGAGTTATTACAATACTTTTTACACAGTAGTGGACTCTGCAGGACTAAAGGACCCTGTAAAGTAAAGCATCATCAAAGTCGTCTGACACCCACCTGGGGAAGTCTTCGTCCTGCCACTCATCTTTACATTCCATGTGATCCATTCGTAGTGTCGCCTCTGTGGTGCCCATCCCATGGAAGGGAGGGGAGGAGCCTAGGGTACACAGACATAGACAGACCATACATAATTAACCAACCAACAGTAATCAATCACAGATGGGGTGAGTTCCTTCCTGTTACAAGGGAGCGCTTTGAGCATTGGAAATGATATGTAGACCCAATTTATCCCTATCACCATTATCATTGGCATAATCAAATCATAGCCTCTGGCTATAAGCGGGCTCAAACCAAATCAATCCCATCCTCAGGTATGAAGCTCAAATGGCAATAAGCCCATGTCTTGTGTAACACAGAGAATTCCTCCGTTATAAAACAGAGAATGCATTTATTCAAGAGGAACAATGATACGGTTATTAGTATTTTATTTAATTCATTAGTATTTATCATTTCATTTGGGAAACTGAATCCAGGTCACGAGGCGTTTATCCCCATGTGTAGCATGAGAGGAGCATGTGACTGAGGTCCCCTTGCTCCTTCCCTCAAAGTCAGTCACAATTAAGGAATTTCGTAGGTGGAATCCAAGAGGCCAGGAGAAATCAACTCTTAATCCCCCCTGATCAGCTACTAATCCTCAGCGCAGTTGCCACCTTTTTGATGTGTTCTGGTTTATCCTGTCTGACACAAGTTTAAAGAGACAGTTCTACAGCTTAATAATCCTGGCTCCAGATACCTCAAGCTGGGTTGACATCATGTTAGTCAGTGCACCGTATTGTAATCACTCACATTCTGTTTTTGAGGGAAATGTGTGACTTGGGTTTCAGTTTTCGTTACCATCATCGGCTATGTTGAATAAGAAAGAGACACTAATATTATTCAAAGTCAGATACAACCTCAGTATAAAATATACAGTGTACGGTTCACTGCATGGGACTGATTGTGTTTAATTGAACTAAATTACTTCTCTCTTTGTACCTCTTCACTCATGTGGAAAATCAACATGAGTGAAGTACACTGAGGTGTACTGAGCGGCTTAGGTTCCCCAGGTCAGCTGTGGAAATAATTATAAAAACAGATACACTCAGGGAGGGCTCCGAAAGTACATTACCTGCCTGTGGGTGTGGATAAGTGGCAATACTATCTTTGAGAATTCACCTAACATAGACACAGCAAAATAAATAAGGCGACCAGATTATGATTTGCAAGGCAATGTCCTACACACATCAAAATGTTCACATGATTGTTTCCATCAGGTTGTTGCCCGACAATACTGTTAGATGCATTGTAAGAAGTGTTTTGTAAGGTCAACCTCTGTACAGAATGTATACTGTACAGCTACATCATATCCACTCCGAGAGGGTGTAGAGCAGTGTACTGTATCCCGAAGGGAAAAGCAGCATACTATAAGACCCCAGTCATAACCCACAAGAGAAGCTGCTTGTATTCCATGTCACTTCGATTGAGCATGCAACTGTGAGCCTTATTGTGTGACCAGAACAATTTGCATACCATACACCCAATAAACGCATAAACCCAACTGTGTGTGCCTAGTGAAGTGACACAGTATCCAAACTATAATTTGTCAAATGAAGAGAGGGCTGGCATGTTATGAATATGGAGGGAAGAAGAAAAACCCACCAGCATGAGAGGTAATGAAAGTAATCAATTTCCTGCATCTTTCATTTTCCAAACACTATGGATTGTTTTGCATCCGAACACTTTAATAAGTTAATACATTGACAATCCAATGACAGTACTACATTTCTGGAGAGCATACCAATGGAGGCTATATCTGTAGGCAGGAAGGTATTCAGGATGCTGCCATGACGAGGAATAATAGCAGTGTGGGAAAACTCGACAAAAGACTTGAATCACATCTGCAGTCTGCATGTGCAAGGAAAATGCAAAAGCTGAATACAATGGAAATCGACAGTCTTTCTTTGTCATCTAATCCTATAGATTTGTATCTTATATAAGAGTTAACATATTCATGAGCTACTATACATTTGCTACACACACACACACACACACACACACACACACACACACACACACACACACACACACACACACACTGTATGAGGAGTGTAATAAAGAGTAGAGGAAGAATGTAAAGGCGTACTCACATGGGCAGTAAAAGATCACTTGAATCACTGCTGTCCGTCCCTCCTTTGCGTCCTCCCTCCTTATTCACTGATGTAGAGATTGGACAGCTAGGAATTGAAATCCTTCAGACCAGGGTCAATGCATGGGTCTAGTGAGTCGCCCCCCTCGTCGTCCCGTGTCAGGCAGCAGCAGCAGGTGTCTGAATACAGGGGACAGCTTTGTTCCCCCCCTGTCTCCCTCCACTTCTGTTGGGGAAGGAGGGTGTGAAAGAGACTGGCCCTGAAGACTGAAGTGACAGGCTCCTTTAGAGCTCCACCCTACCCTTTTAATTTGAAGGAATCAGTGCTGTTATCATGATGACTGTTTCTGGTTGTCTACTCTGCCCATGTATTTCTGTCTAGACTCTAAATCTAAATCTCTAAATTATGAGAATCTCTCATCTCTCCATCCCATAATAGTGTGTACATCAGCGCCAATTCCTCTTCAGTAGTTATACTGTACTTTCCTCTCTGCTCATGTTGGTTTAATCCAGTCCATGCTGGGATAACCTTCCTGTTCATATCTGCCTGTTTATACTAAAAACACCACCTACATATCAAGTCTCCCTTTGTGTTTTTACTCCATGAACTGCTGTGAATGGTCCTCTATGCCCACTGTTTCCTGGCAACAGCATCTCTCTCTCTCTCTCTCCACACTCAACACATCACCACCCCACCCACCCCCTACCCATACACAGACACTAACTTATTCAGCCTCCCTTGCGCACTTCAGTTCTCCACCAATCATATCCCCCTTTCATCCACAAATTTCTCACCCGCTGCTTATGCTCCACCCATTCCTGTCCTCCTTTCTCCATTCTCCTCTTTTCCTGCCCAGCTGCAGGAGTGGACTTCCCCTCTATCGAGTAATCTGCCCTAGACAGCAGTGGCGGTGGCAGGCGGCCATGCAACGCCAGTGGGACACACCAGAAGGGCTTGTATGTGGCACTTGTCTGACCAATAATACACGCTTCATTTGCCACTAGCTTAATTTTCCACTAGGACGGGTGCGTCGGGATGGACTCTGCACAGCTTGAAAAGTTTTTAAACAGAATATAAATGTTCAGTAGGCTATACCTAGGCTTATATGGATTTGAACTGAAATTGATACTTTGTAGATATCGTTTCAAACGACGAAATATTAATTGTGTCAGCACCTCTAGAGTTAAATCAATAGATGTCTATAACTAACCCAAGATAGTTAATCTCTCTCGTTTACAGTGTGAGCAAATGAAGCATAGTGGGTAGAACAAGCAAGGTGGTGGGCAAAGCCAAGCATGAGCTAGCGAGATCGTATTGGCTCGTGGTAGCATATATTTTCATATTTCCGGTAGGGAACGCCTACTCTTTAGTGCGCGTGTGCACAAAGTCAGCCTTGCATTCATTCTAAGCAACGCGACTTTGGCAAAGCGTGAAGTTTATAAAACTTTACTGTTTTCGTAACATATTCTAGTTTTGGGAACATATATTTTTTGATCCGATGTTTCATCAATGATAACATTTGCAGAATGTCTGCCCAGTTTCACCTAGTTCCATCATCTCCCACTACTAGAACTCCTCTCACTACCACATTTGGCGGTGAAAAAACGTTGGACGGATGCTTCAGTTTTATAGCCCCTGTGACGTCTATGTGGTTAAATATCCAAGCGTGCGCGCGAATGGTACCTGACGGACACGTGACAGACAGCGGATCGCGTCTGGTGGTCCGGTTACAGTAGATGCCAAGATGGCTGCAAGCAATTATTATGGGTTCACTCATGGTGCCGGTCCGCAGTACAGGTAATTACATAGCTTCTGGCTATGGGTAGCATGCACTCATCCCGAGTCGTCGCCCGGTCTTGTTGCGACGAGTATGCCTCCAAACGCCTCATTGCCGGTGCGATATTGCTAGCTCGAGGCCTTGGGAGTGCAATGGATATGCTAGCCAGATTAGTTAGCTAACGTTACTGTTAGGCATCAAAGCAGGTTCTATTCATGCCTGGCTAGGGAGAGCTTCGCACTTGGAATGTAATGAAACCTCAAACTCTCAGTCGTTTAGCAAAGATGATTAACTAGCTACTGTACCTAGCTTGATATTTGTGTAGTAAAATGGCTAGCTAGTTAGCTTTTTTTCCTAGCGGTAGGGACATACGAATTAGTTAAATAGAGGTCCAGAGGTGTAGTCATTAGTCCAAACAGTTGCGTTTTGCAACGAAAACTAAAGTTTGTATTATTGGACAAATTCAGATAGTCCCCCCCCCCCCGTTTCGTTCCGTTTAAGAAACGTTTTGCAACAAAATCGGTGTAATGAATATGCCCCTGGTCAGCTTCAAACTAGCAGTCATATTTTGGGCGAATATGCTACATTTTTAGGCCGTTCAGTTGCAGATAGAGATGATTCCTACATTATAAATGTAGAGGGTTGTTTTGTTCTAACATATTTATATAACTAGAGGACTCCTGATCTCTCCAGGAGTGAGAAGTATAATTGTTTATCATTTGTTGTCTAGTGCTGTCTTTTTGCTAGCTAGGGCCATCTACTTTAAGTGCTGCCCTTCTTCCCAGTAGCCACTTGGTGTGTGAACTGCTGACTTGCAGATTGTTGACACATCGACCTTGATTAAGGGGCAGGGCAATTTGTGATTGTTGTGGTCCGAAACAAAAATGGCTCCACTGAGTTATTTGAGGAAGGAAAGAGCGGAAGGCTCCACACCTTTCTCACTTGGGTATCTCACCTAGTTATTTCCAGATGTCATTTTAGCAACTGTGTGTGTTCTATCCCAGTCTGCTCCTCTACATGTAGGCTTTACAGACGCTCCCCAACCGTTGGCTGCAACCCTTCTAATTTAGTGTACCCTGCTCAGCCTATGCTGCCCTTCAGTCCCTAGACTTCTTGGCCCTGACAGAAACATGAGTCACCCCAGAGAACACTGCTACTCCAGCTGTTCTACATCTGACTACATTTTCTCGTACTCCGAGAGCATTTGGTTGCCGCGGTGGTGGCACAGGGCTGCTCATTTTTCCTAAGTGCCGATTTTCTATTTTCTCCTCCCTCACTCACCTGTCCATCTCCTCATTTGAATTTCATACTGTCACTTGTCCACTCAAGCTTAACATTGTCATCTATTGCCTAACAGGTGCCCTTAGAGAGTTCCTTAATGAGCTTGACACCTTGATAAGCTAATTTCTAGATGGCTCACCACTCTTCGTAATGGGTGACTTCAACCTCCCGACGTCTGCTTTCAATGCATTTCTTTCCAACATTCTCTTTCCCCTCCTTGCCGCTTTTGACCTCACCCTTTCCCAATCCCCTCCCACTCACAGGGCAGGCAATACACTTGACCTCATCTTTTCTAGGAGGCTGCTCACCTGCTAATCTCACTTTAAACCCCATCCAGGTCTCTGATCACTTTGTTTCCTTTTCTGTCTCCCTTTCTTCCAACCATAGCCACGCAGCCCCTACCGATATGGTCATACGCCATCGCAATCTTCGCTTTCTCTCTCCCACTACTCTCTCCTCTTCTATCCTATCATCTCTCCCTTCTGCTAAATCCTTCTCCCTCCTGATTCTGCCTCTTCAACCCTACTATCCTCCCTTTCTACATCCTATGACTCGCACTGTCCCCTTTCCTCCCGGACGGCTTGGCCCTCCCCTTTTGTTCTGTAGCTGAGCGACTCATTGTGAGCTCACAGAACAGGACTGCGGGCAGCAGAGTGAAAATGAAGGAAACTAAACTTCCAGAGGACCTATCATCCTTTCACCCCCTCCTCTCTACCTTCCCTTCCTCTCTATCTGCTGCTAAAGCCACTTTCTACCATTTATAAATTTCAAGCTTCTTGCTCTAACCCTAGGCAACTCTTTTCCACCAGTCTTTGACCAACTCTGTCGCTATATCTCTCAGAATGATCTTCTTGGCCTTAACCAGTGAGGCTTCAAGACGGGTCACTCAACCAAGACTTCTCTGTGTCAAGGAGGCTTTCCGCACTGCCAAAGCTGACTCTCTCCCCTGTTAGCATATAAACGCACAAGACATGGAAGAATGTGTTGAATTGCATGAAATTAGCTTTAAAACGACCCTTAAAATCTCTGCCTCAATGTGTAGAATTGTGGGAAATTTGCTTTAAAACTACAATCTTCTCTCTGCCAACAAGAGGGGTGTGAACAGTTTGGGGTTGCATGGGTTGTGAGGTGGGGGTTTGTTACTACGCTGATAAATTACATTATCCATCCAGACCGTTGCCACCTAGGAAATTTGTGACCGGACCTTCTCAAATAGTACTTCAGTACCCCTGTCCTAGATCTATCCACTGCCACACCGTGAACCATCAGATCATCCTCTCTACCCTCTCAGGGCTCTGCACACTCTTGGATTGCATCTTACCTGGCAGGCTGCTCCTACCTGATGATGTGGAGAGGATCTGTGTCTGCACCATGTACACCATGTACTGGTGTTCCCCAGGGCTCGGTTCTAGGCCCTCTCCTCTTCTTGCTATACACCAAGTTACTCAGCTCTGTCATGTCATCACATGGTCTCTCCTATCATTGCTATCTCCTATCATTTCTATAATCCAGGCACTTGTCCTCTACCGTCTGGACTACTGTAACTCTCTGTTGGTTGGGCTCCCTGCTTGTGCCACCAACTTATCCAGAATGCTGCAGCCTCTCTTGAACTAGCACTCACACTTGACTAATTTCCCTCGTAGCCATGACTTTTCTGAATAATGTACTTACTATAACTGTGATATGTGGTTGTCCCACCTAGCTACAGTATCTTAAGATGAATGCACTAACTGTAAGTCGCTCTGATAAGAGCGTCTGCTAAATGATTAAAATGTAAACATTCCAAAATTCGTCCTGCTTAACTAGCATCCGGTTAAGCTTTTTTGGGGAGGAGCTGCCCCTTGAAAAATGACGAGTTTGTTAGCTAGCTTCTTCCTAGCTTTACTTGCTAAATAAATAATTGTTGCCTAATGTCAGTGTCTGTGTACTGTCATTATAATATCCAGAGAGAGTCATGTCAAGTGAACCTGGCAGCCGTGACAATGAATAATATTAGTTTTGGCTATAATGTTCCATGTGGCTCAGTTGGTAGAGCATGCCGCTTGCAATGTCATGGTTGTGGGCTCGATTCCCACAAGGACCAGTAATTAGAAAAATATTTTATGAAATGAATGCACTCACAACTGTAAGTCGCTCTGGAAAAGTACGTCTGCTAAATGACTAAGATGTCAAATGTATTATCAGCCAACCAGATCAGTAACCCTTGCATTCCAGAGGGTGGATGCTTTGCTGCTTCAAAATCAAAAACTGCAACCTAGAAATATGTTGCCAACCTATTTTACAGTCAGAATACTTTGTTTTTAACCACCACCGTACATTAACACTATTCCCAGATGTTTACATGGCAGCCTAGAGCTACTAGTTGCCAGCTCATTCTGCATCTGCTGTAGGCCTATTATTGATTCGAGTGACAGCTTTCAGTCTCAGTTGATGCCTCTGAACTAGTGGTGCAGCAGTGGCTGATGATGTTGATTACAGTAATAATGTATAATTATTTTTGTGCATAAATCGGGATCATTACATATGCTACCTGACTGTCGACGTCATTGCACTCTACTTTTATAGAAACATTGCTTTCTTTGGTCAAGTTCCTTTGCATTGTCTGCCTTGTGTGTAGTTGTGTACCAGTACACTACAGTGTGAGAAACAGCCTAAACATTTTCACAGCTTTAATTTGAGTGCTTATTCTCCCCATAATCCATTACATTTATGTCATTTTCCCACATGAAACAAAGCTGGGTTATTCCAGACAAAATGCTGACACAGATGATTTTAGAACACCTGTGTTGGGAATGCTGTCTGTTAGCATCACCATCCATGCTAATGATAAGGCTGTTGCTTTGTTTGCAAGGTCATCCTTTTGGCATTGCATATTCTGCAGGAAATTGATTTCATGCAGAGTGTCGTAGTCTGCGCAGTATTTTCTGTATTGTAGGTGATGAGTTCTTTCAGGACTCATCCTTGAGTAATTGTTTAACTTAAACTGGTGTTTCAGTAAATAGGGGGCTCAACAAATCAGGGCAGCGTCTGCTGTAGGTAAATGCATCAAGCATGATCCTATTTAATAGATGGCCTGTCTCTAGACAGCCACAGTTGATGCTGTTTGTAAATGTTATCTTTTGGTTGAAGATGCTAGCTTCAAACTTCTACAAGTTTTTAAATCCACATTATGAAATGTTCATGTTCTGTAGGCAACAGTGTTTGACGAGAAATATATGTTGACTACAGGAAATAGCCTAGTTGTACAGTACTCAGACTACACACTTACCATTTAGGGATGGGCTTGACAGAGCATTTTCTGTTTACAATGTGCCTCATTCTTCACTCCAACTTCTCCATCTTGTCTCTGTCACCACAGCGTTCAGCCTCCACCGGCCTTTGCCCACCCCACCACAGCCAGCTACAGTGTTCAGCCGGCTCCTGCCGTGGCCCATGCAGTGACCGCCTCCTATGCCCCTGCCCCTGCACAAGCAGCCAGGCCCGTGGCCTCTGCCCCCTACCTGGCGGCCTACCAGACCCACCCTGCCCCCCCAGATTATGGCTATCGGCAGCCGGACCCTACGCCCCAACCTACCACCACCCCACAGGCGTACCAGCTACCGGTATACACCGAAACGGTCAGTTCCATTTCCTTTCTTTAGCATCCCGTTGCGTGCCATCGTCGTGTGTTATCTATTAGCTATTGTATATAAATGCAAGTACCTGGGGAGAGTTTTAGAATGTTCAAGTCACAATCTGTTTTGCATACACTTTTTTTTTGCTATGCATGTTTTACTCTGTAAAACAACCTTTCAGGATAACTACAGTTACGGACGCCCACCTGCAGTCACTAGTTATGAGACTAAGCAGTACTACCAGACAAGTATAGCTCCAGCCCAGCGGACACCAACAGAAGCTTACTACCAGACAGGTGAGTCATTGCCAACCTTATTCCCATGCGTAATCCCACACAGACAATCATAACACTGCAATGCAAGAGCCACGATTCATTTGAAAGGTTCTCTCTGAATGAGAGAGAATACATCGTTTTATACACTATTCGTGAGAACATACTATTGTGCAAAATAACTTGGCTGCTGGTATACTGCAAAAGCCTGTGTATTGAATGTCGTGTAACTGGAGCCAAGCCTGTTTAACAACACTGTGATGATGATTTATTTTTCTTCCCTGTAGGTGTGAAGAGTGGCTACAGTCCAGTCAGCACGGTGTACAGCCAGCCCCCTCCACCACAGAGGCAGGTCACAGCTTTAAAGCCTCTGGCCCCCGCTAGCTCAGTGTCCACCAGCTATAACATCTACCCAGTGTCCACCAGTGTTCAGCAGCCTCCAACTCCCATCTCGTCTTACACCCCTTGCTCCTCCTTCAACTCCACAGCTGCCACCTCCTACTCGGGTAAGAGAGAGAGCTTCTTCCCACACTCCCAGAGCTCCACATTTAGCGCCAGGATCAAGCAAGCACAGCTAGCATATTTGTCACAGCATGTGTTTTTACTGTGTGACCCCCCCCCCCTTAGGCATCAGCTACTCTACTTATGACTCGAGTGGCTACACTTCCACCCCCTCCTACTACCAACCTGCACAGTTGCCTGCTCCCCAGCCGCCACCCCAGCAGCCCCAGCCGTCCATGCAGCTGCCTCACAAGCAGCTCACCAGCTCTTCCTGGAGCAACGCGGGCAGCAACATGGTGACTGCTCCCACAGTCAACGCCTACAAGAAGCCCATGTTCCACCAGAACAGGCTGCAGAAGCCCAAAGGGCCACCCAAGCAGCCCCAGCTGCACTACTGTGACATCTGCAAGATCAGCTGTGCTGGCCCGCAGGTAGTGGTGAACTGTCTGGGTGATACGTTATGAGAGGGACAGGTCATTTGTTGGCAACGGACATAACGACTACAGAGTCAACTGAATTTACAGTATTTTAACATCAATCAAATGTATTTATAAATCCCTTTTTACATCAGCCGATGTCACAAAGTGCTATACAGAAACCCAGGCTAAAACGCAAAACAGCAAGCAATGTAGAAGCACGGTGGGTAGGAAAAACTCCCTAGAAAGGCTGGAACCTAGGAAAAAACCTGAAAGGGAACCAGGGTCTGAGGGGTGGCCAGTCATCTTCTGGCTGAGCCGGGTGGAGATTATAACAGAACATTGGGGCGGCAGGGTAGCCTAGTGGTTAGAGCGTTGGACTAGTAACCGGAAGGTTGCAAGTTCAAACCCCCGAGCTGACAAGGTACAAATCTGTCGTTCTGCCCCTGAACAGGCAGTTACAGCACCCACTGTTCCTAGGTCGTCATTGACAATAAGAGTTTGTTCTTAACTGACTTGCCTAGTTAAATAAAGGTAAAATAAAAACATAACCAAGAATGTTCAAACGTTCATAGATGACCAGCAGGGTCAAATAATATTAATCACAGTGGTTGTAGAGGGTGCAACAGGTCAGCACCTCAGGAGTACATGTCAGTTCAGAGTTGGAGACAGCAGGTGCGGTAGAGAGAGAGTCAAACAGCAGGTCCAGGACAAGGTAGCACATCTGGTGAACAGGTCAGGGTTCCATAGCCGCAGGCCTATGCCTAATACCCAGGGTTGACATTCAATGTTTTTTGCAGGTTTGTTTTTCTAGGTATGTTGAATTAACTGTTGAATGGTTTTCCCTGCAGACGTACCGGGAACACCTCGAGGGCCAGAAGCACAAGAAGAAGGAGGCTGCTCTGAAATCTGGCAGCGCGGTGGGGAGCAACGGGCCCCGGGGGATTCAGACCCAGCTGCGCTGTGAACTATGTGACGTTGCCTGCACTGGCGTAGACGCGTACGCTGCCCATATCCGAGGGGCCAAGCACCAGAAGGTAGCACAGCTGCACTGACAGGAAGATAAACATCAGGCAGCTAGCTAGCTAATTGAAGCCCTGTTTAGCTAGCTAATTGAAGCCCTGTTTAGCTAGTTCATTTGTCTAGATCAGCTCTGTGATAGTTGTAAATGTTGGTGTTTCGTTAGTGTACCACTTTTAATCAGGTATTTATGTGATATCCCAGCTCACAATGGTTTGTGTTATTTATCTCCCTTAACCCTGTATAGGTGGTGAAGCTCCACACCAAACTAGGCAAACCTATACCGTCAACTGAACCCATTTTGGTGAACAATGCTCCGATTATCTCAACGTCGACCGCTGGGAAGACGTCCCCTATTGTCGTCACGTCAACTGCCCCTGTAGCGCCACCCAAACCGGTGGTCGTAAACGCCGTCAAGGCCCCAGCACCTGTGAAGAAGCAAATCACACCCAAAATAACCCTTCTTGGTAAATCTTCCCAAGAAATCTGTGTTTAGTAGTTGTGATTATGATATCTGTGCTGACAGATTAAACCAATGATGGATAATTGAAGCAGTAATTTTGGACTCAAACTACACTAAGTTGCACCATACTAATATTTGGCCTTCCTCTTGACAGCCAACAAGCTGGCCACCCCTCCATCAGCCAAGGTGGATGAGGACAAGCAGTTAGCAACCGCTTCTAAGAGCGAGACCACGAGTGACGATGAGGACGGGGAAGGAGTGGGGGGGCAGGGGGACGTCCAGCCTGTGGGACATGACTATGTGGAGGAGGTAGGAGTTGTTTTTCTTGATTCACTAATCATTTGTAAAATATGCAAAGGATATGGTATGTTCTAATGCAAGTTTCCATTTTGATGATGGGAAGGTGCGTAATGATGATGGGAAGGTGATTCGCTTCCACTGTAAACTCTGTGAATGCAGTTTCAATGACCCCAACGCTAAAGACATGCACCTAAAGGGACGCAGGCACCGGCTGCAGTACAAGGTCAGAAAGTGCATCATATAGCGAAACATTTGTGCAAGGTGTTTCTAGAGCTAACCGCTACGTACTACAATGTACTTATTGTACTGGCAAAATGAATTGACTGTAATGTAAGCGTTGAACTCTTTGACCTGTTGTACAAGTGAATGTCAAGTCACAACAAAACTATCACCACTAGATGGCAGACTTTGTTTAGGCAGGATGTAGAAATTGCTTGCAATGTCCTGTAGCCCCCTTGTCATTTGGCCATCAGTTGAACTATGTAATTTACATCAAATTATAATTGATTTGCATGACGGCTATATGCATACTTCTCAGTTTGAGAGCCTACTACTCACTAGGTTTGTGTGTGTGACAATGTGTGAATGTACAGTACCAGTCAAAAGTTTGGGCACCTACTCATTCAAGGTTTTTTCTTTATTTTTTACATTGTAGAATAATACTGAAGACATCAACTATGAAATAACACATATGGAATCATGTAGTAACCAAAAAAGGGCTAAACAAATGTTTTATATTTGAGATTCTTCAAATAGCCACCCTTTGGCTTGATGACAGCTTTGCACACATGGCATTCTCTCAACCAGCTTCACATGGAATGCTTTTCCAACAGTCTTAAAGGAGTTCCCACATATGCTGAGCACATGTTGGCTGCTTTTCCTTTACTCTGCTGTCTGACTCATCCCAAACCATCTCAATTGGGTTGAGGTCGGGTGATTGTGTAGGCCAGGTCATCTGATGCAGCACTCCATCATTCTCCTTCTTGGTCAAATAGTCCTAACACAGTTTGGTGGCCTGTTGAAAAACAAATGATAGTCCCACTCAGCGCAAACCAGATGGGATGGCGTATCGCTGCAGAATGCTGTGGTAGCCATGCTGGTTAAGTGTGCCTTGAATTCTAAGTAAATCACAGACAGTGTCACCAGCAAAGTACCATAACACCACCACCTCCATGCTTTAAGGTGGGAAACACACATGTGGAGATCATCCGTTCACCCACACCATGTCTCACTAAGACACGGTGGATGGAACCAGAAATCTCCAATTTGGACTTCAGACCAAAGTGCAGATTTCCACTGGTCTGATGTCCATTACTTGTGTTTTTTGGCCCAAGCAAGTCTTCTTCTTATTGGTGTCCTTTAGTAGTGGTTTCTTTGCAGCAATTCGACCATGAAGGCCTGATTTACGTAGTCTCTGAGCAATTGATGTTGAGATGTCTGTTACTTTAAGCATTTATTTGAGCTGCAATTTCTGAGGCTGGTAACTCTAATGAACTTGTCCTCTGCAGCAGAGGTAACTGTGGGTCTTCCATTCCTGTGGCGGTCCTCATGAGAGACAGTTTCATCATAGCGCTTGGTTTTTGCGATTATACTTGAAGAAACTTCCAAAATTCTTGACATTTTCCATATTGACTGACCTTCATGTCTTAAAGTAATAATGGGCTGTCATTTCTCTTTGCTTATTTGAGCTGTTCTTGCCATAATAAGGACTTGGTCTTATACCCCCCTACCTTGGCACAACGCAACTTATTGGCTCAAGTGCATTAAGAAGGAAAGAAATTTCACAAATGAACTTTTAAGAAGGCTCACCTGTTAATTGAAATGCATTCTAGGTGACTACCTCATGAAGCTGTTTGAGAGAATTCCAAGAGTGTGCAAAGCTGTCATCAAGGCAAAGGGTGGCTACTTTGAAGAATCTCAAATGTGAAAATATTTTGATTTGTTTAACACTTTTTAGATTGTTTAACACTACATGATTCCATATGTGTTATTTCATTGTTTTTGTCTTCACTATAATTCTATAATTTAGAAAATTGTCAAAATAAAGAGAAACCCTGTAATGAGTAGGTGTGTACACATTTGACTGCTACTGTATGAATGACAGCTCTTGACATTGTTACTATCCCTTCATTCCCCTCCTGTAGAAGAAGGTAAACCCAGAGCTGCCGGTGGAGATCAAGCCCAGTAACCGGGCCAGGAAACTGCAGGAGGGCAAACTTAGGAAACAGAAACAGAAGGCTGTGCTGAAGAGACAGAGGGATGATGAGCAGCGCTGGCACTTGGAGATGAGGTCAGAGCCAGACAGCAGCTGGCACACAGAGATGAGGTGAGAGCCAGACCGCAGCTGGCACACAGGGATGATGTCAAAGCCAGACAGCAGCTGGCACACAGAGATGAGGTCAGAGCCCTTGCTTAGGCATAGATCCAGGATCAAGCTTACTCGCCCCAAAAATCCTTGTCATCCATTTGGGGTTAAACAGATGGGCTTAATTGCCAAAATCTCACACTTTTTCTACTTACCCAAAGTCAGATGGATACCATTTGTATCTCTCTGTGTGCAGTTTGAAGGGATTTGCTAACTAGTGTTATTGAAATTGCTAACTAGCATGTACAGCTGTACCTGTAGACTTCCAGTCATTGCACATACTTATAGCTATACTTATAGACTTAGTCATTAGACTTAGTCATTGCGCTAATGCTCGTTAGCAATGGCTTGCGAAACTACCTTTAACTGCCTTTTAAACTGCACGCAGAGATAAAATAAAAAACCCTATCGATGAGTTCAACTGAAAAAGGGCTTAATTGCCAAAATCTCTTAAGGTCTGAGCAGTGCTTAGGGGCAACTTCTCCCTATAGTTATTTTTTTCTTGGAGATGATTTCAGAAGAAGGCAGAGCAGGGGAACCCTGCTGCTGAGTCCACTACCCATATAGTTCTGAAACACAACATCTTAAGTGCTGAAAACACTTGAATCCCCCTGCATAATCTGGCCAAATACCTCTTATAACTCCTGATCAGCATTTTCACCTAACAGACAGATAACTCAGCAGAAAAATCTACCCAGTCTGAATATTTTAATAATCCTGTGCTGTATTTGTCTCCTCTGCCAGGCGCTATGAGGAGGACATGTACTGGAGGAGGATGGAGGAGGATCAGCTATACTGGGGGGAGCAGAGACGCAGGATGCCCCCCCCTCCACTCATGAGCCGGCCTGGCATGCCAGTGCCACCCCTACTGGTAAGAATCAATGATTCAATCAATGTTCGGTCTATGTGAACTTGATCACTTGAGGGAAAACTGGTGCAACCAGGATTGATGTATTTAGCTTTTCAGTTTGTTTCCAGACGTGTTTCGTTGTAGAGAGAAACTGGTTATATTCAGCTCTTCTCTTCTCCCCTTAGCAGCCCGTGCGTCGGCCGGACTCCCCAGACGACCGCCACATCATGGCCAAACACTCCACCGTCTACCCTGTGGAGGAGGAGCTGCAGGCGGTGCAGAGGATTGTGTCCCACTCTGAGCGAGCCCTCAAACTGGTGTCTGACTCCCTGCTGGAGAAAGAGCCCCCCGCTGTTGCTCCTAAGACTGATACAGAGGCTGATGCTGGTGAGAAAGGGTAAGAGCTGTATGGGTCTGTACTAGTGCACACCTTTCTATTGGAATGTTCTGTAATGCTGTTCCCTCCTGGTGTGGGCCATCGGCGTGTAGTAGGGTTGGGGGGGAGCTTTCAGGATTGCATCGTCTATCGACGATGTTTGACAGCCATCGTGATGTCACACAAACATTTTTTTATATATTTGAGTTTGTCTGCTCCTCCGGAGTCTGTGAGCACACTGCAGGACAACATGCCAAATGGCCTATTTCCTATTTGCCATAGCCTAATACATTTTGATACATATGTGGTAGTTAGACTATTCACAAAATGCAAGAGAACAATGTAGATTGTAGAGAGAGCACCAAATCTGCGCAAAAATGTCAGGTAAGGTCTGTCCACCCCCCTCCGTCAGATGATCATGGGCCTTTTGCAGTGTGCACTCCGTTATCTGGCTTATTGTTTTTAAAATCTTGATTTCTCTCTTTCTCCCCATTTTCCCATTCAATTAAAATGTGAGTTGTCGGCATAAGCATATTAGCCTACTCTTTCAATATCAACCATCAAATGAATCTATAGGTCTAACAGCGTTCCATCTCAATTCTTTTTGTGAATATCCTACATAAAAACATAATATAGTAATAATGAGAGGGAGAACAAACCATTGCAAGTTGAACCAATCAAATAGGAAGTTTATACAAACCTGGTACTTTTCAGCTTTGCTTGACTAAAGTGTGGGCAAAATCAACTTCGCCGTCGGAAAATCCCTCCTTGCAAACCAAAAAGCCAATAATATAGGCCTACACACAGGCTGCCAGTAAAAGTAGCAGTGAAAGGTACTTTGAGAAGTTTAAACGTATTAACGAATATGTATAATGTTGTTGAAGTCTTTGTTACTGTCCTTGAATTGTGTAACGGGCAATTGGGCATAAGCTCCCACAGCAGCACTTTCAATAAGCTGGAACAAAAGTGTTTCAAATAGCTTACAGATTGTTGTTGACTTATATAAATGCACAATCAGATCAAATAAATGATTTAGCCTATAACGTTCTTTATAAAACTTGAATGAACATTGGCTTATGCTAATAACGAATAGGCCTATTAGTATATGCCTTTTGCCTACTGAACTGTACAAATCCTAAATATAAGCCTACAAGTTACAAAATAAAGTAGACAAAACATTTAAATAAAAATAACTGAAATTAGTACAAAAAAAACAAGTCTTTCGAGGTTTGACAGAATATTTTAGCTTATCCTATAGGTCTTTCAGCTTTGAATATAGGCATTTCAAATTAAATGAAGTGCAACGAGGAACCATTAGGTCTAGTTGTTTTAACCACATCTACGGCCTACCTAAAGGTTTCTGGCAAGGAACACCAGCATGTTCACCTTCTCTGTCCAAGAGGAGCAAACTCAGTAGGAAGATGGATGTGTAAATGTTGACAGAGGTTTGTAGTCTCTCCATACTTGCATATTCTGCAAGTGACTTTGGTCAGGTCTGCTGGCTCACCTTTTATCATTCGGCCTGAAACCAAAGGACCGCCAAACAGGCGAAGACGTGCTTTTCATTCCCACCAAATAAGCCATAGTTTTTTTTCTGATTTAGCGTAAGGCAGACTAAACTATAGTGAAATGCCATCACATACTTTTTTTTTTTTACAGTCAAACTGTTGGAAAGTAGCTTAATGGAAGAATGTTGCAAATGCGCTTACCCAGATCAAGATGAAATAACCAATTAGCCTACACTTGATATGGCTATAATATTTGTTTTTAAAAGGTAGGCTAATATGAATCATAGACCTACCAATTTGAAAATCATGCAGCCTAGACTAGATAAAAAAAGAACTAGGTCTAACACTGCTTAGGCCTAGCAATGTGTCTTTTATATTGCTTTCTTCCCGCCAATTGACTCCTCTTTGAGCAACGCGTAGACGATACAAATGTATATCAACGATGTTTGGACAGGACAATGTATCATGCCAGACATCGCTTAACCTTAGCATGTAGCCTGATGTGTATTTTTGTTTACCCATCCCTGCTTGACCTCTGATCCCTGGTGTGTAGACCTGACACTCAGGCGGCCCGTATGCTGAAGGGGGTGATGAGGGTTGGCATTCTGGCCAAGGGCCTGCTGCTCCATGGGGACAGGAACGTGGAGCTCATCCTGCTGGCTGCCAAGAAGCCCACCCTCTCTCTACTGAAAGACATCGCTGAGCAGTTGCCCAAAGAACTGACGGTAAGATAATTCTCATCTTCCCTTAAGTGGAATCATATCTTTCGGGATCCACTGTGTATGAGATGGTGTGGTTTTTCTACATGCTGTTGGATTATACACCAGAAAATAACACGTCAACCGTTATAAGGAACAGTTGGGGACTTTTCCCGATCATCTTTGATGCTATATTTGGTCAAAAGAGGAAGTCTGATTTTCATAATCAAATGACAAACCACAGCTCTTGACTTCATGTCATGAAGTTGTCATCAGGGCTGCACCAACACTAGAAAAGGAATTTACTGTAAGGTAACACTGTATCATTAATGATTCAAGGAGAGCGGTTTCCCCTCTGTCAGTTCCTAAACCTGCAAACCTACAGTGAAACGTGTATTTGCATCTGTGGTGCCTGAGACGCCAAGATTAGTGCTGATGGGACACAATACCAGTCTGTGCCTTACCAGTGGTCACAACATTTAGCCTACAGATGGGCATCAAGACTATTCAAGAAGAAACAGTCAAGGAAAGGACCTATACCAAAAAGACTTGTGTTCAAATGGTATTTGTTTTCTTTCAAATGCTTTAGCCTGATTTACATTATGAGCTTGTCTGGCACAATGGAATCGTCAACAAAAATGATGGCACTCCAGCAGGTTCAGTTAAATGTCCAAAGCATTTGAAAGAAACCAAATACTATTTGAACCCAGGTCTTATGACAAATTCAATTTGTATATTAGACTGTGGTGTGTCGCATTTCCTTCCTCTGAAGTTCTGGTATAATAGTGTTTTTCATCAGAAGTGCTTTTGACTGATCTTTAGTACCACTGCCTGGTTATGAGTCATGACACCTGTACCCTACAGAGACGGGGGCTTTATTTAAACATGTACTCCCCTAAGGTTACATGAAGCCCCCCCCAAAAAGAATACCTGTTAATAGAATTACTGTCTCGTAAGCATTTGTCCACTTCCACAAGATGATATAAATGGGCATTTCTTTAAAGTTAAATGCAGCTATTGAGAAATTATTTGAATATCTAGGGCCAAATACATAGTTAAGATTAATCCAGTGCCCCATCAAACGAACCCACCCCGGCCCCCAGTTCAAAAAGATACCCCCCTCTGTAGTGAGTAATCCAAAGTGTCCTTTTAACCGGCAGACATTTTCTGAAGATCAGTATGAGGTACAGGCTCACCCTGAGGAAGCCAACATCGTGATTTTTTCGAGCAAGGAGCCAAAAATGCAGGTCACCATCTCTCTAACTTCGCCGCTGATGAGGGAGGACCCTGCCCCTGAGAAGGAGGAAAAGGCAGGAGACAAAGCGGCTGAGAAAGGTTAGAGAAGCCAAGCTTTCAGTCCAATAAATGCACTGTGTCTTCCAAAGCTCAAACTCAAAAAAAGAAAAAAAAATGGGACTTTTAACCAAGCCCATAGACTTTCATCCAAATGTGGTAGATATCGTAGAATCACACTTTTGTTTCTCCCCTCCCGGCCCTCGAAGGTATGAAGTGAATTGACTCGCCCATTCATTTGTCTCTTGTTTTAATTTATACATTATTTCCAGTACCAGTAGTCCCTCTGTTTTCCACTTTACTTTGTCCAATATGGAAATCTAAAGCAGGGCTCTCCGACCTTTCTATGCCATTTGTGTGTGTGTGTGTGTCTATGGACACATGCCCAGGGGAAACCAAGAAAAACAATGGAAGTGATGAACTATACAAAGATAATGCCCAGGGATGAGTGTGCTTCCATTAACATGACATGCAGGAATAATTGTATCACTTTTGATATCAATTTAAATGTCATTTTGTTACTATTAATCTCCATCTAGGCTAATGTCAATTTTCATAATCTTATCAATAGTTAGTCAATAGTTGCTAATGGGGTTTTAAGAGGTGCCATGAAACCTCTCTCATCCCTGTTAACTGAAACGGCATCATCAAAGTATTGATTGACAAGGTGTTGGAGTGTCCTTCTATCCCCACACAATGGTCTCTATTGAAGTTGGGACGAGATTGTTGAATTGATTAGTCTGCTATACAGTTAAACCCCTGTCGCATTGCGGCCTACTCGTAGAACCATTGTGAGATGCAAAACACTCCCTCACCTATGTGAGCTGATCTCCCCTTTTTTCTATCACTGTAAATACCCGTACTTGGAAAAGGTTTCAAAATTGATATTTCCCATTGCTTAAGTTGTTGTTTGGGTTTGTTGATCAGTTTGTCCGCCTGTATCAGCAGACCTTGGCAAAACATACAGTATGTACATGCATTCCCCCCTGTAACAGAGGCGCTAACATCTACGACTCTTGCCACATGGAAAGCCCCATTGTGCTACTGCAGCTTATCTTGTGAAATTACAGCTCTAAATGACTAAGGAGTTACCATTTGACATTCCATATGTCTATTCACTTCAATATGTCTATTTATAAATAGCATGATATGGCAATGGATGCATTAACACGTCCCACATCAAAATTCCTTGAGTTCCCAAATCGAATGCATTATTGGCACATTTTCTTACCATGGAAGGGATTAGTGGTAAAGTAGTTGAATTACCCTGTTTGTCATATTTTGTTACTCAACACATCCAATGCAATCACTTAATATTTCCTCCCGACTTTCATTCTCTCTTATTACCCATAACTCATGAGAAACTGGGTGAAACAGTACTGTAGGTGGGTCTGATGGACACAGTCATACGAGTGAGAGCAGTAATCAATGAGCCAGTGTGTTCCTCTCCTACTGTAGGGGTGCCTGAGAAAGACCCTCCTGACGTTCTGAACCAAAGGAAGTGCCTGGAGTACCTAGCTGCTCTGAGACATGCCAAGTGGTTCCAGGTAAAGAGAATATGTACAATGGCAAACCTGTTCACTCCTAAGTATCCCGAGTCCCAGATCGTGACTAAGACAGCAATGGAGTTGTCAAGACCGCACAAACAGATCTGGGACTTACGCCTATGTACTGAGTCCCAGAATCTTCATAAACATGGTCCATAAACAGGGCCTAGGTAAAACAGTGCACTGTAACAGGTGTGTGTGTGTGTGTGGTATCTTCAGGCTCGTGCCAACGGTCTTCAGTCCTGTGTGATCATCATTCGACTGTTACGTGATCTGTGCCAGCGAGTGCCAACCTGGGGCAAGATGCCAGCCTGGGTGAGGATGTTCTGTCTCTGTGTTCAGCAGCTTCTTTTTTTTTTAACGAAGCTAATTGACGTTAGTTCTTAATTGTGTCTTACGTGGTATGTGTGAACTCCCTGTGTTCAGGCTATGGAGCTGCTGGTAGAAAAGGCTATCAGCAGTGCCACAGGGCCCCTCAGCCCAGGGGAAGCTATGCGTAGGGTCCTGGAGTGTATCGCCACGGGCATCCTACTGCCAGGTGAGGGAGTTTGACAGTATTATTTGTTAGTATTAGTTAGCCAGGGTGCGCTCACTCCACATTTACTGCAGTTGTTTTGACCTTTGTTCTCTAGTGCGTCCTACAGGTCATTCAGGGAAAACTTGCATTTTGAACTGTACAGTGTGCTTTGTCAGCGGTATACATAGCTAGCAGTGTTACTTTACAATCTTGAAGCAGAAGTTGTTCAGAGCGGTGGTATGTAAGCAGTGAGTGGAACAATATAAATAATGTAGCAGTAGTCTATATATAGCAGTTTGAGTGATTTTGTGTTCCTTCTCTCAGACGGTCCTGGGCTGCTGGACCCCTGTGAGAAAGCCCAAACCGATGCTCTGGGGAGCATGACCAAGCAAGCCCGGGAAGACATTACTGCCAGCGCGCAGGTACTGTCACTACCACACTCACCATGTGATTGGGCATAATCAACAGTAACTTTTGGAAGTCTACCACCTTAGACTGGAAAACGGGGCGGCATACAGAAGACGTTGAATACAGATTTCTGTAAAGAAGTCATGGATAAACTATATGGGTACAGATCCACCTAACTTAACCCCTTAGTTATAAGTGCTAGCTCTGGTTACACTCCACCCATTGATATGTGTGAGAACGGAATGTGTTTGAAGTCCACTGATCCACTTCTCCTCGCATTTCTCTGGTTCCAGCATGCTCTGCGACTGCTGGCGTTCCGTCAGATCCACAAGGTTCTGGGGATGGACTCCCTGCCGGCGTCCAAGGCCAGCGCTCGGAACCGCAAGCGCAGACGGGATGGGAGCGAGACGGGAGAAGGAGAGGGGGAGGGAAAGAAAGACAAGAAGGAGGATGCAGAAGAGGTGGATGCTTGATCTCTCCCAGAGCAGTGTTAGCCTGGGCGCCCGCCTGGTTCTGCTTCTGTTGGCATAAGAATGATAGGGGAGTAATGCAGAAACGGACTGGCACCCAGGCTAGAGCAGGTTAGTAGTCTATACTGGCAGAATGTCACATCCTTTACGTTTATTTTTATTCTCAAAATCTATATGAATATAACTGACTTAGTTGTAACATTTCTGCCTCCCCTAGAGGGAGGAGAGAACGGGAGGGGAAAGGTAAAGATGATTTACTATAATTCTCTCCCATGCATTCTGTACTGTAACATACTGTAGATGTACTTCAAATCGTGCTGAAAATTGACTTTAACGTCACTGACTGACTGAGATTAAGGAGCTAATGACTGATAGCCTGATCCCAGATCTGCATGTGCTTCAGTCCAAGTCCTCTTCATGTATTTATGGCATGAAAACGATTGTCAGAGGAGTCAACGATCGTCAGGAGTTTGCTAAAGCACAAACTGATCTGGAACCAGGCTAAATGATTGAATCATTCCATTTCTAGAATATTTGCCCACTCAGCTACTGAAGCCCTCCCATTTTCAGTACCTGTACGAACCACTGTTACTTACCATTGTCTTCTATGTACTGTAAGTACTCTTACATGGATACCTACATTGTAACAAAGCTCTTTTAGCTTTTTCCCCTGCTTTTCTTATTGAAGACTAGCTTTAATCCTATACTGCACAGGCTAGTTCAAGTGTTTTATTAAATACCGAAGACTGCAGGAGTTCCTCATCTAGGTGCATGAATTGAGATGAGTTCTGTAGATGAGGATGGGTTTTGCTGATGGGCCCGGGGGGAAGCCCTGTTATTCAGGAGGTTTTAAATACAAAGACATGGGTCAATTAAAGTATGTTTTTAGAATGTACATTTCATTGTGCCTACATCGCAGGCAATAACACATTTCAAATTCTAAAGCTGTAATGTAAAGAAAAACACTTTGAAAACATTGCTCTTTGAAAAGCACTCCGTATAGTCTATAGAGGCCTACACATTTGTCAGGACACCTGAAAGAAAAAAAATCTGCTATGTACAAGTTGTTTTTGCCACAAAACACTTAAGGGAATCACTGGGTAATAGAAAATGTTTTGTCTAAGAGGAGTTGACTGATAGCTCATACAGTATGTTGCACAGTCTAAGTCTAGCATGCTGAGGGAATGAAGCACTTATAAAATGACTGATATTATATGCAGCCATATATTTATTGTGTAAACTTGCCTATTAACAATCTGTCTTTTGTGTTACTGGGGGAAAATGTCTTGAGCGAGAACTAAAGTATGGATATCTACTGAAATAATCCAGGGATAATAGTCTTTAGACTTTCTTCCTTGTGCCTGCATTGTTTTGTGTCTAGGAAATGTCATATCTGTGGACTGAAGGTTCTAAAGGGGGAAACATTTTTAAACAAAACTGGATCATGCAACATTTTGAAGATCTTATTCACATCCTGTATCTTTGTGCATTAAGGTTTTGTAAGAAGCAGATTGTGCTTTTCATTGATTTTATTTACAAAGAGCATCTGCGCAGCACCGTTTTAACTTTTGTTATCTTTGGAGGATGTTGCAATTGAATTTGTATTGTTGAACGGAGAGTTAACGTTGCTGTAATATTTTAATTTCTTTGTAGTGGCGCCTTATACCAAGGATGAATATTAAAGACTTAACCCATGGTCTAATTTTCTGATTATGTGAATTTTTTTGATGTTGACAGAACTTGCATTCCACACCTTGTAAAATGTTTTTCCATTCATATGCCACTGAAAAAATGGTCAGGGCTTCCACAAAGTAGCAATTGTATCCTATCACACCCCTCTGGTATATTGACTATAAAGGGTGCAGCAATCAGATGGGCTAAAGTGGGTAATGATTTGCCTGGAAAACTGAAGTTGAATTCCGTATGGCAGAAATGAGTGTTTGAATCAGGAAAGTTCTCTCAACCTCCTGAGCCAGAATGTTGAATACATTTATTTTAACATACTTTACCAGTTGTTCATGCGGTTGGACTTTTTGGCGGTAGGACTGTGAGACCAATATATCCACATGTATAATTACATCAACTTTTCAAAGTGCTGGTAGTGTGTTCAGATTTCTTTAAGTATGTGCACAAAATAAAAATACATGCATACTTGCTGAACTCGTGCACATGTTTCAGGTGATGGGGATCTGAACGCACTACCAGCGCTTTGAAAAGTTGATGCAATACTTTCTTGTGGAGATATTGTCTCACATTTCTACTGCCAAAAGGACCAACCACACTAACAACCGCTAAAGTACGTTAAAATATAATTTGATTAAACATTCTGGTTTGTAGAGCCAGGGGAAACTTTCCTGATTCAAATGTTGCAATTCAACGTCAGGTTTCCAGGCAAGGTGGTGAATAATCATTGAAGCGCTGCCTAGTGTTCGAAGATGCGTATTTGATTAACCTCTCTGGGATTTGTGGGACAACAGCCAGTGAAATTCCAGGGCGCCAAATTCAAACAAATCTCATAGTTAAAATTCCTCAAACATACAAGTATTATACACCATTTTAAAGAAACTTCTTGTTAATCCAACCACAGTGTCCGATTTCAGAAAGGCTTTACGGCGAAAGCACACCATGCGATTATGTTAGGAGAGCGCCTAGCTACAACAAACCAGACATTTTTCAGCCAAGGAGAAGGCTCACAAGTCTGAAATAGCGATTAAATTAATCACTAACCTTTGATCTTCATCTGGTGGCACTCCCAGGACTCCATGTTACACAAATGTTTGTTTTGTTCAATGAAGTCCCTCTATGTCCAAAAACCTCAGTTTAAATTGGCGCGTTATGTTCAGTAATGCATTGTCTCAAATAACATCCAGTGAAATTGCAGAAAGCCAAATCAAATTACAGAAATACTTAAACATTGATGAAAGCTACAAGTGTTACACACAGGTTTAAAGAAACTTCTTGTTAATCCAGCCGCTGTGTCAGATTTCAAAAAGGCTTTACGGCAAAAACAAACCAAACTATTATCTGAGGATAACACCCCATCAAACAAACACAGACAATCATATTTCATCCCTCCAGGCGAGATACAAAACTCAGAAATAACGATGTAATTCATGCCTTACCTTTGAAGATCTTTTGTTGGCACTCCAATATGTCCCATAAACATCACAAATGTTCGTTTTGTTCGATTAATTCCGTCGTTCTATCTCAAATGTCCATTTATTTGGTGCGTTTGATCCAGAAAAACACTGGTTCCAACTCGCGCAACATGACTACAAAATATCTAATAAGTTACCTGTAATCTTCGTCCAAACATTTCAAACAACTTTCCTAATAGAACTTTAGGTATATTTTTACATAAATCGATACAATTTAAGACGGGATAAACTGCGTTCAATAGCGGATAAAAACAAAGTGGAGCGAGTTCAGGTCACGTGCCCCAACCACAACACTACACTTCACTCGACCCTCGTTCTGAACAGCCCTACTTCATTTCTCAAAGGAAAAACATCAACCAATTTCTAAAGACTGACATCCAGTAGAAGCGATAGGAACTGCAAGCAAGTGCTTTAGAAATCTAGATCCCCATAGAAAACCCATTGAAAAGAGAGTGACCTAAAAAAAAAAGAATCCTGGTTGGTTTGTCCTCGGGGTTTCGCCTGTCAAATAAGTTCTGTTATACACACAGACATCATTCAAACAGTTTTAGAAACTTCAGAGTGTTGTCCAAATCTACTAATAATATGCATATCCTAGCTTCTGGGCCTGAGTAGCAGGCAGTTTACTTTGGGCACTCTTTTCATCCGGACGTGAAAATACCGCCCCCTAGCCTAGAGAGGTTATTGTACAACACACAACTTCATTGTTTTAATGTGAATAACTCACGTCGTTGCGTTTGGTCAAATTCAAGCATAATCCTTTATTCAGGTATAACATGTTACAACATCCTAATCAGACACTCATAATGCACCTGTTTATATATCCTAGATAGGTGCCCCATTAGCGCCATCTCTGGGTTGGCATTATAACCATTATCTTAACATCTTTCTTTTCATTTTGAGTTAGCTCGAACACTTCATACCAATTTAATACAGTGAAAATACCTATTTACATTAAACACTTAATTTTTTTAAAGATTTAAAAAATAAAAAATTGTTGTCCACAGTGCCCATACCGCAGGGGCAGTCTTACATTAGCCCTTGTCCTAGTGCGGCGCACTGGTAGCATATTGGGCACCTCTGGGATCCTTAGGTTCTCTCCCACAGCCTCCTGAAATTGTGTAGGCACGGTCGGCAGAGATAACTGCCCTGGTGGGGTCTTCCCGATCTCCTCATTATGTGTCCTGCCCACACCATCCAGAGGATCTTCCCATTTGTCCCTCCTGTGTCCTATGCTCTCCTGAACTGGGCGTATGTCCTCCTAAGTGGCATCCCTGGCGTGAGGTGACAGGAGCACTCTGACAGTTTTGCCTTGTTTTATTACAGGCAGATTTTTTGCATGCTGGTCATAGTAATGTTTTGACTTGTCCTGACGTGCACTTTGTGTGCCTGAACATCCCTAATGACCTTTGGTGCGAGGAGCTTGGGAGTTGTTGGCAACAGAGAGTGGGTGTTGTACAGGACTGCTGCCGAAGCCCTCTGTGGGAGTATTTCTCCACGCCAAAATGGCTTGTGCCTGCATTGCCTTTGTCTGCTATTTTCACTGCTGACTCTGACCTACCATTACTCTGACTGTGGTATGTATGGTGAAGAGGTCACATGATGAAATTCCCCAGGCTTTTGCAAACAAAGCAAAGTCTTGACTCGTGAACTGGGACACATTATCTGTAACTACACCACTGTCAGGTATGCCATACCTGCTAAACTGCTGCTTACAACAGTCGATGATGCAACCGACTGTTGTGTCAAATCACTTTCTCCACCTCCCAAAAATCTGAATAGTAGTTCACTATAAATCAGAAAAGGAACGTTCTTTACTGTGAACAGATCCATTCCCACTTTAGACCAAGGACGTGTTGGTTGTCATGTGGCTGCAGTGTTTCCTTTTGCTGCTTAGGTAGATTAGCATTACATATGCTGCACACAGCCACAAGATGTTTCATTTCTTGGGTCATGTTGGTCCAGAATACGGAGTCTCTGGCTTTCCCGAGACTGGCTTTGACCCCTGAGTGCCCTGAATGGATACGAGAGAGAGTCATTGGGCGTAGAGTTTCTGGCACTACCACCCTGTCGCTTTTGTAGACAACCTCTTCCTGCATTGTGAGTTAATCTCTGTATGTCCAGTAGTCCCTCACCAGGATGGGCGTACTCTTTATTGTGTCCGGCCAGCCTCTTAGGATAAAAGACTGAAGCATTGGAGAAGTCTTGTCCTCTGCTGAATGAGCTTTGCTAGCATCCCATGTCTTCCTTTCTTGTATACTACCTGTGGTTGATAACGCTGAAGCTTTAGCGTCATCCTTTTGAAGTCGCTTCGGCCCAGACAGAAGAGGTTTTTTGAAGATAACCTCAAGCAGCTTGTGATCAGTGTGCACCGTGATGAAGTTCCTACCATGAAGGTATTGATCAAAACGGTCACAGGCGAACACCATGGCTAGGCACTCCTTTTTAAGTTGGCCATATCCTTGCTCCATGGGTGTCAATGTCCTTGAAGCAAATGCAATGGGCTGCCCCTTCTGCAAGAGTACTGCCCCTAGGCCTTTACCACTTGCATCACATTGTAGGGTCACTTCAGAGAGGTCAAAGTACCTCAGTATTGGTTCGTTGCTTACCAACTTCTTGATTTGCTTCAATGCATCATGTTGATCACCTGACGCAATGGCTCGCATACGTCAGACGAGGTAGGAATTTGGCTAAGTAATTTACAAAACCAAGCAGTCGCTGCGCTGCTTTTGCACCTGTAGGTGGCGGCATTTGCTTTACTGCCTCCACCTTCTTGGGGTCTGGCTTCAGGTCTTCAGCTGTCAAAAGATGTCCCTTGTATGTAATACTGGTGAGCCTGAGCTTAACTTTGTCTTTATTCAGCTTTAGATTCATCTCCCTTGCTCTTTGCAAGAGCTGAGTCAGGTTGTGGTCATGGTCCTGCACTGCTTCTTCCATTGTAGCACCACAGCCGTGATGTCATCAGCTATGATGCTTATTCCTGACAGTGCCTGAAGTGCTTCATGTTGCCTTCGCTGGTTTCATTCCAAATGGTAACTTTGTCCACCGGTATCTACCATTGGGGTCCAAAATGTGGTGGGTCAACTACGCTTCATCCAAACATATCTGCCAGTAACCACTTTTTGCATCCATAACTGAAAAGATTTTCACTTTTGCCAGGCTTGGCAGTATCTCTTCAATGGTAGGCATTTGGTAATGTGTCCTACATAAGGCTTTGTTCAGTGAACTTGGATCAAGGCAGATTCTTATTTTGCCAGGCTTTTCCACCACAACCATGTTGCTTATCCACTTAGTAGGTTTGGTGACCTTCGTAATGACACCCTGTTCCTCGATTGACTCAACAGCCTTTAGTATCTTTTCCTTCCGTGGAATGGGGATTCAGAGGGGAAGCTGTTGAACTTATCTAACAGACTCATCCACCACCAGGCGAAGCCCTTCAAAAACGTCCTCAAACTGTTTCAATATTGCTTCTGAGGTGTTCGAGTCTGGTGGGACCTTTTGTTTTTAGTGTTGACATGATGAATGGCATGCTGGTGGTTGAACTGTAGCAACTTAAGTTTTTCACATATTTCTGCTGAAAGGAGAGGCTTTTGCAAGGTTTTTCACCACTTGGAACTTGAGTACATGTTTCCCCATCCTGATTGGCTTGTAGTTCACTCCCCTACTGCCTTAGCCTTGCTTGGTTGTGGCTTTGTATCTCCATCCTGCATTACTTGTATAAAGTCTCTGTCGCTGAGTATATTGACAGTTGAGCCACTGTCTAGCTGGCATTTGATCATAATCACAGTTATTACATATCAATGGGGTAAGCTTTAAAGTTTGTAAACCATTTATCTTTGCCACTTTGAACAGAATTAACATCTCATGTATAGAATGTCTGCTTCTTCAGCATCATTTTGATCACTGCATGTATACTGTTCTAGCAGATTGACAGGCTTACTTTGTCTGCACACTTTTGCAAAATGTATTTTTTTTTTCAAAGAATTTGCATATAACCTCATATGGTGGGCATTTGGCTCTTGCGTGTGTTGATCCACAGTACCTGCACACTTCTTTAGTATTTTTCTCCTTAGACCACTGTCCGATGAATCATGTTTCCATTTTCTGTCGACATGGTCTCTGTATTTGTTCTGAGTGGCATAAGTGACTGATTCTGCCTGTTCAGGGACAGTGTTCATATTTTTAAATTGGATCTGCGTCTGTTCGTTTGCTCTGCATATATCCATGCCTTTTTATTCAGCGTTGTGGTTCGCGCAGCATACTTTACTCCGTTATCTTTACAGCCAATCACAAGTCTGTCTCTGATCGTTTCGTCTCTCATTGACCCGAAATCACAAGAATCCGAAAATTGACGCAACCTCACAATATATTGACCAGACGTCTCTTCTTGAGTTTGTTCACGTGTTAAAAATGAATCTTTCATTAATCACATTACGAGTGGGTTAAAAATGTATTTGTAAAACGTCAAGGATTTTCTTATAATTGTTTATATCCTCTTCCCCCAGATCTAGGTGACGCTGAAGCATATGGCACTCTCTTCCAATAACACTGAGCAGTGTTGCCACTCTCACATGCGGGTCTTTAAAAAAAATCTAAACCTGTAGCGTTTTAATAATTCTCCCACTGATCACGGAAAAACAACTAGTTTTGGTACAAATCGCCGTTCATGTCCATGGCGCTAGCCACCGGAATTTTTACTGAGAGACATTGCAGGCTCTTCGTACTCGTTCATTTGTTCCACTTATTTGTGTTTATCCGACAGCGATTACATTGTCCACATACTTTATCCTATTTTCCGTGGCGCTTGACTTTGGGTTATTTTCGCTGACACCATGTTTTAATGTGAATAACTCACGTCGGAGAGTTTGGTAAAGTTCAAGCATAATCCTTTACTCAGGTGTTACAGGTCACAACATCCCAATCAGACACTCGTAATATACCTGTTAATATATCATAGCCCCACTGGCGACATCCCTGGGTTGGCGTTATAGCCATTATCTTAACATTATGTGCTTGTCGTTGGAACCTTTAACCGCAAGAAGGAAGAATTACGCATCCACTTCTACCTCGATTCTCTTTGTTACTAAATAGCCTTATAGGCTTCCGCACTCATTCCACAAATCGAAACTGCAATGAGAAATATGACAGATCGAATCCTAATGCTGATCTACATTGTGAACACATTTAGCGTGTTCCCATAGGTAAGTAACGGTTTCAGCTCAATGGTATAGCTTCACTTGAGTTCTCATTATCAGGAAATAAATAGTCTTAGTTCACACGTCCATTGCGACAGCTCACTAAATGCCTGCATCTTATGACCACTCATCACGTCTGTCTTTGGACCATATTACAGTTTGCTTCATTGCTGAGCCACAGGTATCTGACTGCCATATGATGTCCCACCTTGAGTGGTCTGTTTTAATGCTGTTGCCTATTTATTTTTCTTATATTGAACTGCTCCTACAACTAGGTTTTATTTTTTTAGGAATGTATATATTTTAATGACTAGGAAGGGAGCAGTGGTAGGCTACTGTTACTCTAACATGTTGTTTATTTAGCCTACTATTATTGCTAGAATTGTGTTACAAGTTTTCCAGATGGTGTTTCTCATAAGAAATTTGCTCTCCTTGAACAGGTGTTCTCATTACTGATGAATTTACATCTACCCAAACTTATTCTTGAGGATGGCAACGGTATGTATCAATTGTATGTCCCGGGTCAGTTACTGGGAGATAAAACCATTAGTTCTGTCATGACACTGAATCGCTTGTTTATCAGTTTGTAGGTAATAGTGACTCAATCCCTCCTGAGAAATAACTGGTTAATGTACCACCATGCCTGAACTTGAATTTTATTTTGAGTTTCTGAGCAACTGATGCTGTAAATGTCAAAGTCGCCTTCTCTATCTCTCCCTTATAGAAGAGTTGGGCGTCCGGCACACGTGTTGCCAAGAGTGACCACAGCAAACCTAAAGCTGGTGAACTGGCCTACCGCAAAGGAGACATCCTCACTATTGTGGAAACGGGGACGGTACATAACAATTTATGTTGTTATTCTGGGGTCAGAAAAGGGGCTCAGAGGCCCTCGTTGCACACAATGTACTTTTCAAATGTAATAATCCAAACTTTCCCCTGCTCTTTGTGCACTCTGTCTACTCTGGTGGGGGCTCTATAAATACAGTTGAGATTAAATGAAGCTATGATTCTACTGAATGCTATTCTGATGCTGTTTTCTAGGGGAAACGACATTACAAGGCCAGACACAACACCACAGGAGAGGAAGGACTCGTCTCTGCCACCAACGTGCGAGAACGAGAGGCCATTTGCGTCGACCCTAGTCTCAGTCTCATGCCGTAGGTCAATTTAAGGCTATGCGTCTGGCCTTCTATATATAGACCTATACTACAATACACCTACTTTATAGCATACAACTATAGTACTATTGAGATGGAAGATTTGGTCCAGTTTGGTTAGCTGTGAGCTAGGGCCAAGTGGTTTTCCTGACCATGCGACAATTCCTGGCCCTTTATAGAACATATCTAATCCTGACCAATAACTTTGTTGGTCCATGCCAGCTGGTTCCATGGGAAGATCTCAGGTCCTGAGGCGGTGTCCAAGCTGCTGCCTGTGGAGGATGGCCTGTTCCTGGTGCGGGAGTCCATCCGCCACCATGGTGATTACGTGCTCTGTGTCAGCTACTCCAGCCAGGTCATCCACTACCGAGTCATCTACCAGGACAGCAAACTGACCATCGACAACACCCAGTACTTCTACAACCTCTTAGAAATGATCGAGGTGAGGAGGAGATATATCTTTTTAATTTAAACTTTTATTTATCAAGTTTAGTCTCATTGAGATAAAAAAATATATATTTTGTAAGACAGACCTTATTGGTAGGGTCAGGAGTTTTTATATAGAAAATTAGCTGAACATGTTGGGATATGTGTATACGCAGTGCAGAACTTTTAATAAACAGCATAACATTCATAAGGCCACGGGGCCAGACGGAATGCCTGGATCGTACTCGGCGCATGCGCTGACAGATGGCAAGTGTCTTCACTGACATTTTCAACCTCTCCCTGATCCACTCTGTAATGCCTATATGTTTCAAGCAGACCACCATAGTCCCGTGCTCAGGAACGCCAAGTTAACCTGCCTAAATTACCATCGCCCCGTAGCACTCAGCATGTTGTTAATTGGCGACAGCTCAGCATTCAACACCATACCTCCCTCCAAGCTCATCACCAAGCTCAGGACCCTGGGACTCCCTTTGCAACTGGATCCTTGACTTCTTGACGGGCCGTCCCCAGGCGGTGAGGGTAGTCAACAACATTTGCCGCGCTAACCGTCAACACTGGGGCCCCTCAGGGGTATTTTCTTAGTCCCCTCCTGTACTCTCTGTTCATCCACGGCTGTGGGGCCGCGCACGACTCCAACACCATCATAAAGTTTGCTGACGACACGACATTGGTAGTACTGATCACAGGCAAAGATGAGGCAGCCTATAGGGAGGAGGTCAGAGACCTGGCAGTCTGGTGCCAGGTCAACAACCTCTCCCTCAATGTCAGCAAGACAAAGGAGCCTATCGTGGACTACTACAGGAAACGGAGGGGTGAGCACACCCTTATCCACATCAAAGGGGCTGTAGTGGAGTGGGTCGAGAGCGTCAAGTTCTTTGGTGACCAGCCTTTCAAAGCACATCATAGCTTCAGACGTGAGCACTACGGGTCAGTAGTGATTTTGGCAGGTTACCTTAGTGTTCTTGGGCGCAGGGGCTATGATGGTCTGCTTAAAACACGTTGTTATTACAGACTCAGACAGGGAGAGATGAAAATGTCAGTGAAGACATTTGCCAGTTGGTCAGCTCATGCTCGCAGTACACAGCCGAGAGCGTGATCACACAGTCTTTCGGAACAGCTAGTGCACTCATGCATGTTTCAGTGTTATTTACCTTGAAGCGAGCATAGAAGTGGTTTAGCTTGTCTGGTAGGCTCGTGTCACTGGGCAGCTCTCGGCTGTGCTTCCATTTGCAATCTTTAATGCTTTGCAAGCCCTGCCACATCCGGCGAGTGTCAGAGCCGGTGTAGTACGATTCGATCTCTAAGCCATACAAAAGACAAGACTGCTAAATAGCTAATCAAATGGCTACCAGGACTACCTGCATATGCACACACACTGGACTCAACCCACACACTCACACATATTACACTTACACCACATCGCATACACACACACACACACTACATACGCCCACACCTGCATGCTGGTGGTATTTGCTACGACCTGCATGCTGACGCCATGCACACATTTTCATACCACATACTCTGCTGCTACAGCTCATTCTATTATATCCTGTTGTCTACTCACTTTACCCCTATAGCTACCTCAATTACCTCGTACCCCTGCACATCGACTCGGCACATGACAAATAAAATGTGATTTGATTTGGTACTGGTACTCGCTGTTTATAGCTATGTTATTTTGAATCGTTTTAGTTTTTCATTGTGTATTAATTCCTTGTGTCACTTTATCTTTAACTCTGAATTGTTGGAAAATACCACTAAGTAAGCATTTCACTGTTAGTCTACACCTGTGGTTTACGACACGTGGCAAATAACATTTGATTTGAGGGTCTCCTAACAAATATCTTGCCTAGGGTTTTATACTGATGAGCTAATGTTCATTGTCACAGCAGGGAGCCTCTCTATGGAAAAATGATCACACTGAATTTGACTTGAACCACACCAAGGCTAACTGTGACCCATTTGAAAGGAAGTATCGTTTACGGTTTACAAGAAAGACTTAAGTCTGAGCAGACCTTTTTAATGTTTATATTGAGCCTATGAGTTTCCGAGCTATTGGAAAGCACAGCCACAATGGTGTTTGGAGATGTGAGTGACTGTAAAGACTAAATATGCCTCACCACTCCCTTATCTGTGGAGCACAGATGTCTTTAGTCCAGACTCATATCGCTGACTAACTCTTGTGAGGAAATAAAGGGAGAATCCAGCTGCTCCCTGACACACACACAGCTGTGGGCAGGACTATTGGATTTAAAAATAAAATATGTTTGTGTACAGTTCACCATACCATCATTCTGTTTTCGTTTCGATAGTACTAAATTGGTTTAGTTTTAGAATGGAAAAACTAACATTAAGTACTGTACATACATTCAGTATACTGTAGGTGGCCCATACACACACTTGTGTTATGAGTTTTGGCAACAAACTTAGTAAAAAAAAATGAACAACCCTCATAAGTTTGCGACAGATATATTTTGTGAATCTAGCTCAAACGGCACGTCATAACAGTCGTCAGGACACAAGTCTTCTTTAGTTTCACTGCAAAGCCAGAGTGCACTAGCCACAGAGTGCACTAGCCACAGAGTGCACTAGCCACAGAGTGCACTAGCCACACTAGCCACAGAGTGCACTAGCCACAAAGTGCACTAGCCACAGAGTGCACTAGCCACAGAGTGCACTAGCCACAGAGTGCACTAGCCACAGAGTGCACTAGCCACAGAGTGCACTAGCCACAGAGTGCACTAGCCACAAAGTGCACTAGCCACAAAGTGCACTAGCCACAGAGTGCACTAGCCACAGAGTGCACTAGCCACAGAGTGCACTAGCCACAGAGTGCACTAGCCACAGAGTGCACTAGCCACAAAGTGCACTAGCCACAGCTGATATGGAGCAGGTGTTGAAGCTTAGCTCTCTAACACAGCATTATTCTCTCCAAAAGTGTCAATGACAGTATAGTTCAGCCTCTGTTTTTAATATAAGCTGTCACTAATGGCTATCTTTGCAGTTCTACTCCAAGCACAAGGGAGCTATTGTTACCAAACTTCTAAAGCCCAAAGAGAAGGAGGGCACAAAGTCAGCTGAGTTGGAGCTGTCTAAAAGTAAGTGCTTGGGCTTTACAGTCTCATGATGTGTCAGAGTTGGCCTCCTCAAGGCTCAAAGATCTATGCCTTTCTGTGTGGGGGCCACAGGGTATTTTGTGGGTGGGAGGGTGTGTCTCACGTCTTTTCTTTTGAAGTGAGAGCTATAAAGAATGAAAAGCTACTTGTTTTAGACTGGTGTCTCTGTCTGTGTCACAGCGGGATGGCTGCTGGATATCAGGGAGCTGACCTTGGGAGGGAGCATCGGGGAGGGGGAGTTTGGAGGTGAGATTGCAATGTCTTATTGTGAATTTTTTTAATGAGCCGGTAAACCATTCTAACGTTGAATTGAACCCTGATTCTAGATGTTACAGGTTGAATTGACAGTCTCATCCTTTTGTCCCCTAGCGGTGTATGAAGGAGACTACATGGGCCAGAAGGTGGCAGTAAAGAACATTAAATGTGATGTAACAGCACAGGCATTCTTAGAAGAGACCACTGTTATGACGTGAGTCGACAGTAACGAGACATGTTTTCTTGATTAACTTAATTAATTAAATTTAGGAATTTCTGTCTTTTTTTCCTTCGTCCCCTTTTTCCTTCCTTTTCTTGCTTACTTCCTTGCTTCCTCACCCTTCATTCCTTCCTTAATTGATTGTTTTTGGTCTGACTCTCCACTAGGAAACTGCAGCATAAGAATCTGGTGCGGTTGTTGGGGGTGATCCTACACAATGGACTGCACATCGTCACAGAGCTCATGGCCAAGGTACTGCTGCCGTGACTTCAGTACAGTCAATCTGTCATCACTGTCAATCAAGACTAACAAATATACTAGGAGTAGACTTAATCTCAGTCCAGGAGACTGGCCTTAAAAGCTTGTTGATGCAAAACAATTGTAGCAAGCACACACTTAGGGACTAATTTAGATTACACAACTCTTTTCCAACCGTCTCTTTAATTGTGCGTTGCAGGGTAATCTGGTGAACTTCCTCCGGACAAGGGGCCGTTATGTCATCAACACTGACCAGCTACTGCGCTTTGCACTGTGAGACCATATCATAGAGTTAAATAGAACTCTATACACTGTACATTACTACAGTCACACTGCCCTTTAACAGTCATTCATAGCAGTCATTCATAGCTGATCCCATCCCATATACAGTTGAATGGCTCTTCTTGGTACTCTCCCTGCCGCATTACCAACTTTACATTTGTGTCTATTTCAGTATATAAGACTGTGTGTGTTGTTGTGTGTTCAGAGATGTATGTGAGGGTATGGAGTACCTGGAGTCTAAGAGGTTGGTCCACAGAGACCTAGCGGCCCGTAACATCCTGGTCTCCAACGAGGGCGTGGCCAAGGTCAGTGACTTTGGATTGACCAAGTTGGACTGCAAGGCCTCAGACAATGCTAAACTACCAGTCAAATGGACAGCCCCTGAAGCCCTGAAGAAAGAGGTATGATGGTGTTTACCTCTCAAACGTTTATCACGCTTGCAGTAGAGACGTATGTGTATTCACAGACTTAAAGAATGTATAATTCATGTGAATCGTGTACGATTGTTGGCTGGTGTCAGGGCTTTAGCCTATGGCGTTATTAGACAATACTTCATGTCAGTCAGCCATCGGTGTTGGGATTTTTCATACCTATCATTGATTTGCCTTTGTGGTAATGTGTGGTTGTCTTACAGAAATTCTCCACGCGGTCAGACGTATGGAGCTACGGAGTTCTCCTCTGGGAGACGTTCTCTTATGGTCGACAACCCTACCCCAAGATGGTGAGTCCTGACTTTACATCACCGTTCATAATGATCAGTGGAGTTATGAGTCACTGTGGAAGCACAATGCCACAAAAATTTGAAGGAGACAAATGTGAACTGTTTTTTTTTTTCCTTCGAAAAATCAATCAAGGCAGTCCACCCCAGTTGCTCACTTTCTTAAGGTGGTGTAATGCGCGGAACGATGGCATGCCATAGCTCTCTGTCATTCATGGAAGCTGCAAGGTCCTCTGTTCTGACACCAGTGTTGCAGCAGGAGAGCCACGGTGTCCTCTGGATACCTGCGACAGTGTCCAGTGTCCTTATCTTACCGCTGATCAGTGACAAAGTGCCAACCCAGTAGTTTTTACTACCTGGTGCACCATAGACATCCTGACACCAGCGCGTTTCACCTATTATGGTTGGTCCTAATGGGAAACGTTCATTTTTTAATATATATATATATTTTTACATGTATGCCTTTATGACCCATTATCCACGTACGTCAGCAGTGCTTTATCCACTGATAGACTTACGGTATTGAAACGAAGGAAACTCCGCCGGAGGTTAAAGGCCGTGTAAGTGCGTCACAGGACAAGGATTTGCACCGGACTCATTTGATCTCTCCTGAATGGGTGTCGGGGGAAATGAGGGGATTCATAAGCTTGGCTCTGGTCCTACTGTGTGTAGTTATGATGTTTTACCAGTAGGGGACCCCTGTGAATAGGTTTAAACCATGTTTCTGATGCGGTCATATACTGTAGTCTGTCCCAGACCTGTTTCTTTAGCACTACATTTTCGTTGACACCATATGTGTTAATTTGAAGAAAAACACCCTAGTCTTGGTGAAGCAGCACCGATAACTGCCCTGTCATCACGGCAGAGTTTGTTAACTCTAGAGAAATGGAAGGGTACATTATTTATTTACGTCATACTTAAAATCCTCTTTATTCATGCCTTATCTGTTTGTAGGGAGTCTCAGTTACTCCCCACACAGGTATGTAAAGCAGAGAATCAAAGCAATGGCACTAAGCAGGTAATCATGGCAGGGATAAACCAGGATTAGTGCTTGTAGGCCGCGTTTCTACGGCAACAGCTCCTGTTGGCAGCCAGCCAAAAAGAAGAACGAAGGGGTGGGGTGAGGAGGGTGAGAGAGCTTGTGTGTTCATGAGTGCGTATGTGTGTTTGTACATGTAGGGGGGAAGAGATTATGGAACTTGCACTCTCCTGTGACACACAGTCTCACTGTCAATCCGTTGTTCCTGTGCAGCCCTATCCCTGTTTACCTGGCAGGTCAGGGGGAATATGAGGACATGGCATGGGCAGCCAGCGGGGGATCAACTAGACTGACTTAAAGCATGCTTAGTGGTGGTTTAACCATATAATTAGAATGAGTGGCTCATACTGTACTTGTTTAATGCAGGCGATGTAGCATACAGATACAGTATGTAGACAAAATGTTGTGTGTTTGATATTCATTTTGTGTCCACTAAAAAGTTAACAGGCCCTTTAAGAGGGGATGACATTATCACGTGTTCCATATTTTTCTATCTTTCTCCTTATGTCTCCCTCCTCAGTCTCTGAAGGAGGTGAAGGAGCTTGTGGAGCAGGGTTACCGTATGGAGGCTCCAGAGGAGTGTCCCCCCAGTGTCTACGCCCTGATGAGGTGCTGCTGGGAGGCTGAACCCAGGAAGAGGCCCTCTTTCCAGAAACTACAGGAGAAGCTGGAGAGAGAGCTGACCAAACAATAGCCCTGGCTGCTGAAGTCAATTTAATAATCCTATTCAAATAACTACTGGGCTCTTGTTTTGAGCTGCCTGGAGCAGGGACAGTAACCCGGGACAGGTGGACCCAAGTGGTTACCGCTCGCTTCACAGCTTTCCCGGGAAACTCTCTGTATTCTAGCATCACACGGACAAAAGTGTAGCGGATGAAGGAGTTTGCTTCTGCTGCTGCTGCGTTCGCGGTAGAACACACCGCGTGGCGGTGGTGCTTTGTGCGTGCACACATCCTGTAAATGGCTACAGTGTAAAATCATGCATCTTGATTTGCTTAAAGAAAAAGCATATTGTTTTTATGGCAAAATCGTTTAAACGTGTGTTGAGTTTGTGCGATGAAGGATGCAGGATATTATACTAAGACATAACCTGTAACAACATATTATCGATTTTTATTGTATTTTTATGGAATGATCTACTGTAATGAGGAGTCCTTACACTTATTTCTGTCTGTGTTATTAGAGGGAGCAATTCAACTCGTCATGTCTCCACACCCCAATTCTCTTTCCTGAGTAACACATTATTTGTGTTACCAATATGGGGCCATTATTTTTCTTTCATAAGAGACAGAGAGCGAAAAGGATAGAGGGAGAGCGAGATGGAAAGAGGGAAAATGCTGATCCGGGATTAAATCCCAGATCATCCGTATCTGCTTGTTTCAGACTGTAATTGTCCAGCAATATGCCCTGCGACTCGGGGGCTTAATATGTGAAATCTTGAATGTTATTGCTGATATTAGTAAGGAATTACAAAGCCGACAGCAGTTTGTCTGTGTACAAGCTCTGAGGAGCTACAGGGGATTGGGACGGAATATCCTATTTTATTTTCAGTTCATTTGCCATAAATGTAGTAGACCTATACTCCCATAAAACCAGTGACTCAGCAGGTCTTAGTCGATCTATCTGTGTAAAGGGAATTTCTTTATTAAACCCAGTTCCTAAAAGCAAAGGGGTGCTCGGTTTGAACAGAAATTGTTGGATTTTGGACAATGGACATTTGCAAAGAAGAGAAAACATGCTGCATCTGGGGTTTACAAAAAAATATATTAAAAAAATAATGTAATGTAAAAATGTAGATAAGGGACTTGCCTCTAAAACAACCAAGGTTCCTCTGTCTTCAAGCAGCTATGATTTAACTCAACCCAGATTAGAGAGGGGAGCGATTTTTATTGTATTATTGTTGTCACGTTACAACCCAAATTAAAGATGTCATTAGTATTAAGTCTTTGTAAGCCTGGTATTTGTCTTTCACCCATGGGATGGACCCCAGATTGGGTCCTGATCTGCTCCCATCACATCACCATAGGGGCCTGTGTGTTGATTTGCTTTGTTTCCCTAAAACGTCTCATGGATGATTTGAAATGTTCCAAGAAATGCTGAAAAAATAAATAGGAATATTTTTTAACTTATTCAAAGATTTAGGTGGCATTTGACTTATTTCTGGTTCAAGACGACGGGTATTGAAGACGGAATTGTGTGAATTGAAGAAGGGATTGTCTGTGATTTAAGGAGAAGCCCTACAGTGTACTGGCCACTACCGGTACCATGCAGTAGATTTAAAATGACTGGAAACCACTTAAATTCAACTGGATCCCATTCTCATGCACTCAAGTTATTGCAAACTCACTACTGTAGAACAACATTAAGTAGGAGTTTGTTTACGATAAAAAATCCTTTGTTCTGTTAGCCATCTCATTAGAAATATTTTAGAATGTTGACGTTTAACTATGGTAGTCTTCCTATACACAGACGACACTCTGTGCGTAGGGCCCCGCGGCCATTAGGGGGCCCCCCACCAAAAACAAAGAAAACATCTAAGTCTCAATTTACTGTAGAATGGGTGCAATTTCAAAATTTGGTAGCGCATCAGCAGTTTTTCTCTTGTGTCAGTGTCAGTCACTGACAGTCACTCAATTAGTCCATGTTCACTAACAGTTTATAAGATTTCTTAGGTAATTAAGTCTAGCCGGCTATCTAAACCTCATCTACTGGGCACGTCCCCAGGAGCCCTAACCTCCAGGGAGACTCCGACCCCCAGGGAGCCTCCATTGATTTTGTTAGTCACCCAAGTATCGTATGAACATGGCATAAGTGTATGAACACTACACATGTCACTATAATAACATATTACAGTATATCGTTATGGCTCTTCCAATAAGACCGGAGAAGTCTGGTGCTAGAGTGGAGGTCAGAGTGGATACGGGAGCATTTAAAAAAAAAAATATTTTGAAAGCGTGTTTAAATGCTACTATTTAGACATTCTAATGAGACCATGTTGGTGTTTGACTTGTCGTCAACCGGGTCATTATTAGTTACGTTGGCCAGGCCTTTCTTGGACTGCTCCGTTGATAATTGTGGCCAAGGCTGAGCTTAACCTAAAGTTGACTGGGAAATAAGGATCATGTTGACCAAGCCTGTGCTGGAACTGTTAGACTGGTCCATAAGTAGTGTTGGGCCAACATAGAGAAAAAACTCTGGATGCCTACTATGAGCCTTATAGAAGCAGCAGGCCACAACCAGGGTGGCATTGGTATAATTATTGGCTACTAATTAAGCAGACACAGTTATCAGACTCCTATAATCCAGGCTTACAGTTCAAATGGAAACTGCTCTTTTGACACTCTAAGCTGCTCTGAAACATTTTTTTATCCCCTCCTCATGCTCTGTTGAATCAAATTGAGTGAGATACTGGGGCGAGCTCTCCTTCAGTGCATGGCTTTAGAAAGGTAATGTGATATTTGAATATGAACAAGTTCCTTTTAGGCTCTCATTAGCCAATTATCCTGTGCGTTTTTTTGTTGTTGTCTGTGATGCAGTTAACTCAAAATGGAAGGAGGAAGTTGATCTGAGGGCTAACCGTGAGGTGATGCTCCGGAGTAGTGATAGGTCAGAAAGATATACCCTTCCAACTTCAGTAGGATTTTGAAACTGAATTGTTAACACCGAGTGAACTGAGAGTCAGCTACTGGATTTCCAGGTGTTTTTCTTTTACAAAAGTACCAGGTGAACCCAATCAAAGCTAACCTGGCCTTTGGTTACTGGCATGTGTGATTGTTAATGAGGATGAGAGCCAGTTGATAGTGAAGGCTTCCTGCCCCAGTGCCATTGTTTACATCAGTTAGCTACACTCTGAGGACACATGCTACAGGCTGGACACAGTTACACAATTAAAAAAATATATATATATATTTCACCTTTATTTAACCAGGTAGGCTAGTTGAGAACAAGTTCTCATTTGCAACTGCAAACTGCAAACATTTTAAAAGTGAATTTAAAATAACAATAATGAGGCTAAATAGAGGGGTTACCGGTACCGAGTCAATGTGAGGGGGTACAGGTTAGTCGAGATAAATTGAGGTAATGTGTACATGTAGGTAGGGGAAAAGGGACTATGCATAGATTTTGCCATGGGGCGGAGAGAAAATGTAGCAATTTTCTAATCAATGGGGGCCCCCTGGAGGTCAGGGGCCCTGGGCTCCTTGTGTATTCTACTAATGTAACTCGGGGCCCTAGTGGCCATAAGCGACCGTTTATGCCTGGAGCCGGCCCTGTGCACCCAAGTGGTAGGGAGGAACAGCAATTCAATTATGAAACAAGGGATCAAGGCCAGCCTTTAACTTACTTTTTTCTGATTGATGTTAGACATGTTTGTCAGGTACGGGACCCTCTATGTAGAGTTCCTTCTAGAACCCCTACCTAGAACCCTATGAATCATTCTTCCTAGAACCCTCTGCAGTTCCACCAGCCTTATTAGCCTTTAAAATATAACTCTAAATATGACAATACGTTACATATATCACAGGTCCTTTGTTTGAGGGCCTAGTTAAGCTCCTGATTTACAGGCCATATCAGGCCTGCATGTCACATTATGCTGGCCTACAAAGTGATGTGTAATTCCTATTGGAATATAGCCAGATTTCTGACTATTGGAATTTTGAATCACCTTCAACCTGCATTCAGAATGATTGCCATGGCATGGAAGATTGACAACCTAAACCATCTAAACTGGAACAAGATTCAATTTGTTTAGAAACATGCATGTCATTTATCTTTGTGTAACATAGGATCAGTCAATCAATGTACATGCAAAAAAAAAGAAAAAAAAAGATTGAAACAAACAATTCTAAAAATCCACCTGCTGTAGAGTATACTGAGAAATATGTTCATGATGGGTGTGGTTTTTAGAGTTTTACTCTTCACAGAGTAACAATTATACAGTTACACTCACTTCTGGTTCTTAACACAAACACTTGGGTTTTACACCACAGTGTTAATTTACCTCTTTACAGACATAATTTAACTCCTGAATCAACTCCAGAAATGTTACACTGAGAAATCAACATTAGGTAACACAGGCCAATTTACTGTGTACATATATTGCCAAATATACAGTGCCTTTGGAAAGTATTCAGACCCCTTCACTTTTTCACATTTTACATTACAGCTTTATTCTAATATTGATTAAATCGTTTCCCCCCACATTAATCTACATACAATACCCCATAATGACAAAGCAAAAAGAGGTTTTAAGAAATGTTTGCTAATCTAACATTTTAAAAAAGATCACATTTACATAAGTATTCAGACCCTTTACTCAGTACTTTGTTGAAGCACCTTTAGCAACGATTACAGCATTGAGTCTTCTTGGGTATGATGCTACAAGCTTGGCACACCTGTGTGTGGGGGAGTTTCTCATATCCTTCTCTGCAGATCCTCTTAAGTCCTGTCAGGTTGGCTGGGGCGCGTCACTGCACAGCTATTTTCAGGTCTCTCCAGAGATGTTCGATCGGGTTCAAGTCCGGGCTCTGGCTGGGCCACTCAAGGACATTCAGAGACTTGTCCCAAAGCCACTACTGTGTTGTATTGATTTTGTGCTTAGGGTCGTTGTCCTGTTGGAAGCTGAACCTTCGCACCAGTCTGAGGTCCTGAGCGCTCTGGAGCAGGTTTTCATCAAGGATCTCTATACTTTGCTCCGTTCATCTTTCCCTCGATCCTAACCAGTCTCCCAGTCACTGCCGTTGAAAAACATCCCCACAGCATGATGCTGCCACCTCCATGCTTCACCATAAGGATAGTGCCAGGTTTCCTCCAGATGTGAAGCTTGGCATTCAGGCCAAAGAGTTCAGTCTTGGTTATATCAGACCAGAGAGTCTTGTTTCTCATGGTCTAATAGTCTTTAAGTGCCTTTTGGCAAACTCCAAACGGGCTGTCGTGCCTTTTACTGAGGAGTGGCTTACGTCTGGCCACTCTACCACAAAAGCCTGATTGGTGGAGTGCTGTAGAGATGGTTGTCCTTCTGGAAGGTTCTCCGATCTCCACAGAGGAACTCTAGAGCTCTGTCAGAGTGACCATCGGGTTCTTGGTCACCTCCCTGACCAAGGCCCTTCTTCCTCGATTGCTCAGATTGGCCGGGTGGCCAGCTCTAAGAAGAGTCTTGGTGGTTCCAAACTGCTTCCTTTTAAGAATGATGGAGGCTACTGTGTTTCTGAGGACCTTCAATTCTGAAGACATTTTTTGGTACCCTTCCCCAGATCTGTGCCTTGACACAATCCTGTATCGGAGCTCTACGAACAATTCCTTCGACCTCCTTGCTTGGTTTTTGCTCTGACAGGCATTGTCAACTGTGGGGCCTTAAATAGACATATGTGTGCCTTTCCAAATCATGTCTAATCAATTGAATTTACCACAGGTGGACTCCAAGTTGTAGAAACATGTCAAGGATGATCAATGGAAACGGGATGCACCTGAGCTCAATTTCGAGTCTCATAGCAAAGGGTCTGAATACTTATGTAAATAAGGTATTTCAATTTTTTATTTAAAAAAATATGCAAAACATTCTAAAGACCTGCTTTTGCTTTGTCATCATGGGGTGTTGTGTGTAGATTGCAAAAAATATATATTTAATCCATTTTAGAATAACGCTGTAACGTAACAAAATGTGGAAAAAAGTCAAGGGGTCTAAGTACTTTCCAAAGGCCCTGTACATGTATGTACAGTTTAAAACGTTCTCATATCTTTTTGAACTCTGGAGGGTTAATGCTTGTACTCTGAGGCACTATTTAAAAATTTGTAAAAGCTTATTCAGATTCAAGAGTTCTGTGTATAACCCATCTTGCCTTCTAAAGAATCAACCTATGGTTCTTAGGTTGAACTCTTTCCCTTACAAAGAACCCTTGTCTTCCAAAAAGGGTTCTTCAGATGAAAACGGTTATTGGTAGAACCCTATCCCTCTGCGAATAATCTTTTCGGAAGTTACATTTTTATTTTCAGAACTTAGGTGAAAGTCATCAGCAAGTGTATTCTTTCTACTAATGTTGAATATGCTCAGTTGAGGTACATGTTGTAGTTATATGCTTTTCCAACAGGTCATTTTTTATATTTTTTATATATCTTACGTTGGGGTAAATTTAAATAGATTGTCACATTACACATTTTCTAAGACTCTTGGAACGATATGCAAAATCCCACAGATAGAAAGAAATGATTCATTAAAAACCGACTGCACAAAGAATGTTATTATTAAAGACCAAAACCCACGTCCTATGACCTATATTATGCCTTGAGAGATTAAGAAAGATGGAGTGCTCTTGCCGTGATTTTGATCGTTGTGTGTGTGTGTGTGTGTGTTTACTGATCTGGGCCTGCATGCCTAATCCCCCCAGTGGGTCCTGTAATCTCGGGCCATAAAGCCGGTCCAGAAGGAACTGATCAGACCAGCACCATCATAACGGACCCTCTATTCTCTAGTGCACTTCTTGGTCAGGATTTGTTGTCAGGACATTGAGATTGAGCCTTGGTGAACTAGCGTTCTAAGACATGCAGATTTGTCCTATGAGTGATCCTAGATCAGATTTTATTGGACTGCGGAGGCCCAGTAACGGCCTCATAAATCTGTTCTGCAACTCAAGGGTTGTGTATTTGAGTCCTGTATGGGCAAACGTGTATATACTGAAGTGTCTAAAAGACTGTAATATCATCCCCAGCAGCTCTCATGAGTTGAACACTAACTAACACTAACACTTAATTTGACACCCAGCGCCATAATACGCTATGGTACGGTCATAACCCTGTCAATGTCATAACTGCTGACATAACATGTCATAATGTGGTCATAACAGTGTCATGACAAATTCAGACCTGTTGTAACATATATTGCATTATTTTAATGCTAGTTATAACATTTACATGAGCCTACTTGTCAACAGTATGTTAATGTTATATAATCTTTTCTGAAATTGACCGTGTTATATTATCATTGTAATTGAGCACACATTTATATGTCAGACATACTCTTACCCCAATGCTCTCTTTCTGATGACTGCGATTACCCTGAAGAAGGCACAGTGATGCCGAAACGTTGGTAAATACCCAAGAAATTACTGGGAGTTCATATATGGAGGGTGCGACTTTCTTCATTTTGATAGTTTAGAGTTTATTCGCCGTCAGCACCTCCACACAAACTATTTTTTTCTGGGCCTCCCAACGCTCATGTTTTTTAATCTGGGATGAATGTAGGAACAGATTTCAGCGGCAGGACAAGACGCCCTCTTTGTGAGTCATGACTGACATAAGGGCATGTACCTGATAGGTCTATCTGGCTTATATGATTATGTCATAATGCTTCTTTGATAGTGTCACAAAGTGTATTTTCTATAAGTTATTTAAAACATGATGGGAAAAAAACATGTCTGTAAACAACAACAATAGCAAAAGACTTAAGAAACAAACTTTCAAACAAAAGGAAACTTCTTGGCAGGAAAAAAAAAACACATTTGAATAAATGTCGGTTTTTACACTCTTATGTAGATGTCATAACAAGCCATAAAATATGGCAATATGTCACAACAGATGTAAATATATGGGTCATGACAGTGTTATGACCATATTATGTCAGGTTATGTCAGCTATTATGACATGGTTATGGCCGTGTCACAATGTGTTATGACGCTGGATTTCAAGTTGCCTAACACTCTGAAGGTCTGTGTCTGGTGTCTGTAAAGATTTGTGGACAGAAAAGTTGAGCAAGGTCCTTCAAATATCTACATTATTTCACTGCTTTTGACTGACATATGTAATTACAGGACAGCTTTCAAATGTACATGAAGATAAGAGGTGTCACTCTTCCTTGAAATAGGCAAAGGAGGAAGGGCTCCCTTGCAAAATCAATGTTGGTCTCAATGGGACTTCCTGCTTAAATAAAGGTTAAATTAAAATAAAATCAAATGGAATATGACATGGCCTGCTCCTGGAGCAACCTATAACTGGTTTAATTCTGTTAACGCTACAGGCATAATTAGTGCTGGTGTTTTTGTCCTCTCATAAGTGACTCCCTTTAGAGGCTTTAAGGTAATAGTTCCATAAGTGGAATGTAGACTTTCATCAAGGCCCAGAGTTCTCTCTGGTCAGGTCATGTGGTCAGCAGTGACTTATAGCTCATGATGATAATAATGATCCTACAATAGTACTACTGTGGCAAATGCCTCAACACAGCACTCTACACTTGGAGACTAGTATCAATGGGTAAATAGATAATGACTTGAAGAGCTAGCTACTTACTGTACTTGTTGATTTGGGTGATTTGTGAGTAGAGGGTAATGGCCAGTGTTTGATAGATAGGGTCAAAGCCTGGAAACAAAGAGTCAGGAGAGATTAAGGGGGTGTGGGTCAAGAGGGGTCAGAAGCTATTAAGGAGGGTCAGACAGTCTGGGAACCGGAGGAGGAAGAGGCACCTGAGTGACAAAGTGAAGCACCTAAGCAGCAGATTAAATGCCAAAGTACGTCAGTCTTTTCCAGGGCAGCCCATGCTTACTGAAGTTAAAGAGTATTAGATTAAGTGCTAAAGACGGATTGTTATCCCCATACATTTAGGCTCCAGTCGCGGTGGAAACAGCCATAGGCTCTTTCCTCTGCATGGCGCTAGAGAGCATCCTGACTCCTGCAGCGTGAAGGGAAACGGTCGCCGGCCATATCCACAAAGGCCCGGCGTGGGTGCATGCTTTTTTGTTCTGGCCAAGAAGTAACACATCTAATTCAATAAACTAATCAAAGTATTTACTTAATATAGATTCATTTAATCAGACGTGACACTGCTTGGAGGCGGGGAAAAGCTTGCACTCACCGACCCTTTTGCGGATAAGTCCTGCATCAGTGGGAGTTAATAGCTGCTACGGTAGTATTACACCATGTTGCAGGTATTAAAGAATGTGGAATGCTCCATTTTTGATGGTTTGATGAAGGGACAAGCCGGATTTAGATAGGTGGTGCTTGACTTACAGTATACACTTTAAGTGGATATGTGACTTAATGCTCAACAGTGACGTAGCATTTAGCCTCTTGATGTTTCACAGCACAGTTTACCTCTCTGTCCTAAGGCCAACACACAGTCTATATTGTTGTGATTAAGACATTATTATAAACAATATGGCATGGCCCAGTTGATAGAGCATGGCGGTTGCAATTCCAGGATTGTGGGTATGATCCCTGCGGGGGCCACCCATATGAGAATGTTTGCACGCATTACTAATTTGGTTAAAAGTGTCAGCTAAATGGCATATATTATATTTAGCATATTTTCAATGAGCCTCCCACAAGAAATTGCTTACTGCCCATGACATCTATAAGGAGGCGGAATTGTACACCAGACAACAAAGATTTGTGATTTCATTAGATACAGTACTGTACACTGACAAACAACCATCTGTGGAGTAACATGGGGATGTTTCTAAGCCTAGATGTTTACTGCTTGCTCATTAGACCAGTTTAATTTAATTTACATTTAGGCAGAGACTGGTCTGGGCGGATGAGGTATCCTATGTCAGCGAAGGTTAAATGGGTCAGACAACAAGCAACCGTTACGTGTTTATCTTGTATTTATCTCCTGACTCCTGTTATGCAACCATACTATATACTGAACATAAATATAAATGCAACATGTAAAGTGTTGGTCCCATACCCACAAAAAGCTTATTTCTCTAAAATGTTGGTCACAAATTTGTTTACGTCCCTAGTGAGCATTTCTCATTTGCCAAGATAATCCATCTAACAAGTGTGGCATATCAAGAAGCTGATTAAGCAGCATGATCATTACACAGGTGCGCCTTGTGCTGGGGACAATAAAAGGCCACTCTAAAATGTGCAGTTTTGTCACACAACACAATCCCACAGATGTCTCAAGTTTTGAGGGAGCGTGCAATTGGCATGCTGACTGCAGGAATGTCCACCAGAGCTGTTGTCAGAGAATTGAATGTTCATTTCTCTACCACAGACCATGTGTAACCACTACAGTCCAGGACCTCCACATCCAGATTTTTCACCTGCGGGATTGTCCGAGACCAGCCACCAGGACAGCCGATGAAACGGAGGAGTATTTCTGTCTGTGGGGAAAAACTCATTCTGATTGGCTGGGCCTGGCTCCCCAGTGGGTGGGCCTTGCTCCCAAGTGGGTGGCCCTATGCCCATCCATGGCTGCGCCCCTGCCCAGTCATGTGAAATCTATAGAACCAATTTACTGTTGTCCTTGTATAAACTGTAACTCGGTAAAGTCGTTGAAATTGTTGCATGTTGCATTTATATATATTATTTTAGCCCTTTTTCTCACCAATTTCATGGTATCCAATTGTTTTTAGTAGCTACTATCTTGTCTCATCGCTACAACTCCCGTACGGGCTCGGCAGAGACGAAGGTTGAAAGTCATACGTCCTCCGATACACAACCCAACCCAGCCGCACTGCTTCTTAACACAGCGCCATCCAACCCGGAAGCCAGCTGCACCAATGTGTCGGAGGAAACACCGTGCACCTGGCGCGCACTGCGCCCGGCCCGCCTCAGGAGTCGCTGGTGCGCGATGAGACAAGGATTTCCCTACCGGCCAAACCCTCCCTAACCCGGCGACGCTAGGCCAATTGTGCAACGCCCCACGGACCTCCCGGTCGTGGCCGGTTACGACAGAGCCTGGGCGCGAACCCAGAGTCTCTGGTGGCACAGCTGGCGCTGCAGTACAGCCCCCCAACTGAAATAATCAGTTGCTTAAATTAGATCATTAACATTGGCAATCCATTTCCCTTACACACTATTGACCAATAGGAAGAAGTGAAATGGATTTGTAAATATTTTAAAAAAGGTAAAGTGAATTCATTTTTTGAAGTTTTAGCTAGTTTTCAACTTCCCTAGGCTGTTGTAATTTCCTACAAACAATTGTTTTATTTGTTTGCTGATTATTTAGCAACCTCCAAAATCTCCTCGCTAGCATTTTCAGAAAATGCAGCAATGCTAATAGAAATGGATTCTATCAGTTAGCGTTGCAACATGGTGAAAGAGCTCTCCATTCCGCACCGCTGATTTGGAACCACTATTAGTATCTAGGGTAGGACCCTAGATGTTCTTATGTTCTTACCCACCCATATGATGTACAGGAAATGGTTGAGGGAATTTGACCGATGGTCAAGGGACTGCAGATAAACTTGCAGTTCAGCAGTCCCTGTTCAAATACATTTGAAGAATTTCATTCCAAAACGCTATATATCCATTTTCAGAAATGTTGGTAAATGAGCTTTTATTGTTTAAAGAAATTATGAAAGAGATTGGTGTGTTTTTTCACTGTCTAATCATGGCATGGGGCTGTTCAATGACAGACATGTATTTGTTTAAAATCATTTGATAGTTTAAATTCAGAGAGACAAATAATAATGTTTTTTTGCAAAATGCTATATATCCACCTCACTCAGTAGTACTGCTAGGCTTTACACAGTCAAATGTAACAAACAAGTGGCTGACTGTACAAATCACACCTATCAGTGGCAGTACGCCCAGACCATGTTTTGAGAACGAACGACCGTGTTTTGAGAAACAAACTAAAGATATCTCAGTTTCAGCTTAGAGAGGAGAAGCCTCGTGAGTTGTTGGTCTGTCACATGTTATGAAACAGTATTGGTCGATCACATGAAGGAAACAAAACGGTAATGATTAATTAATTATGCCAAATCATGCAAATATAACTTGTCTGTGTATAGCCGTATATAAGACAACTTCTGCGTCTGCCCAGGCAGAGCTTCTGATTGACATGTGTGCTATGGTGCATTGAGTTGGTTGGAACTTCTCCGGCACGCTGACAATAAACAATGAATAATTTAAGATTGACTTTGAGTGTCCCTGTGTAAGAATTTCCACGACAATACATGTGTGACTGCAATATACACTGCTCAAAAAAATAAAGGGAACACTTAAACAACACAATGTAACTCCAAGTCAATCACACTTCTGTGAAATCAAACTGTCCACTTAGGAAGCAACACTGATTTAAAATACATTTCACATGCTGTTGTGCAAATGGAATTGGAAATGTGGAAATGTGGAAATTATAGGCAATTAACAAGACACCCCCAATAAAGGAGTGGTTCTGCAGGTGGTGACCACAGACCACTTCTCAGTTCGTATGCTTCCTGGCTGATGTTTTGGTCACTTTTGAATGATGGCGGTGCTTTCACTCTAGTGGTAGCATGAGACAGAGTCTACAACCCACACCAGTGGCTCAGGTAGTGCAGCTCATCCAGGATGGCACATCAATGCGAGCTGTGGCAAGAAGGTTTGCTGTGTCTGTCAGCGTAGTGTCCAGAGCATGGAAGCGCTACCAGGAGACAGTCCAGTACTTCAGGAGACGTGGAGGAGTCCGTAGGAGGGCAACAACCCAGCAGCAGGACCGCTACCTCCGCCTTTGTGCAAGGAGGAGCAGGAGGAGCACTGCCAGAGCCCTGCAAAATTACTTCCAGCAGGCCACAAATGTGCATGTGTCTGCTCAAACGGTGAGTAACAGACTCCATGAGGGTGGTATGAGGGCCCGACGTCCACAGGTGGGGGTTGTGCTTACAGCCCAACACCGTGCAGGACGTTTGGCATTTGCCAGAGAACACCAAGATTGGCAAATTCACCACTGGCGCCCTGTGCTCTTCACAGATGAAAGCAGGTTCACACTGAGCACATGTGACAGTCTGGAGACGCCATGGAGAACGTTCTGCTGCCTGCAACATCCTCCAGCATGACCGGTTTGGCGGTGGGTCAGTCATGGTGTGGGGTGGCATTTCTTTGGGGGGCCGCACAGCCCTCCATGTGCTCGCCAGAGGTAGCCTGACTGCCATTAGGTACCGAGATGAGATCCTCAGACCCCTTGTGAGGCCATATGCTGGTGCGGTTGGCCCTGGGTTCCTCCTAATGCAAGACAATGCTAGACCTCATGTGGCTGGAGTGTGTCAGCAGTTCCTGCAAGAGGAAGGCATTGATGCTATGGACTGGCCCGCCCGTTCCCCAGACCTGAATCCAATTGAGCACATTTGGGACATCATGTCTCACTCCATCCACCAACGCCACGTTGCACCAGAGACTGTCCAGGAGTTGGCGGATGCTTTAGTCCAGGTCTGGGAGGAGATCCCTCAGGAGACCATCCGCCACCTCATCAGGAGCATGCCCAGACGTTGTAGGGAGATCATACAGGCACGTGGAGGCCACACACACTACTGAGCCTCATTTGGACTTGTTTTAAGGACATTACATCAAAGTTGGATCAGCCTGTAGTGTGGTTTTCCACTTTAATTTTGAGTGTGACTCCAAATCCAGACCTCCATGGGTTGATAAATTTGATTTCCATTGATAATTTTTGTGTGGTTTTGTTGTCAGCACATTCAACTATGTAAAGAAAAAAGTATTTAATAAGAATATTTTATTCATTCAGATCTGGGATGTGTTATTTTAGTGTTCCCTTTATTTTTTTGAGCAGTGTATTTTTTAAACAAATTCGATATATAACTCAATATGAGATCTGTTTGTAAACATTTACATTTGACATTTTAGTCATTTAGCAGATGCACTTATCCAGAGCATTAAGACAGCAAGGGGTGACAACCACATATCACAGTCAAATATACAAAAATATTGCAAAAAATCTAATTTTCATACACATCGCAAATCTATAATGAAAAATCTGAGAACAGTAAACACAATATATATACAAAAGAATGGTCCGTACTGAAGAGCTCAGTAACTTTCGACGTGGCACCGTCATAGGATGCCACCTTTCCAAAAAGTCTGTTTGTCAAATGTCTGCCCTGCTAGAGCTGCCCCGGTCAACTGTAAGTGCTGTTATTGTGAAAGGGAATTGTCTAGGAGCAACAACGGGTCAGCCGGGAAGTGGTAGCCCACACAAACTCACAGAATGGCAACACCGAGTGCTGAAGCGTGTAGCATGTAAAAGTAATCTGTCCTCAGTTGCAACACTCACTACCGAGTTCCAAACTGTCTCTGGAAGCAACGTCAGCACAATAAATGTTTGTCAGGAGCTTCATAAAATTAATTTCCATGGCCCAGCAGCTGCACACAACCCTAAGATCACCATGAGCAATGAAAAAAAACGATAACAAATAAATAAATAATGCAAGACAAATAGGGCAGCTCTGCTTCTAGCTCCTAAGCAATTCTTCTTCACAGGCATTTCGCTACACCCGCAATAACGTCTGTTAAACGTGTATGTGACAACATTTTATTTGAATTTGTAATGCTTGCCGCCATTGGACTCTGGAGCAGTGGAAACACATTCTCTGGAGTGATGAGTCACAATTCACCATCTGGCAGTCCGACAGATGAATCTGGGTTTGGCAGAAGTCAGGAGAACGCTACCTGCCCCAATGCATAGCAACAGTTTGGGGAAGGCCCTTTGCTGTTTCAGCATGACAATGCCCACGTGCACAAAGCGAGGTCCATACAGAAATGGTTTGTCGAGATCGGTGTGGAAGAACTTGACCGGCTTGCACGTAGCCCTGACCTCAACCTTGAACATCTTTGGGATGAATTGGAACACTGACTGCGAGCCAGGCCTAATCACCCAATATCAGTTCCAACATCTAGTGGAAAGCCTCTCCAGAAGATTGGAGTCTGTTATAGCAGTAAAGGGGGTACCAATTCAATATTAATGCCCATGATTTTGGAATGAGATGTTCGACAAGCAGGTGTCCATATACTTTTGGTCATGTACAGTAGTGTACCTTGTGAGCTTAGCTCAATTGTCATACCCAATCAGAACCCAAAATATAAGCTTGTTTTACTCCTTTTTTTTATAAACAATGAAATTGTTAACAAACACTGTATAGCCTGAAAACATAGTTAAAACTATAATTTTTTATCTCACGGATGGTCAGTCTTTGCTTCCATACCTCTGCCTATGAATTTCAAAGTGATTACATTTTTCCAGACCCATCCCTCAGCTATTTACCAAAACACTGGTGGTGTGTCTGCTTTGTTGTTGTTTGAACTGCAGATTGCCCTTTAATTGCTCTGGATCCCAAGCATCCCCAATCTCATTGCCTTTACAGTAAGGAGTTGACTACTGTTCTTAGGCTGACCTTTTAATTCGGGAGTTTTTCTAGTTCTTGGTAGTTCTGTCAGTTGGATGGGAATGAGGCTCAGGGACAAGCCAAGCCAAACAGTCTTAGAAACAGAGGGTTTTCGGGGAAATGCTAAAATGGTTCAATACTGAGGAGAGGGAGGGAGTATCACGTGCACTTCCCCTGGCCTCACACCCCCTTCACCCCCTTTACTGCCAACCCAGCTCTCCATCCCCCATCCATCTCCTCAGTAAGCTGACACAGCGCGTTTAAGCGTTAGCTGCTTTGTCTCTAATAGGATGAAGCAGACTTACATTGTCATCTGATAAAACTAAGCAGCTTGATATCTGCGCTGCTCCTTCTTAACCAATTTGTACTCAATTAGGATAATGAGGAAACAAGCGAGGACGGGCCAAAAATGTATTAACCTGATAAGATAACTGAGCCACCAAACCCCAAAGAAGTCAAATCTGTAACTGTGATCTATCCATCATATCATGATATGGATATGATCATGAACAATATAAATAGGTTCAGCAATATATTTAACATGATTAAGATGGCACTTAATAGCGTTGTCACCATGTTTGTTTACTGGTAATGGGTAAAGTGCTTATCGGGTCATCCAGGGATTTCAATATCATCCTCTTGTCCTCAACCCTCTGGACGTTGCCAGGAAAAGGTATCTGCAGTCTGCAGCATGTCCATACCTGTCCACACGTGAGGAGCCTTTCCCTGTGGCGTTCAGCAGTCCCAATGAGCATCCTCTGCAAGGAGTTTCCTGAAAAGCTTCTCACCGACAGGATGATTCCTTCCTAGAATGAAGGTATCATTTCACTAAGTCCATTAGCCATTAGCGTCATGTTTCACAGGGCAAGGCCGCTCTCACCTGTAACCAAAGATGCAAAGAGGTGACACATATGGCTGGTGGGCCATTCCAGATGCTAGCTGGTTATATCAAACACTTGAAAAAGAAAAGGAGAGCCTCACACTCTAGGAGCTCAGATGCAATAATTGTATAGCCAACGTTTCGACGGACAAGCTGTCTTCAACAAGGTATCAAACACCAACATACTCAAGATATGATCAGACCTGCAACCTTCAGGTTTTTGTAAACCCTCAGAAATCCGCATCAGGATCATGTTCTGCAGAATGCAGGTCTTGTTGAAGAGAGCAGGCCAACACATTCTCATGACTATGCCTGCAGACTGCAAACACACCTGTCATGTATTGTCATGTTGTGTCTTGTTTCTGTCCTTTCTCTTCACCCTGTCTCCCTCTGCTGGTCGTATTAGGTTACCTTTCCTTACCCTCCTTCCCCCAGCTGTTCCTTGTCTCCTCTAACTACCTCGTTCACCCCTTTTCCCACCTGTTCCCTTTTTCCCTCTGATTAGGTCTCTATATCTCTCTCTGTTCCTGCTTCTGTCCTTGTCGGATTCTCGTTTGTGTTACTCATGCCTGAACCAGACTATCGTCGTGTTTGCTGCAACCTTGTCCTGTCGGAATCTGCCTGTTCAGCTAACCTTGTCCTGTCCTGTCGGAATCTGCCTGTCCATCTGAGCCTACGTGTGTTTCGTCATTAAAGAAACTCTGTTTTGTTAATTCGCTTTTGGGTCCTCATTCACGCACCTGACAGAAGAATCCGACCAAGAATGGACCCAGCGACTTCGGATCCTCTCCACTCTGCCGTCGAGATCCAGGGAGCGATGCTAGGCAGACACGAGCAGGAATTGTCTGCTGCTCGACATGCCGTTGAGACCCTGGCCGCCCAAGTCTCCAACCTCACAGAACAGGTTCACCATCTCCGCCTCGATCCACCGGCCACTTCCAGGGCTTTCGAATCTCCGGAGCCCAGAATCAATAACCCGCCGTGTTACTCTGGGGAGCCCACTGAATGCCGCTCGTTCCTCACCCAGTGTGATATTGTGTTTTCTCTCCAGCCCAACACTTACTCCAGGAGCACAGCTCGTATCGCCTACGTCATATCTCTCCTTACTGGACGGGCTCGTGAGTGGGGCACGGCAATCTGGGAGGCAAGGGCTGAGTGTACTAACCAGTATCAGGACTTTAAAGAGGAGATGATACGGGTTTTTGATCGTTCTGTTTTTGGGGAGGAAGCTTCCAGGGTCCTGTCTTCCCTATGTCAAGGTAATCGATCCATAACAGACTACTCTATTGAGTTTCGCACTCTTGCTGCCTCCAGTGACTGGAACGAGCCGGCTTTGCTCGCTCGTTTTCTGGAGGGTCTCCGCGCGGAGGTAAAGGATGAGATTCTCTCCCGGGAGGTTCCTTCCAGCGTGGATTCCTTGATTGAACTCGCTATTCGCATAGAGCGACGGGTTGATCTTCGTCACCGAGCTCGTGGAAAGGAGCTCACGTTCTCCGTTGCCCCCCTCTCCGCATCACTACCATCTTCCTCTGCCGGCTCGGGTGCTGAGCCTATGCAGCTGGGAGGTATCCGCATCTCGACTAAGGAGAGGGAACGGAGAATCACCAACCGCCTCTGTCTCTATTGCGGTTCCGCTGGTCATTTTGTCACTTCATGTCCAGTAAAAGCCAGAGCTCATCAGTAAGTGGAGGGCTACTGGTGAGCGCTACTACTCCTGTCTCTCCTTCAAGATCCTGCACTACCTTGTCAGTCCATCTACGCTGGACCGGTTCGTCAGCTTCCTGCAGTGCCTTAATAGACTCTGGGGCGGAGGGCTGTTTTATGGACGAGACCTGGGCTCGGGAACATGACATTCCTCTCAGACAGTTAAGGGAGCCCACGGCCTTGTTCGCTTTGGATGGTAGTCCTCTCCCCAGGATTCAGCGTGAGACGCTACCTTTAACCCTTACTGTCTCTGGTAATCATAGCGAAACCATTTCTTTTTTAATTTTTCGTTCACCTTTTACACCTGTTGTTTTGGGCCATCCCTGGCTAGTTTGTCATAATCCTTCTATTAATTGGTCTAGTAATTCTATCCTCTCCTGGAACGTCTCTTGTCATGTGAAATGTTTAATGTCTGCTATCCCTCCTGTTTCCTCTGTCTCTTCTTCACAGGAGGAGCCTGGTGATTTGACAGGGGTGCCGGAGGAATATCACGATCTGCGCACGGTGTTCAGTCGGTCCAGGGCCACCTCTCTTCCTCCACACCGGTCGTATGATTGTAGTATTGATCTCCTTCCGGGAACCACTCCCCCCCGGGGTAGACTATACTCTCTGTCGGCTCCCGAACGTAAGGCTCTCGAGGATTATTTGTCTGTAGCTCTTGACGCCGGTACCATAGTCCCCTCCTCCTCTCCCACCGGAGCGGGGTTTTTTTTTTGTCAAGAAGAAGGACGGGTCTCTGCGCCCCTGCATAGATTATCGAGGGCTGAATGACATAACAGTGAAGAATCGTTATCCGCCTCCTCTTATGTCTTCAGCCTTCGAGATCCTGCAGGGAGCCAGGTTTTTCACTAAGTTGGACCTTCGTAACGCTTACCATCTCGTGCGCATCAGGGAGGGGGACGAGTGGAAGACGGCGTTTAACACTCCGTTAGGGCACTTTGAATACCGGGTTCTTCCTTTCGGCCTCGCTAACGCTCCAGCTGTTTTTCAGGCATTAGTCAATGATGTCCTGAGAGACATGCTGAACATCTTTGTCTTCGTTTACCTTGACGATATCCTGATTTTTTTCACCGTCACTCCAGATTCATGTTCAGCACGTTCGACGTGTCCTCCAGCGCCTTTTAGAGAATTGTCTTTTTGTGAAGGCTGAGAAGTGCACTTTTCATGCCTCCTCTGTCACATTTCTCGGTTCTGTTATTTCCGCTGAAGGCATTAAGATGGATCCCGCTAAGGTCCAAGCTGTCATTGATTGGCCCGTCCCTAAGTCACGCGTCGAGTTGCAGCGCTTTCTCGGCTTCGCGAATTTCTATCGTCGTTTCATCCGTAATTTCGGTCAGGTGGCAGCTCCTCTCACAGCCCTTACTTCTGTCAAGACGTGCTTTAAGTGGTCCGTTTCCGCCCAGGGAGCTTTTGATCTCCTCAAGAATCGTTTTACATCCGCACCTATCCTTGTTACACCTGACGTCTCTAGACAGTTCGTTGTCGAGGTTGACGAGCAGAGGTGGGCGTGGGAGCCATTCTTTCTCAGCGCTCCCCCTCTGACGACAAGGTCCACCCTTGCGCGTATTTTTCTCATCGCCTGTCGCCATCGGAACGTAACTATGATGTGGGAAACCGCGAGCTGCTCGCCATCCGCTTAGCCCTAGGTGAATGGCGACAGTGGTTGGAGGGGGCGACCGTTCCTTTTGTCGTTTGGACTGACCATAGGAACCTTGAGTACATCCGTTCTGCCAAACGACTTAATGCGCGTCAGGCTCGTTGGGCGCTGTTTTTCGCTCGTTTCGAGTTCGTGATTTCTTATCGTCCGGGCTCTAAGAACACCAAGCCTGATGCTTTATCTCGTCTCTTCAGTTCTTCAGTAGCCTCCACTGACCCCGAGGGGATTCTCCCTGAGGGGCGTGTTGTCGGGTTGACTGTCTGGGGAATTGAGAGGCAGGTAAAGCAAGCACTCACTCACACTCCGTCGCCGCGCGCTTGTCCTAGGAACCTTCTTTTCGTTCCCGTTCCTACTCGTCTGGCCGTTCTTCAGTGGGCTCACTCTGCCAAGTTAGCCGGCCACCCTGGCGTTCGGGGTACGCTTGCTTCCATTCGCCAGCGTTTTTGGTGGCCCACCCGGGAGCATGACACGTGTCGTTTCGTGGCTGCTTGTTCGGTCTGCGCGCAGACTAAGTCCGGTAACTCCCCTCCTGCCGGCCGTCTCAGGCCGCTTCCCATTCCCTCTCGACCGTGGTCTCACATCGCCTTAGATTTTATCACCGGACTGCCTTCGTCAGCGGGGAAGACTGTTATTCTTACGGTTGTCGATAGGTTCTCTAAGGCGGCTCATTTTATTCCCCTTGCTAAGCTTCCTTCTGCTAAAGAGACGGCACAAATCATCATCGAGAATGTTTTCAGAATTCATGGCCTTCCGTCAGACGTCGTTTCGGACAGGGGTCCGCAATTCACGTCTCAATTTTGGAGGGAGTTTTGCCGTTTGATTGGGGCTTCCGTCAGTCTCTCTTCCGGCTTTCACCCCCAGTCTAACGGTCAAGCAGAACGGGCCAATCAGACTATTGGTCGCATCTTACGCAGTCTTTCTTTTCGTAACCCTGCGTCTTGGTCAGAACAGCTCCCCTGGGCAGAATACGCCCACAACTCGCTTCCTTCGTCTGCGACCGGGCTATCTCCTTTTCAGAGTAGCCTCGGGTACCAGCCTCCGCTGTTCTCGTCTCAGTTTGCCGAGTCCAGCGTCCCCTCCACTCAGGCTTTTGTCCAACGTTGCGAGCGCACCTGGAAGAGGGTCAGGTCTGCACTTTTCCGTTATAGGGCGCAGACTGTGAGAGCTGCTAATAAGCGTAGAACTAAGAGTCCTAGATATTGTCGCGGTCAGAGTTTGGCTCTCCACTCAGAACCTTCCCCTTAAGACAGCTTCGCGCAAGTTGACCCCGCGGTTCATTGGTCCGTTCCGTATTTCTCAGATCATTAATCCTGTCGCAGTACGACTTCTTCTTCCGCGATATCTTCGTCGCGTCCACCCGGTCTTCCATGTCTCCTGTGTTAAGCCCGTTCTTCGCGCCCCCGTTCGTCTCCCCCCCCCCCCCCATCCTTGTCGAGGGCGCACCTATCTACAGGGTCCGTAAGATTTTGGACATGCGTCCTCGGGGCCGTGGTCATCAGTACCTAGTGGATTGGGAGGGGTACGGTCCTGAGGAGAGGAGTTGGGTTCCCTCTCGGGACGTGCTGGACCGTTCGCTGATCGATGATTTCCTCCGTTGCCGCCAGGTTTCCTCCTCGAGTGCGCCAGGAGGCGCTCGGTGAGTGGGGGGGTACTGTCATGTATTGTCATGTTGTGTCTTGTTTCTGTCCTTTCTCTTCACCCTGTCTCCCTCTGCTGGTCGTATTAGGTTACCTTTCCTTACCCTCCTTCCCCCAGCTGTTCCTTGTCTCCTCTAACTACCTCGTTCACCCCTTTTCCCACCTGTTCCCTTTTTCCCTCTGATTAGGTCTCTATATCTCTCTCTGTTCCTGCTTCTGTCCTTGTCGGATTCTCGTTTGTGTTACTCATGCCTGAACCAGACTATCGTCGTGTTTGCTGCAACCTTGTCCTGTCCTGTCGGAATCTGCCTGTTCAGCTAACCTTGTCCTGTCCTGTCGGAATCTGCCTGTCCATCTGAGCCTACGTGTGTTTCGTCATTAAAGAAACTCTGTTTTGTTAATTCGCTTTTGGGTCCTCATTCACGCACCTGACAACACCCCACTACAATTATCATCCAACAAAATGGTTATTGTGCATTATGAAGCAGATAGTCAGATTTGTACAGTAACAAAGCCAATGTTGAAGGTGAAATGTTGACCTCCAACGTTTTCCAACATCTAGTAGCTGCAGAAGTCTCTGGAGAATACTAAGCCTGTTCCTAGAAGAACCATGCTTTACTGTGGCTATTTGGATAGGCAACGTAGGACACCTGTCTATTCAATCTGCTTTGTTTAATAGGTAATTTCTTGACGTCATTAAGACATTAAGAGTGAGCTCTCAGTCTCTGATTACCACATCTCCTCAGATTAACAGGACGATGGTGAAGCTTGTTGGTTTCTCTAGTCATCTCATTCTCAGATTAGCTTGTCCTTCAAGGTCAAAGATACAATGTAAACACACAAATCTAATGTAAGTGCCCTGGGTTGGCAAATGTTCAACGGGGCACTGAACATTGTTGTTGTTGCACTGGTGTTGCATAATAATGCTGTAACTGTTTTCTCATCTCTTCTAAGTAGAGATTGTCGGTGTTGTTTTAAAAAGGTCCCCTGGTTACGTCTCCGTCTAACACACCGTTGCACTGTTGAATATGTCAAGTATCTCTGTTGCCATGTCAGCATTCAACAAATGGAAATGAATGGCAAACCAAAAGGAACTGCAAATGCATCCAAGAAGTTTGTAGAGTCACAAGCTTGATGTAGTCATTGCATGCTAGGAATATAGGACCAAATACTAAACTTTTGACTAGTTTATTTATAAGAATCTTTAAGGGCGTCAATCATTTTGACCCCTACGTTATTGAGAAAAAAATAGTATTACTTGTTAAACAAGTCTCTTTCTCTGAGCAATTGTATTAATATAAAATAATATAATTATATGGTTGTAAATCACTCTGGATAAGGCCGTCTGCTAAATTACCAAAATGTAAATGTAAAAATGAACACTTGTAAAGCACACTGGGTATTATTTCTTTGAGCAAAATAAGACCAATCTCTGAACCAATCATAGACGTCTATGTTTCACATGTTAGACAGCATAGTACAGTACAGCACAGTACAGTAAAGCACACTAGAGTGCAGTGCAATACATGACAGAGTTTAGTTTAGTATACTTCGGTACTCTATTGTGCTGTACTGTACTGAACGATACTCTACTATGCTCCATTGTACTCTACTCTACTTAGTAGTGTACTGTACTAAACTACTGTATACCCGACTATTTTTCTTTACTGTCCTGTACACTGCTGTGCTGTACTGTGCTGTGCAATGCTGTGCTGTCCAAACATGTGAAACATAGACATCTTTGATTGGTTCAGATTTGGTCCAATCCGGGAACAGATCAAATCTGAACTGATCATAGACGTCTATGTTTGGACCAAATCAAGTCCGGTCTGGATAGCTGTGGACATTGAAATCAAGTCCGGTCTGGATAGCTGTGGACATTGAAATCAAGTCCGGTCTGGATAGCTGTGGACATTGAAATCATGGGCGGTCTGAAACGGACAAAATCTGAACCAATTCTAGATGTCTATGTTTGGGCTAAATCAAGTCTGGTCCGGATTAAAAAACGGCATCTGTGGACATTGAAGGCGGACGGATCACATTTCAACTACTTTTCAACTTCCATGGACGTCGGACATTGCTCAGTGGGATAGTTTTTTTCATACTCTGAATGTATTCATATATGGCCATTTAGCAAACACGACTCAAGGATCATCTTAAAATTCACTTTTTGGCCTAAGCTATGTATTAGGTGAAAAAGGTGCAATGCAATAGAATCCTACTCCAATGCCTTCTGCCTACAACAACATCTCCTACGTAGATAGTTTTGCATACTAAGACTTGCTTAGTTCATTTTGTTTCGGTATGTTGCAATGAAAGTGGCTAGTATTACATTGATTCAATAGAGTTAACTAAGGGGAGAAACTCTAGAAAGTTGAGTGACATTCAATCTCGTGCTTCTCTGCACGCGCAGTTTAGAGGGAACATTGCTCACAGATCATGTTCAAATTCAATTTTTGGTCTACGTTTTAAAGCCACTCTGTATGAGGTGCATTAGTTGCATTCTGGCATTTTCACATGAAAATAGGACTTGGTGTAGCCTGGGTCAGTCTAGCAGTCTTGGCCGCTGCCCCTAGAAAACTTGCTGCTGCCAGCACATGTTCAAGTCCCGGCCATTACTCTTTCCTTTTTACTCTACCTTTCCTCTCTACGGAGTAAGACTGCCCAAAGAAACAAAAATAGCACTTGGTGGTACTCATTTGAAGCAAATATGACAACATCAACATAAACAATGGAGTAATAGGTCCTTAGTTGTAGATTATGACAAGGTAAGACAATTGTACTAATTTCATTAAGGTATGTCGTGACTTACCATTACTCTGACTCAACCAATTAATTACTTGAACTAACTGTGTACTGGGGTTTGGCATACTTTGGTATTGTAATTACTCACCTAAGAAGGTCAAATATTAAATAGCTACAGGTTAAAAACATCCAAACCAAATTACCTTTCAACTTCATGTTGGACTGCGACGCTGCATTAAATTGAGAATTTGAAATCAGAAATGGCCGATACAGCTTCCCTGATACAGCTCCATGTAGTCCCCACTCAACGAGTTGTATAAGGCCATAAGCAAACAAGAAATGCTCATCCAGAAGCAGCACTCCTAGTGGCCGGGGACTTTAATACAGGCAAACTTAAATCCGTTTTACCTCATTTCTACCAGCATGTCACATGTGCAACCAGAGGCAAAAGAACTCTAGACCACCTTTACTCCACGCACAGACACGCATACAAAGCTCTCCCTCGTCCTCCATTTGGCAAATCTGACCATAATTCTATCCTCCTGATCCCTGTTTACAAGCAAAAACGAAAGCAGGAAGTACCAGTGACTTGCTCAATACAGAAGTGGTCAGATGACTCGGATGCTACGCTACAGGACTGTTTTGCTAGCACAGACTGGAATGTGTTCCGTGATTCATCCAATGGCATTGAGGAGTATACCTCAGTCACCAGCTTTGTCAATAAATGTATTGATGACGTCGTCCCCACAGTGAACGTATGTACATTTCCCAACCAGAAGCCATGGATCAGCTTTCAAAGAGCGGGACACTAATCTGGACGCTTATTAGAAATCCCGCTATGCCCTCAGACAAACAATCAACCAGGCAAAGATAGAATCCTACTACACCGGCTCTGATGCCCGTCGGATGTGGCGGGGCTTGAACACTATTACGGACTACAAAGGGAAACCCAGCCACGAGCTGCCCAGTGATGCGAGCCTACCAGACGACCTAAATGCCTTTTATGCTCACTTTGAGGCAAGAAACACTGAGGCATGCATGAGAGCACCAGCTGTTCTGGACGACTGTGTGATCACACTCTCCATAGCCGATGTGAGCAAGACCTTTAAACAGGTCAACATTCACAAAGCCACGGGGCCAGACGGATTACCAGGACGTGTACTCAAAGCATGCGCGGACCAACTTGCAAGTGTCTTCACTGACATTTTCAATCTCTCCCTGGCCGAGTCTCTAATACCTACATGTTTCAAACAGACCACCATAGTCCCTGTGCCCAAGATAGCGAAGGTAACCTGCCTAAATGATAGCATTCAGCACTCCCCGTAGCATTCACGTCGGTAGCCATGAAGTGCTTGAAAGGCTGGTCATGGCTCACATCAACACCATCATGCCAGAAACCCTAGACCTACTCCAATACGCATACCGCCCCAACAGATCCACAGATGACTCAATCTCAATCGCACTCTACACTGGACAAAAGGAACACCTATGTGAGAATGCTGTTCATTGACTTCAGCTCAGCTTTCAACACCATAGTGCCCACAAAGCTCATCACTAAGCTAAGGACCCTGGGACTAAACACCTCCCTCTGTAACTGGATCCTGGACTTCCTGACGGGCCACCCCCAGATGGTAAGGGTAGGCAACAACACATCTGCCATGCTGATCCTCAACACTGGGGCCCCTCAGGGATGCGTCCTCAGTCCCCTCCTGTACTTCCTGTTCATCCACGACTGCGTGGCCAAGCACGACTCCAACACCGTCATTAAGTTTGCTGATGACACAACAGTGGTAGGCCTGATCACAGACAACAATGAGACAGCCTATATGGAGGAGGTCAGACACCTGACAGTGTGGTGCCAGGACCACAAACTCTCTCTCAATGTGATCAAGACAAAAGGGTCTGATCATGGACTACAGGAAAAGGAGGGCCAAACAGGCCCCCATTAACATCGATGGGGCTGAAGTGGAGTGGGTCGAGAGTTTCAAGTTCTTTGGTGTCCACATCACCAGCAAACTGTCATGGTCCAAACACATGAAGACAGTTGTGAAGAGGGCACGACAGCACCTTTCCCCCTCAGGAGACTGAAAATATTTGGCATGGGTCCCCAGATCCTCAAAAAGTTCTACAGCTGCAACATTGAGGGCATCCTGACCGGTTGCATTACCGCCTGGTATGTCAACTGCTCAGCAGTTCTCTGCTGCCAGTAACTGGAACGAATTGCAAAAATCGCTGAAGTTGGGGACTTTTATTTCCCTCACCAACTTTAAACTTCAACTATCTGAGCAGCTAACCGATCACTGCAGCTGTACATAGTCCATCTGTAAATAGCCCACCCAATCTACCTATCTCATCCCCATACTGTTTTTATTTTATTTACTATATGCTCTTTTGCATACCAGTATCTCTACTTGCACATCATCATCTGCTCATTTTTCACTTCAGTGTTCTGCTAAACTATTCGCTCCTATGGCCTATTTATTGCTTACCTCCTCATGCCTTTTGCACACACTGTATATAGACACACACTGTACACACTGTATATTTATTTTCTCTACTGTGTCATTGACTTGTTTGTGTTATTGGCTTGTTTATTGTTTACTCCATGTGTAACTCTGTGTTGTTGTCTGTGTCACACTGCTTTGCTTTATATTGGCCAGGTAGCAGTTGCAAATGAGAACTTGTTCTCAACTAGCCTACCCGGTTAAATAAAGGTGAAATAAAAATAAATAAAATAAAATCTGAGGGTAAGCTTCCTGACAACCAGGACCTATATACTAGGCGGTGTCAGAGGAAGGCCCAAAGAATTGTCAAAGACTCTCCAGTCACCCAAGTCATAGACTGTTCTCTCTGCTATGGCACGGCAAGCGGTACCAGAGCGCCAAAAGGCTCCTTAACAGCTTCAACCCCCAAGCCATAAGACTGCCGAACTAATCAAATGGCCACCTGGACTATTTACATTGAACCCCGCTCCCATTTGTTTTTAAACTGCTGCTACTCGCTGTTTATTATCTATGCATAGTCACTTTAAAAATTACCTCGATTAACCTGTACCCCCGCACAATGCCGGTACCTCCTGTATATAGCCTCATTATTGTTATGTAAATGTATGGTGTTATCTTGTGATTAATTACTTTTTTTAAACTTTAGTTTATTAGTCAATATTTTCTTAACTCTATTTCTTGAACTGCGTTGTTGGTTAAGGGCTTGTAAGTAAGCATTTCACAGTAAGGTCTGCACCTGTTGTATTCGGAAGATGTGACGAATAAAATTTGATTTGATTTAGTCACATTATGGCAGACAGAGAACAACTGATTTGGCCAGGAGCATTGTTCCTGAACAGCTTTTTATTACGTTAAAGTTAGGCAACCTAAAACTAATCTACATAGCATCTTAAACTTATCTTTAGACTTCAAATCAAATCAAAGTCTATTTGTCACATGCGCCGAATACAACAGGTGCGCTGAATGCAACCTTTCAGTGAAACGCTTACTTACAGGCTCTAACCAATGGTGCGAAAAAAAAGGTATGTGTGTGTGTAGGTAAGTAAAGAAATAAAACAACAGTAAAAAGACATTTGAAAAAAGAGTAGCAAGGCTTTATACAGACACCTGTTAGTCAGGCTTATTGAGGTAGTATGGACATGTACTGTAGGTATCTTAAAGTGACTATGCATATATGATGAACAGAGAGTAGCAGAAGCGTAAAAAGAGGGGTTGGAGGGTGGTGGGAAACAATGCAGATAGCCCAAGGTAGTATGTACATGAATGTATAGTTAAAGTGACCATGCATATAAGATAAACAGAGAGTAGCAACAGCGTAAAAGAGGGGTTGGGTCGGTGACACAATGCAAATAGTCCGGGTAACCATCTGGTTACCTCTTCAGGAGTCTTATGGCTTGGGTGTAAAAACTGTTGAGAAGCCTTTTTGTCCTAGACTTGGCACTCCGGTACCGCTTGCCATGCAGTAGTAGAGAGAACAGTCTATGACTGGGGTGGCTGTTGTCTTTGACATTTTTTAGGGCCTTCCTCTGATATCGCCTGATGTAGAGGTCCTAGATGGCAGGCAGCTTTGCCCCAGTGATATACTGGGCCGTACGCACTACCCTCTGAAGTGCCTTGCGGTAGGAGGCCAAGGAATTGCTGTACCAGGCAGTTATGCAACCGGTCAGGATGCTCTCCATGTTGCAGCTGTAGAACCTTTTGAGGATATCAGGACCCATGCCAAATTTTTTTTGTTTCCTGAGGGGGAATAGGCTTTGTCGTGCCCTCTTCACGACTGTCTTGGTGTGTTTGAACCAATGTAGTTTGTTGTTGATGGAAATTGAAGCTCTGAACCTGCTCCACTACAGCCCCGTCGATGAGAATGGGGACGTGCTCGGTGCTCCTTTTCCTGTAGTCCACAATCATCTCCTTAGTCTTAGTTACGTTGAGGAATACGATGTTATTCTGGCACCACCCAGCCAGGTCTCTGACCTCCCTATTGGCTGTCTCGTCGTTGTCGGTGATCAGGCCTACCACTGTTGTGTCATCAGCAAACTTAATGATGGTGTTGGAGTCGTGCCTGGCCATGCAGTCGTGGGTGAACAGGGAGTACAGGAGGGGACTGAGCACGCACCCCTGGGGAGCTCCAGTGTTGAGGATCAGCGTGGCAGATGTGTTGCTACCTACCCTCACCACCTGGGGGCGGCCTGTCAGGAAGTCCAGGATCCAGTTGTAGAGGGAGGTGTGTAGTCCCAGGTTCCTTAGCTTGGTGATGAGCTTTGAGGGTACTATGGTGCTGAACGCTGAGCTGAAGTCAATGAACAGCATTCTCACATAGGTGTTCCTTTTGTCCAGGTGGGAAAGGGCAGTGTGGAGTGCAATAGAGATTGCATCATCTGTGGATCTGTTTGGGCGGTATGCAAATTGGAGTGGGACTCCGGCCGCAAAACCTGAACCTATAGGGGAGGGTCTGGGTGGGCGTCTGTCCGCGGTGGCGGCTCTGGCGCGGGACGTGGATCCCAACTTCAACACAGTTTTTCTCCGCCTCATTGTCCCCCTCCATGGCCTCCTAAACAAGGCGACCCTCGCCGCCGACCTCGGACTGGGGACCCTAGAAATGGGTCCCGAATGGACGGGAGATTCCGGCAGCGCCGGACAGGCGGGAGACTCCGGCAGCGCCGGACAGGTGGGAGACTCCGGCAGCTCCGGAGTGAAGGGCGGCTCTGGCAGCTCCTGGCTGGCTGACGGCTCTGGCAGGTCCTGGCTGGCTGACGGCTCTGGCAGCTCCTGGCTGGTTGACGGCTCTAGCAGCTCCTGGCTGGTTGACGGCTCAGGACAGACGGGAGACTCTGGCGGCTCAGGACAGACGGGAGACTCTGGAGGCTCAGGACAGAAGGAAGGCTCTGGCAGCGCTGGACAGGCGGGAGCACCTGTAGGCAGAAGACGGAGAGACAGCCTGGTGCGGGGGGGCTGCCTGGAGCTCTTGAGCACCAGGCCTGCCCAACCTTACCTGGTTGAATGCTCCCGGTAGCCAGGCCAATGCGGCAAGGTGGAATAGCCCGCACTGGGCTGGCGAACCAGGGACACCATACGTAAGGCTGGTGCCATGTACGCCGGCCCGAGGAGACGCACTGGAGACCAGATGCGTAAAGCCGGCTTCATGGCACCTGGCTCGATGCCCACTCTAGCCCGGCTGATATGAGGCACCGGGCTATGCACACGCACTGGGTAGACTGTGCGCTCCACCGCATAACGAGGTGCCTGCCCGGTCCCTCTCTCTCTCCTATAAGCACGGGAAGTTGGCGCATGTCTCCTACCTGGCTTCACCACAATCCCCATGTTCCCCCCCAAGAAATGTTTGGGGCTGCCTCCAGCCGCGCTGCCGTGCTGCCTCCTCATACCAGCGCCTCTCTGCCTTCGCTGCCTCCAGCTCTGCCTTGGGACAGCGATATTCCCCTGGCTGTGCCCAGGGTCCTTTACCGTCCATAATCTCCTCCCAAGTCCAGGAGTCTTATGTTCACTGCTGCTGCCCATTACCACGCCGCTTGGTCCTTTTGTTGTTGATGTTTCTGTAACGGCAGATCTCCTCTTCGTCTGAAGAGGAGTAAGGATCGGACCAAGATGCAGCGTGGTAAGTGTCCATAATGTTTTTAATAAAGACAAATGAACACTTGAACAAAACAATAAACGATAACGTGAAATCTACAAAAACCGAAAACGTACCGTGTGGCGACAAACACACACACGGAAACAAACACCCACAAACCAACAGTGAAACCCAGGCTGCCTAAGTATGATTCTCAATCAGAGACAACTAACGACACCTGCCTCTGATTGAGAACCATACTAGGCCGAAACAGAAACCAAACATAGAAAAACAAACATAGACTGCCCACCCCAACTCACGCCCTGACCATACTAAATAAAGACAAAACAAAGGAAATAAAGGTCAGAACGTGTCAATTTTTCTACTTTTTTTTTTTTTAATTGTTGTTTGTGATTGTTTTTGCTGCCATTGACAAGCCAACATTCCCGTTAAAACTATTAAAGAGATTAAATTAAACTATTATTGGTAGTCTGGTAAACTTTCATTGGTAGTCTACAACCAGAGATCTCAATGTTAACTCTTCTTTCACTGAACATTCCACATTCAATTCAATTCAATTAGCTGCGCAACCACACTTTCACGTCTTTAAAATTGAATTTCATTGGAGCCAACACTGGATGCCATCTATAACTGACATACATAAAACAATTTCTGCCTGGGTTAATCCACAAACAAAATAAAAACGGATGTGCTGATCCACCATGGGCTCTGCCGCCTCAGCCATACTGTCAATGTATCATCAACACGTTCACTCCTATTTATAGAGTTTATCTTGTGCTTGCTACAAAAAAAAAGTTTGTTATGTTGTGATCATGTAACGATCTTCTTCATCTGAGGAACAGGAATAGGAAGGTTCAGACCAATATGCAGCGTGGTACGTGTCCATGTTAAATTTATTACAACTGAACACAAAATAACAAACGTGAAACAACGAAAATCGAAACAGTTCTGTATGGTGAAAACACAGACACAGAAAACAACTACCCACAAACACCAGGTGGGAACAGGCTACCTAAGTATGGTTCTCAATCAGAGACAACGATGCCAGCTGCCTCTGATTGGGAACCATACCAGGCCAAACACATAGAAATAGAAAACATAGAACACAAAACATAGAATGCCCACCCCAACTCACGCCCTGACCAAACTAAAATAGAGACATAAAAAAGGAGCTAAGGTCAGGACGTGACAGATCATGAGAAAATGATCATGTGATCTCGACAAAACAACTTTTGATATGTTGTGACCACAAAAAATATATATTTTGGCATATCGATAAAACAATATTTTTTTAATGAATTCACATGTCCTCACTGGACTTCCGTAGAGGTCCTCGGAAATCTCTGGAAAAGTCCTTAATCTCATTAAAGGAAGGGTTGATCTCTGTGGCACTCAACCTCTCCAAGCCCAGGCAAGGTTTCAGAGTGGCCAACTGGTGCAAATACTCTCTTAAAACAACAGCATCCTCCCAAATACCTCCATCGGCACAGGAACATGTTTATGTGACAAAAAGTTATAGATGGGCCAATATGAATTATGTTAGTAAATAATGTAATTGTTTTTGTTTCTTGTATTTTGTAACCTTTTTAGTCATATGCTAATCTTAATTTTGATTCCTCATGCATTATCACCGTGATTTATTCAAAATAAACCACAGAAAATTGATTCAAATAGTGTTATGTGACAAAATTCCATTCATTGTTTCTATGTGTCATAGTGATTTAGTATATGTGGATTGACCATGGTATGATCATGTAATGAACACTTGCAACAATTAGTCCAAGCCAATTGACACAATTCGGGTTAAATCCTTAATGAGCTGTTAAACAGGTCTGAGATCACTCCTCTTGAATTGATCTGGTCACTAATTGTTTATTTTCTTTATTGGACATATTATGTCCACTAGCCATCATACATTTTGTAGCTACAGGTTGTAAACATATTACTTTATGTTAATTATGCCCCATTACATAGGTGTGCTATAGATGTGTATAATTGGATGTTTTACAAGTTCAGTATGACCACATCCAGTGTATTAATGTAATACATCCAGTGTATTATTTGAAAACATTATTTTTTACATTACTATTTGTTAATTGAGGTACATTTTAATTTCATTGTTTTTAACCTCTCTCCAAGTTAGGCAAGTTAATTGCATTTAATTGCATTAGTTTTCCCCCATGTTTAATTCCCCTCATTAGTGATGGGTCATTGCTTGATTTACTACTTGCAATACTAATTGCCTCAAGAAGTAAAAGCTCCATGCTGATGACTGTCATTTGCTTTTCTGTTTTTCTATTGCAAACGAACAAACTGATTTGAAATACATATTGCTAATTATATTATCTGTCACTTTTCATGTTGCATAAATACATTTGAAATAGGTTGTAGCTGGATATTTACTTTGACTTCTGATTTAAGTTTAATATTAAAACGTTTTATTCTATAATACGTTAAATTAATATTTACTCAAAATTGAAAGCTTTTCAAAATGTTTTAAAAAATGTGTCAACATGAGTTCAGGTCTTCACGCTGTTCTCCATTCTCATGCACCATGTATAACTTGTCCCTACCAGAGTTTTTATGTAGTCTTTCTCTGGAATAATGAGGGGATTAGTGAAAACTTTCAGTCAGACCTTTGTCTTTAAAACAATAGATTTCTGAAAGAAAGTCTTGTCATGGCTTCATTAGCCCCAGCCTCCTCCTGTGGGGTGAATGTAAGCTACATTTACTGCAATTACTTGACTAGAAAACAACTGTCAATCATTCTTAAAGGGGAAGGATTCCAATTAATAACCTCTTTAATCCGCTCATTTTATTTCCATTCACCAGCACTAGGTTACTCTCTCTCTGCACTTTGAAAAGACTATAGCCTGCAACAAAACCACATTAGTTGTCAAGCTTGTTTTGTGCACACACGTTTTGTTGTGTTTTTCAGCGTATTATGCACATTGTTTTTGAAGAAAGGCTAGAGAGGATGCAAGGTAAAATAGACAGGGCTTGAGATTTGCGCGGCTTTGGTGTGCAGCACCCGGACAAGGGGCGTGAACTACCTCAGTAGTTGAAGTGAAGTGTTGGAGGAAACAGGTGGAATATTGACAGTTCAACTTCATGCGCTCAGCACGTCATTTCTTCAAAGGTATGTTCAAACCGCTATTACTATTACCACCGCAAATGTTTGTGACATTTAGGCAACTATAAAAGAAAGGTTAACGTTTTATTAGTCTAACATAATGTGTCTATATGACATTTAAATCGGAGGAGATGGACACTGAAAGTGAGAATGTTGTTAGTATTGGAAACCATTTTTGTTTTCCACAAAGTATAGAATTACAGTATCAGCTAAATATAAAATACAAAGATTCTGCATTTTAAGGACTATGCATTGTACTTTGTATATTTTAATACAACAATGATATGCCTAGTGCTTAAACATGTGCTCTTGAATATCATTCAACTATATTATATTGAATATCATAGAATACAATGCAACAGAGTACAATACAATACAACTATGCAAATGTATAATATGTAGGGCATAGTTACATTTTGTTAATTTCACATTTGGTCCTTTTAAGTTTATGTATATTTATTCAGTAAAGGGTTTCTTACCTCTACTGTATAAAGCAACGTATTACAATTTCATGGTTAATATTTTATAAATTCATGTTAACCAAGATTTTGCTCCAAAGCAAAGTTTTTTTTCTGTCAAATGTAACTTTTGCCCTAAACTTCAAGCTGTGGGCCTGTCCATGTCATTATAAACGTGTTAAATATAGCTATGTAAATAAGATATTTCAGAAAGCAATTTATCAACTTGTCTTTGATTAACAACAATATCAACAAGGCAGGTCCTACAGGCCCTAGTTCTGTCACACCTGGACTACTGACCAGTCATGTGGTCAGGTCCCACATAGGGGGACTTGGGAAAATTACAACTGTCCCAGAACAGGGCAGCACGGCTGGCCCTTAAATGTACACGTAGAGCTAACATTAATAATATGCATGTCAATCTCGCAAGGCTCAAGGTGGAGGAGAGATTGACATCATCACTAATTGTTTTTGTGAGCGGTACTGACATGTTGAATGCACCAAGATGTCTGTTTAAACTACAAGCACACAGCTTGGACACCCATGCATACCCCACAAGACATGCCACCAGAGGTCTCTTCACAGTTCCCAAGTCCAGAACAGACTTTGGGAGGCACACAGTACTACATAGAGCCACGACTACAAGGAACTCTATTCCACATCAAGTAACTCACGCCAGCAGTAAAACCAGATAAAACAAAACGGATACAAATACACCTTATGGAACAGCAAACACACACATACAAACTCACATACCATACACACTCTACACACACGTACACCTGTATTGTGTATTGTAGTAGAGTAGTGGCTTGAGGGCACACTTAATGGATTGTGAAATCTGTTTTAAAATCTATTTTAACGTTTAACATTTTTATTCTAATGTATTATGCCTTCATTTTTGCTGGCCCCAGGAGCAGCTAATGGTGATCCATAATAAATACAAATACAGATTGATTTTATGTTAATGCTTTATAATATACTAAAGTCTATCACGTCAATCACACCTATCAATTTCATTGCACTCAATGTGCTTGGTAATGAGTTTATGCAATAGAATAAAGAGGCTCTGTCTTTTATCATCCGCTTTATAATTATATCATGGCTCATTAAAAGATAAACCTCAGTGACAGATCCATGTTCTGATAGACAACACATATACCATAAACACCATTTAACTATTGCTGTATAGCACATTGTGACATCGGCTGACGTAAAAAGGGCTTTAGAAATACATTTGATTGATTGATTGATTTAGCCCCCCAAAATGTTTGCTGATATTTTGTTGATATTGAATAGATTATGTTAGTACAATTATTGATTGTATGTTATAGTGGTGGTAGGTAGTACTAGTAGTATATGAGAGTGTTTGAGAATGTTGATGTGGCACTACTAAATGGCAAAGACTCAAGACTGGCTTCTGATCATGTGATGACTGTGACTTTGTTTTGCAGGTGCACAGAACTTGTGGAGGACATCTTTAAAACTCATCCTTGGACCTGTTCCTTCACAAAGCCGAGCCAAGTCTACTTTCCCCCGCTAAAGGATAGAGAGAGCATCCAAACGTTCAAATGCATTTATCACTGGATACCATGAGCATGGTGGACGACAGCTGCCTCTCACCCAGTAACTTCCACGAGATGGTGAAAGGAGGGGGGGCGGCGATGGGGGGCCGCGTCCACAGCATTGATGTCATCCTGGGCTTCAGCAAAGACCAGGACCCCCTGCTCAGCCCATCTGGGGGCCCAGGGCTTCACAAAGTGGGCGTGGATGACCTGGGAGACCCTGGGAAGCAGGACCCAGCACAGCCCTACGGGCACCTCTCAGAGCAGCAGTCCTACCATGGTGAGTCTCTTAGGTGTGAGATAAACACTCCACTGGGCATACTGTAAATCACTGTTCTGATTCTAGGGCATTTATGGCCAGCCCACTCTCTGCATGTACAGTATATGTTTGAGGCCAAAACACATTAAGACACGTCGACACGTCGCTGGTGTTCATAAGTTATCAATCAAGCCCTCTCACTTCAAGCTTTGCTGCATTTGATAGGAACATACTGCATGTAGGAAGCAGCTAAGATTATGTCAAGGAGACAGAAGATTGATTGTATTAAATGTATTGTATTGATTACCAAGGGGGACATTTTATTGTCACAGTCATACAATAAGGCACATTACAGACTTAAAGTGTGGCATTAAAACACACACAATCACATGCAATCTAGATGGCAGGGGAAGACACCAAACAAATACATGATAATGTGTATTTTTCATTTAATTCTAATTTTCATACCAACATTTAATTTAAGTGGACCACAAAGTGTGTCGGAGGATCCTGTCTATGATGCCTGAACTTGCACACTTCCCTTTGTCTTTTTGTGATGTAATGATTAGCAGCTTTACTTAAGTCATTAAGACTTGATTATTTCCATTGCATCAATGCGTTGAGGCGACGATGACCTCAATGGCTGCATTGGTTGTAGCCTTGCAGAGAGTCCGGGTCGTTTCTCAACAGCTCACAGAATGAAATAGAACATTATATTGTATCTCTAGGGGGGGGGGCAGTAGATGACATGTGTCTGTACCTTGTAAATACTGTGAAATCATGCTGAGATTGAGAGATAAATCACAAAACAAGACGGTGAGGGGGTTTCATCCCAAATCCCATCCCCTTGTGGAATTCCCCTAATCTTCTCTTGGACACAGATGAGATTTTACAGTGGTGCAGTTTCATTTCATTAACATTTCAACTCTGCATAAAATGTGACGTTTTTTAATCTATGGTAGTTTTTACATTCTGGTTACTATCTATGGGGTCATAAAAACAAAGGTTTTAGTGAAACACGTAGCACAAACCAGCATTTGATGACTCATGAAATTACAACGTAATTGGAAGTGTCTTATGACAGTGTTGGTAATTATAAAATATGATCATAAGCACTGTTCAACCAGTGCAACAGCAATGGCTAAATTCTTGTTTGTTTCCACTTAATATTCAGCACTTATTTACATGTCCTTAACACATAACTGACTTGTTAGTCATCCCTGTTCCGTCTGAATGGGCATTTTGTACTACATCGCGTCACTTTGTCCCCTCCACATTGAGGTTTTCTGCTGGACTGTAAACATGACAAGGTCTTTAGACGGGCGGTTCCGACAGGCCGACAGGCAGGGAGCTGGTCACTGAACCCAGCCTGACCCCTCCATTGTGCCACTATGGGCATTGTCGTAGGCTGTTAATGAGAGATAGATCAATGGACCCCAAAATCCTCCTAGCTGGCCCTGTCTGGGAATTGAAGGTTTTTCTTGGCTTTCTGTCCTGATTCTATCAAGCACTGGCTTGATATGAAGATCCATTCAGCAAGGTTTGGGTTTGTTAGTTCCTACTCGTCATGGGTTTGAACTGGGTTGGGCTAGCCATATTTAGTTTGGTGATTGTGCAATAAGGTTTCTTTCATCAAGTTTTTGCTAAACACTGTAAAGTAATGGTATCCATAGTTGGGGTCGCGACCTGGTCGCCAAAATTTAAATAATATTTTATTTATTTATAATTTAACAAAGAGTACAGATTATTGTATGGGACGATGTACAAACGTTTTTCAGAAAAATAATTAGAAGAAAAAATATGAAAAAATATGAAAATGTAATGAATTGAAGGTTATTTGTTGATGTAAAAATTGAAATGTACAGTTTTTTAAGATTGTGCTTGGTTGGGGTGAGGTCTCGAGAAATTATTGGGGGAAAAAATTAAATTCTGAAATTCTGGTGAAAAAGTTTGAATACCACTGCTGTAAAGTGAAACACCCAAAGAGTCCCTATCTCTCCATGTGCTATACAGTTATGTGGTCATTGGGAACTGGTCATGAATATCACCCACAATACCAAACCAAACTGACAACCTATTACTTTTATGTGAGGGACAAATTACAGAATTGACAAGAGAGTAATGTTACCATTATGAAGTAATATTTCAAATGTGTCAATAAAGGCTGTCCCAATAAAGTGTCCCGATAGATAATGTGTTTACCAATAATGAATTATACCATACAGGACTAGTGCACAGATCACTGCTATGATGGCAGAAGCGTAGACAACTGATCTGATGGTCATCTTTGTGCCCAATATAATTTGATTACCCTTTTTTGATAATTCCAATTCAACAACCACGATGACAGCGTTTTATGGCTTTTACCTTGTAATGTTTACAGTATTTTCCTGATTATGGGACTGATACAAATGAAGGTCCTACGTAGATTACAGTTAAGAATACATGGAAGCTATCAGAGGAATTAACAGGCTGCATCTGTTTCCCTCTGAGGATTAGTGGAAACCTGCAGTGAAAGCCTTAGCGAGTCAGCGCCGTGTATGCTGTTCATGTATGCTGTTCATGTATGCTGCTCATGTATGCTGCTCATGTATGCTTCGTTACAAGGCAGGAGGACAATCTATATGTCTTTCTGCATGCGTAGAGTAAGGCACAACTTCAGCTTTATTTGGCCTACAGTAGCCTATTGTTGCAGGTGTCAAATGTGTGTGTCCTGGGACGTTTTCAGAACAAACAAGTTATTAAGGGTTTGTGGAGCTCATTTGAATATTCCATGTTTTCAGCTTTTGTCAACCCCTAACTCTTCAACAGCTAGACCTTTCTTCACTGTCTTTTTCCTATTTTCCCATTTCAATGATTTTTCATTCACATTGGCCTTTTAATTGTGAAGAATCCCTGTCTAGCGAAGACAGACGTTGATTAGACATAACATATGGCTATTGATGATAGGAGAGCCTGAAACCAACATTTGTCTCACAAGCTAACGATACTTAACTATGCAAAGCTTGAGAATGAACGACTTACCTTTGCAAAGAAAGCCAAAGAAGCTTGTTTGGTTAAATCAAAATGAGTCCAAGTCACTTTGTTGATGGTTTCATCTAATGTGAATCTCTTCCCTCTCTCGCTATGGGCTCTACAGATTCAGGACTGTACTCGGACAAGTGTGATGGGGAAATTAGTGATCTGAGGAAGAGTGTGGATAGCAATGGAGGGAAAAGTCCGGAGCCCTGCGAGGAAGAGCAGCCCAAGAAGAAGCACCGACGCAACCGCACCACCTTCACCACGTACCAGCTGCACGAGCTGGAGCGTGCCTTCGAGAAGTCTCATTACCCCGACGTGTACAGCCGTGAGGAGCTGGCTATGAAGGTTAACCTGCCTGAAGTCAGAGTTCAGGTAGGTTTGTCCACCACCACTTTTACTGGTACTGTGCTCTGCCCTGGTCAACTCCTCTGACTTTCTTGCCAATCATTGTGACTAGGAGTGGACTCAAATACTAACATCTCTGATCAGGTGCAACCTTGATCCAATGTGAATTCAGCCACCAGGTAAATTGATTGAAGCTGAATATCAATCATCCATCAAATGTATTTATAAAGCCTTTTTTACATCAGCAGGTGAGTTAAATGGTTAAAGGGCTTATGTTTTCTAATGAAAAACCTCAGTGGGTCAGAAATACCTTCTCTGAATCTTTAGATGATAATGGTGAGTGACGATAGGAGATCTTTACTGTTGGGCCGATTTCTAGATCCTCAGGAGCTTCAAGGTCACTCACAGCAGGCGTTACACTATAAATACAGACAAGTAACAAAGCAAGCTGTGTCCTGCCCACACAAGCTCAGGTCAGACATAAGAAGGTTGTCTTAGCAGGGCATAGTGCAGAAAAAAGGGCAAGGTCTTATAGCAAAATCTAAGGGCAAAGTCTTAAAGCACGGCAAAATGACACAGTAGGTATGGATGAAGGTCGAAATGATTAAGATTGGTCAGTACAGTTAAAATACTCTGTACTGTAAATACAACTATAGCTGTTGTTCACCAAGCGCCCAGGGCAATTGATTGGAGTGTATTACAATTGGCAAATTGCTTATTTTTCCAATCCAACAAAATGTAGAAATCCAAAATACTAACCATTCAAGAATACCACTGTTCAATTAGTTGATGATTATTTATTTAGATGGTTTACTTGAATAGAGACGATGCAGCTAAAATATTGATATTATGGACTTGACCTGCTGAGGGATGACGTTTTACTGTAGGGCCTGAACATGCTCCACATCAGCACATTATGCCCATAGGTGCTCTGAGACTCCAGTAGGTACCAAACTTTAAATTAAGACAAGTGTCACTGTCCAAACCTTGCTGACAATGGCTCAGGTCCCAGGTTCTCTAGGGACATCCCAACAATTGTGCAAGACAGCAGTGCAAAGGGGGCTAAGTCTTAGAGCAGGCCAAAACAAGGACAACACTGGAGGTCTCAGAACATTTCAATACAATGATTCTTTATTTATGAGGATACTAAGAAACCAAAATAGGTAGCTTGATAAAGCACAATTCTAAACCCATTTGGTACCAATTGGAACGATCGGTGCTGTAAATACTCTGGACTATAAATCCAAACCCTCTGCCTTCCTCTAGGTGTGGTTCCAGAACCGCAGAGCCAAATGGAGGCGCCAGGAGAAGATGGACGCCAGCACCATGAAGCTGCATGACTCGCCCATGCTCTCCTTCAACCGGCCACCCATGCACAGCAACATGGGGCCCATGAGCAACGCCCTCCCCCTGGACCCCTGGCTGACCTCCCCTCTGTCCAGCGCCACCCCAGTCCACAGCATCCCGGGTTTCATGGGCCCAGGACAAGGCCTGCAGGGTGGCTACCCCAGCCACAGCTTCCTCAACAGCCCACCCATGGGCCAAGGGATGCAGTCCATGGCACCACCCCCATACCAGTGTTCCGGTCCTTTCACCGACAAATACCCAATGGAGGACGTGGACCAGAGGAGCTCCAGCATCGCCGCACTGAGGATGAAAGCCAAGGAACACATCCAGTCCATGGACAAAACCTGGCAGCCCATGTGATGGTCTGAGGAGGGCTATTGAAACTGTTTCCAGTCATGATTGGGGTTTTGGGCCATGATAATGGCATTTTTCACACAACAGGATTGCAGTGATGGCACCAACAAATGCTCAGTTACGACTGATGATATTTCTAAGATTTCCAACACCAGTGACATTTCTACCCTTTGTCAGCACTAGAATGGTTCTTGGTCTCTTTTTTGATTTCCATACTAGTGATGTGAAGGATTGGAAGTTGATGCATATTTTGTGTGCCACTATTCAAAAAGGTTTTTAATCTGGATTCTATGACACAGAATGTCAAGAAAGGCCTCGCAAAGGTAACTACACAAACATCCATTTTCCAAAAGGACTGCAAAGACTGCTCAAATTAACAAGGTTATGATAGAATACTTTTTTTTTTTTTATGAACTTTTATGAAGCAACTGGAACAAGGATTCCACTGGACACTAATTGCCCTTGATGGCAACTTTTAGATGTTTTATCCTAATCTAATAGTTTGGATTTCATATAAAAGGCAACAAATACTTCCTTCTCAGTAATTCTATAAAAATGCAAACACTGTACACTCTAGTCAGGTTTTGGGCCAGGCCTAATTGTGCCATTAGCTAAAGATCTATAACCATTCTTGCTTGTGACAAAGCACAATGCAATGTCTATGTAGCTCAGACCACAACTTGTCCAGCCACTGAGCTACTTGACACAGAAAATCCCAAAGAGTATTGGGTATTTTAAGTTTGTAATGCAGATCACTCAGCCTGTCCATGTGTTAATTTTGTTACTCAATGGTCTTTTATTTTTTGCAAGAGTAGTTTTAATGTTTTTGTTCTTTGCTGTTAACCATTGAATCTAATAATAAGTATACACCAACTCACGTCCCCTCCAAATCCTTTCATAAAATACATTCTGCAGAGTGCTCACACACGGTCACATTTAACTCTGCAAATTAAGGTTTGTGTATTTTCCTAATTAATCCAATTGTCTAATTTATCATGAATTTTACAGGTCAATTAACCAGTAATTCTCTCAGTATTTGTGAATGGCCATGCCATGTCTCCCATAATAGTAGTTGAAGGTTGCGGCAGTATGAATCGCTATGTCTATGACCCTGAAACACAGAATCATTCATCCAGTTATAATGGTCAGGTTATTTCAACACCTGGAGAAGAAGGATACCACCGCCACCTTGGATGAAACACTACATTTCTGTCTGTCTCGACTGCACTTATAGTGGAGAGCCTCTGTCCACACCGTGGGTTGTGGGGTCATGGTTGAGATATCCTGGCTCAAGCTTTCAGGGAGCTTTCAGCTGGGGATGCGTAAAACAATCTGTCATGCTATTTCATTTGAGAAGACGAGATGAACACCTTCTAACACCCAATTAACATCTATGAAAGTGATTTACTCCTAGTCGTCATTGACTTGAGGAAGATTGATGGTTGCCCTGAGGCTAACTTCAGACTGCAAACACACATGTCGATATACACACCATAGACTGCACACACACACTGATATCAACACCTTCTTTCACGATCTGGTAGGCCAAACAATGTAAGGCTCTTCTTTCTTGAGAATTGTTCTTGAGGAGTGCTACATATTAAAAGCCAATCTCTGAATTTGATGGCACCCTCAGTATGTGACATCTTGATTCTCTGAGGAAGCAATAACTGTTTTAGTAATTTTTTTGGAGAGCTGCTAAACATGTTTGGGTCAGTCGAAAAGAGTGATCTATGGCGTAAGCCTCCTACAGTGAGAAGGGAAGCCAGGAGACCTCCCTCTCACACGGAAGGGGTGGGAATAGGACAGGGGGACAGAGCGAAAGAGGCCACTGAAGTAACTTTTTATTTTTTTTTTTTGCCTCAGTGGCTGTTGGAGAAGAAAACGTGTTGGCAGCTTGGCCTTCCGTCACTGTGTGTACGTGCAGAGCAGCAGAAGGAGAACGGTCTGATGTGTCACCCTACATAGTTTCCTCTTTGTTCGGCACAATTGATCCAAGCCATCTTCTTTGTCTAAAGTCCGAGGGGGAAAACGGTCACAGACTGCACTAAATAGGCCTCTGTAGCGAGACCCCGGGAATGAAAAAAGAGCATGAATAGTCTATTCTGGCATATGTCGAAGAGATACTACATGGGGTGTACGGGTCCATTGTGGCATAATGTTTTGATAATGACTATATGCATATTTCATATGGTTTATGTATGGTAAAAAAGACAATCTTCGACCACGTTGTTAAATGATAACGTGTCATATCAAGGGCTACATAGGATTAAACATTTCTGATGTAAAATAATTTAGCATTTTGATTTTGACAATACTTTTACCAGGTAAATATTATTCATCCTATTGCAATGTGCAAGTGGTAACATTTAATTACTATTATTTCAGTGATAGTGTGTAGACTATCACAATATGGAGGAAGGAAATTCCATTACACAAAAGTGGAAATGTTGTAGCATTTGTTTTGAAAGGAAACTCAAAATGTTGCCGGACATATGATTTGTTCAGAGTGACAGAGTAGAACGGTTTAAAAAAAGTTTCCACAGAATTGTCAGTTCATCCAACTTACTGTTTGACTGGAGTTTACAACGTATTAGTTCTGTGTTACTGCAGATATAAATATGTTTCTTTGTCATAGACAGTAAAAGCCCCATTGGTCAATACACAAAGTAATATTCAGATGTTTTACTGATGTGTTATGGGATTCTATGCTCACCTCTCACGCTCAACATTGCTGATTTGCTAATTACGTCGGCTGTTCTTTTTTTTCTAATTTAATTGCAGTTGTCTAGTTTTTATGTTATCAGTGCATACTCTTTAGCTGTTAACTCTAGTCAGGTATTTTCAGGACCTCACACCCAACATAGAAACAGGGTTAGTTTGAACATTAAACAATATGTTTAGAAATGTTTGTTCCTCATGTGATACTGGGATCAAGATTAAGCCAAAGTTTAGATATAAAAAATATTTTAAAAATGCACTAGAAACTTGGGAAGTTTATTTTAGGTTTATATCTGAAAATATACAGGACACTTTTTATATCCCCATATAGACATCCTATTCGTTATATGTTCTAGTTCTGTTACTGTTTACTTTTATTTTGTCTGAAATGTTGATGTCCATGTTCTAGAAAACTTTAATATCTACTTAAAAAAATAAACAAATATAGTTTGATAGAATTGTTGTCTTCTGTCTCCTTTATCCTATCTACTCTATAAATCCACTGACTGTGAATATCTATCTACTGTAAATCTCTGAATATAAATGGATGGCTATAGGACGGTATCTGAAGTATATTATTAGGCCTACTGTAGTATGTGAGGGATAGAGATAGGATCTGACACAGTGGAGAAGTAGCCTCTCTTCGTCCCAGCCCCTCCTCTCCTCTCCCCTGGTCCCTGGCTGGTGGCATGGTGCCAGCCCGTTAGGAAGATGAGGCTCCAATCAATCAGGCTCCCAGGGGGGGGGCCCGGCCACAGGGCCCGCTGCTCGCTAATTGCCCCTGGGCGCTGCCGCTGCAGCACATGTTCACAGTGGGCTGTACCTGCCGCGCTTGCCTCTCCAGCATGTGAACCACACTCCCGGACAGATGGAAGCCCGGGAGGACCTCTCACCAGGGGCCATCTGGGGCCAAAACGTGAACAGTGAACACAACAGTGTGGGGAATGTAAAAACAAAAACATGATTTTAATCTGAATATTCTTTTTGGATCTGTGTGTGTTTGTAACTACCTGGTGTTTTTTTTGTGTGGAGGTCATTTAATGACAGATTATAAACTAAACTGTGTTGGAGAAAATGTTTTGGCAGACAAACAATTAAGCAATCACCCTTTAACCTTCAGAAAATATTTTCTCTCATCAGTAAAGCACACGTGCTGCTATATTGTTATTGGAGATCCAATCTAAACAGTGTTCTCCCAGAGCCAAACAAACAGCACTCTGTGTGGATTTCCATGGGAGGACATGGACATCCTAATCATGAGGGGGTAGGTGGGGTGGGGGGGGGACAAGAGAGAGGGAGTGTTAGCAATAGAGAGAGAGAGAGAGACACCGAGACAAAATGTTAGTGTGGAAGCGAGAGAGAGGGAGAGCAAGACAGAGAGCGAGAGCAGGGTGGGAGTAGTGAGGGTGGGATGGCTGCTCATCAGGGTTAATGATGTAGAAAATCCCCCAATTAGAGCCTTTTCCTGCGGGCCAGGATGAGTTCAGAGCAGGGTCCTCTGACAGCTCAGGGATTAGTGCCTGGGCCAGGCCGGGCCTGAGCAGACACTGACTGCTGGACATCTTGGCCGGGGCCGGGGTAGGCATGCGTTGCGCTGGAGTGAGGGGCACAAAGAAAAGCATGGGAAAAGAGCAGCAGATCAACATAGAAGCTTTTGTTGGGCGCGCTGTGCGAAATCCAACCATCTCCTCCAATTCCATTCTCATTCTGAATCAGGGCCAACACAGTGTGTTTGTGATTTATAGTCAGCATGCTATGTTGTCCACACACGGTGTTGGGAATGCTTCACAAATTGACCCCCAGCAACCCAGCAACCCATAAAAACATTGTTTTCATTCTTATTGTCGGCGACAAAACATTTATGAGTTAATGGATTCTTGATGATAGTCTAGTGTAGTCATCAATGTCTAGTGTCTTATATATTGACAACGGAAATCCAAAAATGTCTGTCAAAATTATTCTGTCTTTTTCCCAGGATACGGTTTTCTCCAGTCTGCAATATTGATGGTGAATTCTACATTGAATCAGTACATAAAGAATCCTCAAACATCTGGATTGCTTAAAAAAACAAACATCTTGTCCACATGCTTCGCAATGAACAATGAATAAAAAAAGATGTCACGAATGCTTAGAGTCCTACATCTATCAAGACACACTAACCTGAGATTAATCCTTGACCCTAGTCCCAGCCAGCTGCTAAGAAGATTGAAGCTGAGCATCCCACTGTCTTCTCATGCTAGAGTACACAGTGTTATAATTTTCTCCTCCCTTTATCAGGGAAGGGGTTTCATTTGTCAGTGAATAAGCAAAGAAATGGAACCGTAGTCCAATAAGCAGAGACAATGAAAGGACGGCTAGAGATTATCTGTTAAATATGTTAAAGGTCCAATCATATGTTAAAGGTCCAATCATATGTTAAAGGTCCAATGCAGCCATTTGTTTCTCAATATCAAATCATTTTTGGGATTTTTGACTACACTGGGCCTTTAACAGAGAGGTACAGTATAACAAAGTTGTTTTGTGTGTTTTGGATCCCCTCTCCCTTTACCCTAGTTTTCTCCATCTCTTATGCTCTGTAAACACAAAACAAAACATTTATTTACAAGGTCAGAGCTACTGCAATGAAATAAAGATGGGACACCCGAAGGTGGCTGACCAGCAAGATTAGTAGAGCGCAAAAAATAAAAATGGCTTACTCCATGAATCACTCACTCAATTGTCAATTAATACAATAAGTTTGTAAGTAGCAACAACAAAGTCTCTAACGACTAATTAATTGCATAATCTATTATTTTGTTCCCTATTCCGGTGCCTCTAAAGGGGCCGGGCTGGAGTTAACAGGCTGATTGGGAGGACGCGTTCCTTAGTGGGGATAGTAAGGGAAAGGAGCGGAATTAATTGGGTTTGATTAAGAGAGCCTTTCAATGGGACACAGCTTTTTCGCATGACATAATTGGAGGTCAGTGAGAGAGGGGGGTGTGAGTGGAGGATTTGTAGGCTGGCGCCAGTGTTTAGTGTCCTCCCCCCTCACACTTGTAGAGAAATATGGTGTGTGTCTCGTGTTGTAAACCTCCATAGGCTCAATCACCAGAAAAAACACATTGGGATAGCGTGTCCGAGGGCCTGCTATGCATTCAGTGTACAGGAGGCTGCTGAGGGGAGGAAGGCTCATAATAATTACTGGAGCGGAGTGAATGAAGGATATCAAACACATGGAAAGAATATATTTATAAATAAATAATAAATAAATAAATATATTTATATATATATACACATACATACACATATACAGTTGAAGTCGGAAGTTTATATACACCTTAGCCAAATACATTTAAACTCAGTTTCACAATTCCTGACATTTAATCCTACAAAAAAATTCCCTGTCTTAGGTCAGTTAGGATCACCACTTTATTTTAAGAATGTGAAATGTCAGAATAATAGTAGAGAGAATTATTTATTTCAGCTTTTATTTCTTTCATCACATTCCCAGTGGGTCAGAAGTTTACATACACTCAATTAGTATTTGGTAGCATTGCCTATACATTTTTTAAACTTGGGTCAAACATTTCAGGTAGCCTTCCACAAGCTTCCCACAATAAGTTGGGTGAATTTTGGCCCATTCCTCCTGACAGAGCTGGTGTAACTGTCAGGTGTGTAGGCCTCCTTGCTCACGCACGCTTTTTCAGTTCTGCCTACAAACTTTCTATGGGATTGAGGTCAGGGCTTTGTGATGACCACTCCAATTCCTTGACTTTGTTGTCCTTAAAGCCATTTTGCCACAACTTTGGACGTATGCTTTGGGTCATTGTCCATTTGGAAGAACTTTTTGCGACCAAGCTTTAACTTCCTGACTGATGTCTTGAGATGTTGCTTCAATATGTCCAAATAATTTTCCGTCCTCATGATGCCATCTATTTTGTGACGTGCACCAGTCCCTCCTGCAGCAAAGCACCTCCACAAAATGATGCTGCCACCCCTGTGCTTCACGGTTGGAATGGTGTTCTTCAGCTTGCAAGCCTCCCCCTTTTTCCTCCAAACATAACAATGGTCATTACGGCCAAACAGTTCTATTTTTGTTTCATCAGACCAGAGGACGTTTCTCCAAAAGGTATGATCTTTGTCCCCATGTGCAGTTGCAAACCGTAGCCTGGATTTTTATATGGTGGTTTTTGAGCAGTGGCTTCTTCCTTGCTGAGCGGCCTTTCAGGTTATATCAATATAGCACTCGTTTTACTGTGGATATAGATACTTTTGTACCTGTTTCCTCCAGCATTATTTACAAGGTCCGTTGCTGTTGTTCTGGGATTGATTTGCACTTTTCGCACCAAAGTACATTCATCTCTAGGAGACAGAGCGGTATGACGGCTGTGTGGTCCCATGGTGTTTATACTTGCGTACTATTGTTTGTACAGATGAACGTGGTACCTTCAGGCGTTTAGAAATCACTCCCAAGGATGAACCAGACTTGTGGTCATCTACAATTGTTTTTCTGAGGTCTTGGCTGATTTATTTTGATTTTCCCATGATGTCAAGCAAAGAGGCACTGAGTTTGAAGGTAGGCCTTGAAATACATCCACAGGTACACCTCCAATTGACTGAAATTATGTCAATTAGCCTAACAGAAGCTAAAGCCATGACATCACTTTCTGGAATATTCCAAGCTGTTTAAAGGCACAGTCAATTTAGTGTATGTAAACTTCTGACCCACTGGAATTGTGATACAGTGAATTATAAGTGAAATAGTCTGTCTGTAAACAGTTGTTGAAAAAATTACTTGTGTCATGCACAAAGTAGATGTCCTAACCGACTTGCCAAAACTATAGTTTGTTAACAAGAAATTTGTGGAGTGGTTGAAAAATGAGTTTTAATGACTCCAACCTAAGTGTATGTAAACTTCCGACTTCATCTGGATATATATATATATACCAAAAATATTTATGGGGGATTGGAAATGATGCAGACAATTACATTGATGGAAGCCACAATCTATCAGCAATATTAAAGCTAATCTACCCCCCAAAATAAAAACTGTGTTTGATGAGTTCAATACCATTCCATTTATTCCATTCCAGCCATTACTATGAGGATGGCAGCTAGTCTAAAAGACGCTAGTTCGAATCCCGAGCCGACAAGGTGAAACATCTGTCGATGTGCCCTTGAACAAGGCACTTAACCCTAATTGCTCCGTTGATAATGGCAGACTGTGACCCTACTGTCCAAGGGTCTCTCAGGGGGAGTTGGGATATGCAAAAAAAACTATTTCCAATTCACACGTGTATAATACATACTTGTACATGTGTGAAATAGGACAAATACAAGCACCCACCCAATTATTATTATGATGAGCCTGTCCTCCCCAATTAAGGTGCCACCAACCTCCTGTGATTCAGTGTGAGATTATTGTGACTTCTGTTCTGCTACTTTAAAACCATTATTATAGTGCGTGGACAACACCCTCAATAATCCCAGATCGTTAATAATGCAGATGACGTACAAACACGTAAACAATACTTTTCGTGGACATGTCAGCCACACACCGCCATGCAGGAGCTGTTAGGGGAGACACACCTGGTATAATCAGTCTGCTCATTGTGTTTGTATAATCTTGTTACACTATAATCTATCACGGGGTAGGAGCGAGACAAGCCATCCCTACAGTAAATCCCAAAATATAATCCACATGCATTGTCCTCACGTCACATAACTAGATTATCAAAGACCTTATCCTAAATCTGTGCATTTTCCACTTTATCTCCACTTGAATGATTAACATTTGTGAACTATGGCAATTGGCAAGGGTACTTGCTCTGGCCCCAAAAGACTCCTAACGCCACCTATCGTTGGCATTTGAAAACGCATCTCCTACATTCAACTAATTTCCTGAGATTCCCAATATCAATGTATGGCCTACAACCAGTCAATACAGACACAAATGTGCTTACTGTACATTTCTGAAATAGCTTATTCCAGTTACTAATAAGCATGAACCCATTAAGGAAATGACTGTACAAACTTAAATCCCCTTGGATTTCTGAGGAATTTAAAAGTTTTATGGTTGTGTGGGATGAGGCAAAAGGTATGGCAAATAAGTTTGGCAGCACAACCGATTGGAACATATACTGCAATTGAGAAATCATTTGACTTAACTGAATAAAAAGAAGTAGAAACTGTATTATGAAACAAAGATAAATGGAATAAAGAATGATAGTAAAAAGCTTTGGAGCAACTTAAATGACATTTTGGGAAAAAAGACAAACTCAGCTCCATCATTCATTGAATCACATTGGTCACATTCATCACAAAAGCCACTGATATTGCCAACTACTTCAATAATTTTTTCATTGGCAAGATTAGCAAACTTAGGCATGACATGCCAGCAACAAACACTGACACTACACATCTAAGTATATCTGACTAATTTTAATGTAGAATTCCATAAAGTGAGTGTGGAAGAGGTGAAAAAATTATGACAATCCACTGGGGTCTGACAACTTGGATGGACAATTACTGAGGAAAATAGAGACGATATTTCCACTCATATTTGCCATATTTTCAATTAAAGCTGACTAGAAAGTGTGTGCCCCAGGCTTGGAGGGAAGCAAACGTCTCTCCACTACCTAAGAATAGTAAAATCCCCTTTACTGGCTCAAATAGCCGAACAATCAACCTGTAACCAACCCTTAACTAACTTTTGGAAAAAATGGTGTTTGACCAGATACAATGCTATTTTACAGTAAACAAATTGACAACAGACTTTCAGCACGCTTATAGGGAAAGACATTCAACAAGCACAGCACATACACAAATGACAGAGAGAAATTGATAGTAAAAATATTGTGGGGTCTGTTTTGTTAGACTTCAGTGCGGCTTTTGACATTATCAATCATAGTCTGCTGCTGGAAAAATGTATAGGTTATGGCTTTTACACCCCCTGCTATATTGTGTATAAAGGGTTACCTGTCTAACAGAAAACAGAGTGTGTTCTTAATGGAAGCCTCTCCAACATAATCCAGGTAGAATCAGGAATCCCCCAGAGCAGCTGTCTAGGCCCTTCACATTTGTTTATCTTTACTAACAACATGCCACTGGCTTTGAGAAATGTTAGTGTGTTTATGTATGCAGATGACTCAACACTATAGATGTCAGCTACTACAGCGACTGAAATGACAGCAACACTTAACAAAGAGCTGTAGTTAGTTTGAGAATGGGTGGCACGGAATAAGTAAGTCCTAAATATTTAAAAAACATAAAGCATTGTATTTGGGACACATCATTCACTAAACCCTTAACCTCAACTAAAACTTGTAATGAATAATGTGGAAATTTAGCAAGTTGAGGTGACTAAACTGCTTGGAGTAACCCTGGATTGTAAACTGTCATGGTAAAAACATATTGATGCAACAGCAGCTAAGATTGGGAGAAGAATGTCCATAATAAGCGCTGCTCTGCCTTCTTAACAACACTATCAACAAGGCTCTACGGGCCCTAGTTTGTTGCAACTGGACTACTGTTCAGGGGGTCAATGCAAATAGTCCAGGTAGCCATTTGATTAATTGTTCAGCAGTCTAATGGCTTGGGTGTAGAAGCTGTTTAGGAGCCTTTTGGTCACAGACTTGGCGCTCCGGTACTGCTTGCCGTGGGGTAGCAGAGAGAACAGTTTATGACTTGGGTGGCTGGAGTCTTTGACAATTTTATTGCCTTCCTCTGACACCGCCCGATATAGAGGTCCTGGATGGTAGGGAGCTCAGTCCCAGTGATGTATTGGGCCATACACACTACCCTCTGTAGTGATTTATGGTCAGATGCCAAGCAGTTGCCATGCCAAGTGGTGATGCAGTAGTTAAGGCGCTCTCAATGGTGCAGCTGTAGAACTTTTTGAGGATCTGAGGGCCCATGTCAAATATTTTAAGCCTCCTGAGGGGGAAGAGGTGTTGTCGCGCTCTCTTCATGACTGTGTTGGTGTGTTTGGACCATGACAGGTCCTTAGTGATGTGGACACCGAGGAACTTGAAGCTCTTGACCCACTCCACTTCAGTCCCGTCAATGTGAAATGGTGGCGTGCTCGACCCTCTGTTTCCTGTAGTCCACAATAAGCTACTTCGTCTTGCTGACGTTGAGGGAGAGGTTGTGTCCTGGCACCACACTGCTAGGTCTCTGACCTCCTCCCTATAGGCAATCTCATTATCATTAGGCTATGCAAGAAATGGTTAATTGTAAATAGGAGTCATCATATTTTGGGAGGGTGAAAAGTAGTGAATCATCATACCTAGTTTTAATGACGCGGAGGTTGGACTTACCTGTGTACTCTTTCAGTCCTCCCAGTGCTTGTTAAGACACTGGGGGACGCTGTAGCATGGTAGCTGCTTTACTCTGGACAGTGGCGCCCTAAAGTCCGCGAAGTACTTCCGGTACCAGAGTATCTAACATTTTGTAATGCTGCTGTATTTTTTAACCACACAGCTAGGTAGAATTTTCACAAATTAATTCCCTCCGTGGGTCTTTGAGGTTTTTCGGTCTCGCTGTTACTTGATTGAAGACAAACATGGATATTCCTACAGCTCCTGAGGGTTTGTATCTTTCATTTTGATTAGCTAAAAATGCTAACGTTACCTTGCTAAATTAGTTAGCATGCAAAAGCCAGCTAGGCATATGATTGCCGTGACCGATTTAGAATAGTTTTTGTAGCTAGCTTATTTTATTAACTAATTAATAATTTTAAAATTAGCTCCCTAACCTTCATGGACAGTGTTTTTTTTAAACTACATAGCTAGCTGGCGTCGATAGTATAGTCGCGCATGCGTCGATTTTGCCTGGAGAATCCGACATTGAATTGCATATAATACCGCGTTCAAACCAACTGGGAACTCGGAAACATACGAGGTCAAATCAGGACGTCAGTGATTTTCAGGTCGGAGTTTCCAGTTGTTTTGAATGCGGCATTATTGCATTGGATTCAACGTTGTGCATGAATTAGCGTTTGTATCAGGAAATGTTCCTCTTACGAGATCTACAAGCCAGAATGTTGAATATAATAAAACATGTGGGCTCCCGAGTGGCGCAGCAGTCTAAGGCACTGCATCTCAGTGCTAGAGGCGTTACTGGTTCGATTCCCGACTGTATCACAACCGGCCGTGGTTGGGAGTACCATAGGGCAGAGCACAATTGGCCCAGCGTCATCCGGGTTTGGCTAGGTGTGCCTTTATTGTAAATAATAGTAGTTCTTAACACTTTATTATTTTTTATTAACTTATTCAGGGCAGCCAAATTGAGACCAGGTTCTCATTCCCAATGGTGCCTTGTGTACAAACGTTTTCTCAAACTGGGAGAAAAATTAACATTACAAATAAAACAAGAAAATGATATAAAACTACAGTTTCAACAAATAAACCACTACAATCAATCGAAGCACCTGCAATCCTCAATTGCTTAATTCAACACCAGAGTCTTAAACTGTCCTAGCGGCACCAGGGAATCAAGATGCAAGGAATTTTGTAGGTTATTACAACAATGGGCGGCACTAAAAACGAAAGGAGGATTTACCTAAATTTGTCGAGACCAGAGTGACCAATCCTGTGAGTAGGTTTGGTAGCTCATTCTGTTCTACGTTAGCAACGAAGTTTGATAGGTTGGGAGCTTGTGTAGTAGAGCTTTGTAAACAAAACGGGAATAATGAAGTGATCTATTGGACTTTAATGAGGACCAGCCAACCTTGTGATACATGATGCAGTGATGAGTATTAAAACATTCACCTGTGATAAAGCGAAGTGCGGCTTCCAAAGGTTTAAGAGTACTTGCTGCTGCAATCTGGTCAAAAGTGTCACCATATTCAAGAACTGGCAGGAAAGTTGGCTGTACAATCTGCTTCCTGCTATTTAGGGAGAGGCAAGATCTATTTCTAAAAAATAATCCCACTTTATCCCACTTAGCTTTTTAACAAGCTCATCCATACAAGCTCACCCATACATACATACATACATACATACAGAAGAGTCAACAGATCATTCTCAAACCACTTGCGAGATGCAGGCTTATTTCAGTCAACCTTTACTGATTGTCTGGGCGGCTGGTCCTTTTGCGTGTAGTAATCTGAGACAATATCTCCACAGGAAAGTATAAATACATCAACTTTTCAAAGCGCTGGTAGTGCGTTCAGATCCCCATCACCTGAAACGTGTGCAGAACCATGTAAACTCGAGCTCGGCAAGTATGCATGTATGTATGTATGCAATGTATGTATGCAAGTATGCATGTATTTTCATCTTGTGCACATGCCTCAGGTGATCTACCAGAACGGTCTACCCGTGCTTTGAAAAGTTGATGTAATTATACTTTACTCTAGATATACTGATGGGAGTCTATTAAGCTGGCCCTGTTATGCATAGTTTGCACCGAATGAAGCAATTTTTTATTTAACTAGGCAAGTCAGTTAAGAACAAATTCTTATTTACGATGACGGCCTACCCCGGCCAAACCCTAACCCGGACGATGCTGGGCCAATTGTGCGACACTCTATGGGACTCCCAATCATGGCCGGTTGTGATACAGCCTGTAATCGAACCAGGGTCTGTAGTGACGCCTCTAGCACTGAGATGCAGTGCTTTAAGACCGACGGGCGCCACTCAGGAGCCCTGAAATTCATTACTAATTATTGACCTTAATTCATCCACCAAGTACAAGGGTGGAGTGGAAACTCGGCCATTTGTGGAATGAGTTCGACATGTGGGGTAGAGGAGTTTAATATATAAACAAATCACAACGCAATGGTGAGGTGAACAGTGTGATGGAATATTTTAAATAAAGGGTTCATTAATCATCGGCTTCCAAATAAACAAATTCAAAGATTTTTTTTATGCATCTAAAAAAAAAACGTTCATCAATGATCGCGTTTTCAAATCATTGACGTGTCCACTTCTTGAGCTTCGAATCCATAAACTAAAGGGTCTATCCGAACATATCCACCTGTGCTCAGTGTGTGGTGTGTGCCGTTGTTACCATTTAACCATGCAGATTGACCCCATTCCATACACACACCTTTCAAACAGGATGTACAAAAGCTTGTGCTTAGCATCAAAACAGTGCAGGGCCCTAACAAACAGTAAAGGCTCCTTTCCTCTCCCCATTCCCCCGCCCGTTTTGATCTAAATCGCAAGTCAAAATGACCTTTTATTGTCCCCACCACATTACCTGTGTAATGGTCATGCTGTTTAATCATCATCTTGATATGCCACACCTGTCGGATGGATTATCTTGGCAAAAGATAAATGCTCACTAACAGGAATGTAAACACATTTGTGCACAACATTTTTGAGAAATAAGCTTTTTGTGCATATGGAACAATTCTGGAATATTTTATTTCAGCTCATGAAACATGGGACCAGCGTTTTTATATTTTCGTTCAGTGTAGTAAAATACGGTATACCGCCCAGCCCTAGCGTCGATGTTGTCCCTCATGTACTTTTCTGCCCACCTTTACACAGTTACCTTGCACAGTACGTAAAGAGGGGTGCCCCAGGTTTCAGGGTCTCATAATAACCTGATCAAGATTGCTTTGCTTTAAATTATGTGCCGAGTTAGCTAACTTAACAATAATAGAACCCCTAAATGGATGTCATGCTGTCAGAAATCATGTGACTCACCAAAAACGTTTCTCTCTCCACAGATCAAGAGCTGAAAAATGTCATTGACAAACTGGCGCAGTTTGTGGCTCGAAATGGCCCCGAGTTTGAGAAGATGACAATGGAGAAACAGAAGGACAATCCCAAGTTCTCTTTTCTGTTTGGTGGGGACTTCTTCACCTATTACCGGTGCAAGCTTGCTATGGAACACCACCAGCGTATGTAGTTCATATAGCTATCAATTCAACTTGTCTTGTCTTAGATTCCAATGCCAACAGTCTTTTTTTTTATCCCATTTTGCAGCAGGTTTGGAACACAACCACCACGTGCAGATATTGTAGCCTAGCTTGTGACATCTGCTCACAATTTTTTTAGTCATTGCAGGAAGAAGACCAGACCTGAATTGATTTCTATATAATAGATAGGCTATATCTGTGGCTGTTTGTATGCCACTGTATTGTAATGTGTGCTTCTCCCCACGTAGATCCTACTACCCACGAGTGTGAGGAGTATAAATTGGAAGGTATTTACTGGGATGATAGAGGTCCCAACTTGCACATTTTACTCGACATTCATCTGGTGTTTTTGCATCACCGGTGCTTGAAGGCTTTGTTTTTGTATTGTTTATCATGTTTGTATTTTTCAATCATGATCATTTTAAAATGGAGGATACCCCGACTACTGGTGTAGATCGTATTCCTTCTATTTTCGTTATTGTCTAAAACATTCTCGTTTTAGATTTTTTTCAACCACAGTTCAAGTTTGGACTTTGCAAGGCCTAAGTATGTCAGTTTGCTAAGAGTTTTTGGTTTTCTTGATGCTTGTTGATATCAGATGCAGATTTATGTTTTTGTTCGTTGCGTGTGATTCTATGCTGCTGCAAAGTGTGACTTAAAAATCCACATGCTCTCCTGTTACAAAATTGGGTTTCAGAGATACTGCAAAATGCTTCATGGTTTTTCAATCTCAATTCTTTTGAAGTATAAAGCAATTGAGTACAAATGAAGATGAGGACATTCCTTTCATGAAGCTAGTTGCATGTAAAATGCCCTTGTTTTAGTACTAGCTTTTCTTTTGAGGAATTTTATTTCATTGTTTTTTTTAGGCCACCTTGTCAAGTACCTGTGCAAATGACAAAAAGCATCGAGAGTACAATGAAAATGTTTTCTTTATCATGCTTTTTATCCTTAAATCACTGACATTTTGGCCTTATTTTGCAGATCTTTATAATCCACCCGGTAAGGAAGTCCCAGATGTCCCTCCGCCAATTGCGATCCTGGCTCCGCCCCCCATTGCCCCTGCCACGCCCTCTCTGGATGAACTCATCCAGCAGAGCCAATGGAATCTGCAGCAGCAAGAACAGCACCTGCTCACTCTCAGACAGGTACGGGTCACTGTACCCCAGGGTCAGTCAGTCTTGATTAGTTGAGTCAGATATGTTAGTGCTGGGCTGGTGCAAAAACCTGCACACACTGGCCCTCCAATGTCACAGACTGACCATCGCTACCATATCCTATATTCTTTGGTCATAAAATGTGCGAGACAGAATACACAAAGTTTCCAAGCAAATACATTTTACAGCTGCTGTTTATTTCCCTAGATGTCCAGACTGAAATGGTTGTCATTTGTTTGATTCCAGGAGCAAGTGACGGCAGCCATAGCTCTGGCCATGGAGCAGCAGACCCAGAAACTGCTAGCGGAGACTCAGCAGGACATCTCTGAATTTGACAACCTGCTGCAGCCCATCATTGACACCTGCACTAAAGACGCCATCTCGGTACGTTCATGAATTTGTCATGACGTTCATGACGACATGAACAATAGATGAACTGGAGAATGCTCTGGTATATTTAGTCAGTTGTATGTTTCTCTCCGGTTCCTTCTGTAGAAAGGTTTGTGGTCATACACACATCTTCATTAACAGGGCTAATAAAGAACACTAGTATAGAACAACAAGGCCCGCACAGTGTTAAAGCTCCCAATCCGAAACTGATCTTTGTTTCCTCCCAGGCTGGTAAGAACTGGATGTTCAACAACGCCAAGGGCCCGCTGCACTGTGAGCTGATGTGCTCACACCTCCGGAACCGCATCACAGCCGACGCAGCCCACTTCGAACTCCGCCTTCACCTCATCTATCTCACCAATGATGTCCTCCATCACTGGTAGAAGCATGATGAAAATGAGGCTTTGTTTTTACTCTCAGAATGCCACACATACACCGACTGCGCTTCTTTGTATTTTAAACTCTTCAAACAAAACTAACTTGCTTGCGCTCGATAATGGAAGTAATTATGTCATGCATTGTATTCGTGGTTAGTTAAGTGAACCTTGTCTTGTTGTCCTACCAGTCAGAGGAAGCAGCAGAGGGACCTGCTGGCAGCGCTGCAGAAGGTGGTGGTCCCCATCTACTGCACCAGCTTCCTGGCTGTAGAGGAGGACAAGCAGCAGAAGGTTACGCGGGTAAGTGGACTGCCTGTTCAATGGAGACATTGTTCCATATAAACTCAGCAAAATAAAGAAATGTCCCTTTTTCAGGACCCTGTCTTTCAAAGATAATTCGTAAAAATCCAAATAACTTCACAGCTCTTCATTGTAAAGGGTTTAAACACTGTTTCCCATGCTTGTTCAATGAACTATAAACAATTAATGAACATGCACCTGTGGATCGGTCGTTAAGACAATAACAGCTTACAGACGGTAGGCAATTAAGGTCACAGTTATGAAAACTTAGGACACTAAAGAGGCCTTTCTACTGACTATGAAAAACACAGAAATAAAGATGCTCAGGGTCCCTGCTCATCTGCATGAACGTGCTTTAGGCATGCTGCAAGGAGGCATGAGGACTGTAGATATGGCCAGGTCAATAAATTGCAATGTCCATACTGTGAGATGCCTAAGACAGCGCTACAGGGAGACAGGATGGACAGCCGATTATCCTCGCAGTGGCAGACCACGTGTAATAACACCTGCACAGGATCGGTACATCCGAACATCACACCTGCGGGACAGGTACAGGATGGCAACAACTGCCCGAGTTACACCAGGAACGCACCAGGAACTCCATCAGAGCTCAGACTGTCCGCAATAGGCTGAGAGGCTGGACTGTTGTTGGCCTGTTGTCTGGTGAGGACCTGCCTTACATCACTGGCAACAACATCGCCTATGGGCACAAACCTACCGTTGCTGGACCAGACAGGACTGGCAAAAAGTGCTCTTCACTGACGAGTTGCGGTTTTGTCTCACCAGGGGTGACGTTCGGATTCGCGTTTATCGTCGAAGGAATGAGCGTTACACCGAGGCCTGTACCCTAGAATGGGATCGATTTGGAGGTGGAGAGTCCGTCATGGTCTGGGGCGGTGTGTCACAGCATCATCGGACTGAGCTTGTTGTCATTGCAGGCAATCTCAACGCTGTGCGTTACAGGGAACACATCCTCCTCCCTCATGTGGGACCCTTCCTGCAGGCTCATCCTGACATGACCCTCCAGCATGACAATGCCATCAGCCATACTGCTCATTCTGTGTGTGATTTCCTGCAAGACAGGAATGTCAGTGTTCTGCCATGGCCAGCGACGAGCCCGGATCTCAATCCCATTGACCTGTTGGATCGGAGGGTGAGGGCTAGGGCCCAGGTGCCTTGGTGGAAGAGTGGGGTAACTTATTTTTTTATTTTACCCCCTTTTTCTCCCCAATTTTGTGGTATCCAATTGTTAGTAGTTACCGTCTTGTTTCATCGCTCCCGTACGGGCTCGGGAGAGACGTAGGTCGATAGTCATGCGTCTTCCGAAACACAACCCAACCAAGCCGCACTGCTTCTTAACACAGCGTGCATCCAACCCGGAAGCCAGCCGCACCAATGTGTCGGAGGAAACACCGTACACCTAGCGACCTGGTCAGTGTGAACTGCGCCTGGCCCGCCACAGGAGTCGCTAGTGTGCGATGAGACAAGGATATCCCTACCGGCCAAACCCTCCCTAACCCGGATGACGCTGGGCCAATTGTGCGTCGCCCCATGCACCTCCCAGTCGCGGCCGGCCACGACAGAGCCTGGGCTCGAACCGAGAGTCTCTGGTGGCACAGCTAGCACTGCGATGCAGTGCCTTAGACTACTGCTCCACCCGGGAGGCCTGTGGGGTAACTTCTTACAGCAAGAAATGGCAAATCTGGTGCAGTCCATGAGGAGGAGATGCACTGCAGTACTTAATGCAGCTGGTGGCCACACCAGATACTGACTGTTACTTTTGATTTTGACCTCCCCTTTGTTCACGGACACATTATTCCATTTCTGTTAGTCAAATGTCTGTGGAACTTGTTCAGTTTGTCTCAGTTGTTGAATCCTGTGTTCATACAAATATTTACACATGTTAAAAGTTTGCTGAAAATAAACAAATTTTTTGCTGAGTTTAGATGTTGCCTGTGGTCTGAATGACACCCTCTGTTTCTCATTTCTCTCACAGCTCCTGCAGCTCTGGGAAAAGAATGGCTACTTCGACGAGGTGACGATCCAGCAATTACAGAGTCCAGCTGTGGGCCTGGGCCAGTATCAGGTGAGGACTGAGGCTTGTTGCCTAGTAAAGTGAAATACTGCAAGTCGGCTGACCATTAAAAGGATTGGACTTTGAGGTGAACCACATACACGTCCTACCCCATACCCCTAGTTCCATCAACATAGAATAACATTTATTTTTTTGAAATTTAATTGATTTACTCCGGCTAGGCCAGTCATCACTCGAGTGTTCTCTGTATAACACTAGCGGTGGCCCTCCCCTCTCTCCCAGGCCTCTCTGATCACAGAGTACGCTGCGGTGGTGCAGCCCGTTCAGCTGGCCTTCCAGCAGCAGATCCAGACCCTGAAGACGCAGCACGAGGAGTTTGTGGCCAACCTGACGGTGCAGCAGACTGCAGCTGCCGCAGCAGCAGTGAGCCAGCTAGCTGCAGCAGAGCCCGACGTTAAGGCAGTCACCACTCAGCCTGGTGAGGGGAGAGAGAAACATACTCGCGCACACACCCTCATAAACACTTTTGTTTGCATGTTGATGAGGCTGTTGGTCTGTCAGCAAAACATCACTGTAGGGATGCAGGTGACTGGTTTGATTGGACTTTTTAATCTGTCTCTCTTGCATACAGACCCACAAACACACACACACACACACACACACACTAAGCAATTCATGTTATTACGTTTACATGTTGATTATATATCTTTAGCCATATTTACCCTTTAACCAAATATCCTTCTCTCTGTCTTGTGGTGTCGACAGGAGAGGTGAAGGCATCCATGTCTGGCCCTCCTGGTGATTATGACGGAGCCCCGCCCAGATCAGACCCGGGTGCTAACAACACTGGCCACTCTGATAACTCCTCCTCCAAACCCTGGTTCGACCCACAACACATGCCTGGAGGCTGGAACCCCAATCAGCCTGTAAGCTTGTCCTACTGTGTTGTTTATATGCACTGTGTCACTCTTCCCTTTTTATAATGTACAACTCTCAAACTGATATAAGGAATAGTCTGTTGATATACAGTGCTAGTCAAAAGTTTGGACACCTACTCATTCCAGGGTTTTTCTTTATTTGTACTATTTCCTACATTGTAGAATAATTGTAAAGACATAAAAACTATGAAATAACACATGGAATTAAACAAATCAAAATGTATTTTATATTTGAGATTGTTCAAAGTAGCCACCCTTTGCCTTGATGACAGCTTAGCACACTCTTGGCATTCTCTCATCCAGCTTCATGAGGTAGTCACCTGAAATGCATTTCAAGTAACAGGTGTGCCTTGTTAAAAGTACTTTTGTGGAATTTCTTTCCTTAATGCGTTTGAGCCAATCAGTTGTGTTGTGACATGGTAAGGTGGTATACAGAAGATAGCCCTATTTGCTAAAAGATCATTTCCATATTATGGCAAGAACTGCTCAAATAAACAGAGAGAAACAACCGTCTATAATTACTTTAAGACATGGAGGTCAGTCAATATGGAGATTTTCAAGAACTTAAAAAGTTTCTTCAAGTGCAGTCGCAAGAACCATCAAGCGCTATGATGACACTGGCTCTCATGAAGACCGCCACAGGAAAGGAAGACCCAGAGTTACCTCTGCTGCAGAGGATAAGTTCATTAGTGTTAACTGCACCTCAGATTGCAGCCCAGATAAATGCTTCAGAGTTGAAGTAACAGACGCATCTCAACAACTGTTCAGAGAAGACTGCGTGAATCAGGCCTTCATGGTCAAATTGCTGCAACAACAAAAAAAAAACACCAATAAGAAGAAGAGACTTGCTTGGGCCAAGAAACACGAGCAATGGACAATAGACCAGTAGAAATCTGTATTTTGGTCTGATGAGTCCAAATTTGAGATTTTTGGTTCCAACCGCCGTGTCTTGGTGAGGCACAGAGTACGGTGAACGGATGATCTCTGCATGTGTGGTTCCCACTGTGAAGCATGGAAGAGGTGGTGTAATGGTATTACTAGTGACACTGTGATTCATTTAGAATTCAAGGCACACTTAACCAGCATGGCTACCACAGCATTCTGCAGCGATACGCCATCCCATCTGGTTTGTGCTTAGTGGGACTACATTTGTTTGTCAACAGGACAATGACCCAACACACCTCCAGACTGTGTTAGGGATATTTTACCAAGAAGGAGGGTGATGAAGTGCTGCATCCGATGACCTGGCCTCCACAATTCCCCAACCTCAACCCAATTGAGATGGTTTGGGATGAGTTGGACCCGCAGAGTGAATTGAAATCAGCCAACAAGTGCTCAGCATATGTGGCAACTGTTTGAAGACTGTTGGAAAAGCATTCCAGATGAAGCTGGTTGAGAGAATGCCAAGAGTGTGCAAAGCTGTCATCAAGGCAAAGGGTGGCTACTTTAAAGAATCTAAAATATATTTTGATTTGTTTAACAACTTTTTGGTTACTACATGATACCATGTGTTATTTCATCGTTTTGTGGTCTTCACTATAATTCTACAATGTAGCATCGTTAGGTGTCCAAACTTTTTACTGGTATTGTATTTACAGGTTTACTGTTTTCATAGTTGAACAGATAGGAACTACAGTCAATCTATCGAATCAGTCCTATGCAAACAAACTGAGTTGATGGATGAGTGAGTGGTGAAGGTACGGTAACATGGAAGATGAGTGTCCGTTTAAACACCCGTTATTTTTGTCCCCTCTCAGCCTCCGTTTGACCCTACCCAGGCGCCCCCGCCTTGCCCACCCTGGAACAGCCACGAAGGCATGTGGAACGAACAGAGGGGGGACCCCAGCTGGAGCGGAGGCCCTCCAAGGGGGGAGGGCGGTCCCTGGAGCGGAGGGGGAGGACAGAACGAGCCCCCTCCCAACTGGAGCGGTCAGTACGACCAGCCCCCCTGGAGCAACCAGGGACCCGACCAGCCCCCATGGGGCCAGAGAGAGCCCCCATTCCCCCGCATGCAGAGGCCTCCCCACTTCAGAGGGCCCTTCCCGCCCCACCAGCAAGGGCCCCCTCCCTTCAACCAGCCGCCCCCGCCTCCCCACAACTTCGGACGGTTTCCTCCACGCTTCATGCAGGATGACTTCCCACCCAGACACCACTTTGAGAGGCCACCCTACCCTCCACACCGCTTTGACTACCCACAGGGAGACTTTCCCGGAGGTAAGAATCCAGGACAGGTTCCACCATGGGAACTCATTATTCACTGTTTAACTTTTCTATGACTATTGTATAAACACCCTTCTGGCTGATTTTTCCTGACCACCATCCATAGTGACAGTACACATATTGATTTACATGATCATTTGGGACTGACCGTTCTATCTAAAACATGTCATTTAACTGAGTTGCTCCCCTTGCCCCTGCGTGTTGACCAAGACATGGGCCCCCCGCCCCACCACCACCCCAGCCAGAGGATCCCTCCTCCGGGCATGGGGGGAGGAGAGCACCCTCCCTGGGGGGGTAACCAGCACCCTGACTTCGGCCCCCCGCCCCACGGCTTCAACGGACATTCCCCCCATATGAGGCAGCGGCTGTCCCCGGCTCACGTCAACCAGGACGACCCCAGCCTGGTCCCCAACGTCCCTTACTTCGACCTGCCCGCCGGACTCATGGCCCCTCTAGTCAAAGTGAGTAGCACGGGATGAAGATTATTGCTTTTCAAGGCTACATTTTCCACATCTCACTATGTATTTCTCGGGCCCCAGTGATTTAAACAGTTGTTTTCCACCTGTTTTATATGCGTAAGCTTGAAGACCATGAATACAAAGCCTTGGATCCCAAAGACATCCGCCTTCCTCCCCCCATGCCCCCAAGTGATCGCCTGCTCGCTGCTGTGGAGGCCTTCTACAGCCCTCCATCCCATGATAGACCCAGGAACAGGTAAAACAAACATTTTCGCTTCATGTGCTTGAGTGATCAATGCAATGTGTTGGCTCTATTGATTGCAATGTCTTTTGCCGGTCAGTGAGGGCTGGGAACAGAACGGCCTGTATGAGTTCTTCAGAGCCAAGATGAGAGCCAGGAGGAAAAAGGGCCAGGAGAAACACAACAGGTGAGACCGGCTGCCTGCTAACCAGCCTTATGTCTCGCACGCACACACACATTTAATGGACTTATCTGTAGTACAAGGAGACTTTAGGTACCACTTAACCTAAAATAAATGTGCCTTTGAAATCCACAGGCAAAATACAAATGCTTTGTTAGTCTGGCTCTCTGTTTCCCATCTGTAAGTACTATATGAGAGATGAGTGCTCTAACGAAGTGTGTGTTCTCTCTGTCTCTCCCAGTGCCCACGGGGGTAGTCGTTCACACAGCCGTTCTCGTAGTCGGGGCCGCTCCTCATCTCGTTCCAGCTCCAGCTCCTCCAAGTCCTCCCGCTCCTCCTCGCGGTCCCGCTCTCGCTCCTACTCCAGGTCACGCTCCAGGTACATGCAGAGGGGTTTCTTCCTGATTTAACAGGAATTGCAGATTTCGTCAGGAATACTATCAGATACGCCTGTACGATACAGTGGAGATGTATTGGTAGACCGTTTTCCTCATTTGGTTGGCGGTTAGGTGGTGTTAAGTAACACTGTGGAGTGAACGTCGTCAAGTTTGACGGATCATGTTGTTTATCTTCCCCTCCACAGGAGCAGGAGCCGATCCAGGTCGTCCCGCAGTCGCTCTCGTTCCAGGTCTCGCTCCAGATCTCGCTCTCCTGACAAGAGACGGCTAGAGAAGCCCGGACATGCCTCTGCCCCCACCCCCGCCATCGCCTCCCAGAAGTCCCGTAGCCCCTCCCCTCCGTAAGTCCCTCTAATCTCGGTGTGCAATGTATCCTGCTCTTAACACATCATATCGCCTCTGGCATAATGCTTACAAATCGGTGCATATCAAAGGAATAGGGGCTTGGGGAGGGTCGGGACCGTAACTATGCCATTGACATAATGGAGACAGTCACTCTCACATTGAACATTTAAAGCAGAGCATTGAAGGCTGTAGATTACTGAATGTATTGGTTGTGATCTCCACAGCACTAATTCTGGGCTTGGAGCAGCCCCTTCTATCCTGCCTCCAGACAGCAGGCTGGGAGAGGAGAACAAGGGCCATCAACTGCTCATGAAAATGGGCTGGAGTGGTTCAGGGGGGCTTGGCGCGAAGGAGCAGGGCATCCAGGACCCCATCAAGGGGGGAGAACTCCGGGACAAGTGGGACCAGTATAAAGGAGTGGGGGTGTCACTGGACGACCCTTATGAGAACTACCGCAGGAACAAGAGTTACAATTTTGTAGCTCGCATGAAAGCCAGGGAGGAAGGTAGGAATTTATCAAGTGATCTCTGTAGGTCTTTTTGAAAATATTGCAATGAAATTCTGACATTGTGGACAGGTGTATTTGTAGGTGATATGACAAACAAAAATGTATAATAACCAATGTGTGTTTATTTCAGTGAATCGGGAACCACAGGAGCCCCCTCCCGCTGAATGACGTGCATCATAAAGCAAGCAACCCCTACCCAGAACACACCTCTTCATAATTAGTTGTTTGTACAGAATAATGGTTTTAACCGTACGTTTCCCTCTATCCGTTTGCAAAATACCAGAAAGTTGGGGTGCTTTTTAGTTTTAATGTTGCTTTTCTTGTGGAACTTGTTCATGTATTCTTCTCATGTTCCAGGATCAAGTCATCAAGACTTGGAGATGGACAGAAATAGTATTGTGTTGCTCTTTTGAAACAAAAAGAAAATCCCACAAAACATAGGAGTGCACATGGAATCAATGGGATGTCAGCTATAATTGTGAATCAGTTTACCCTCTACTAACCACATTACCTGGCTACCTAAACTCCTTGCTCCGCCCACGGTCGTTAGTTTCTTCTCTGCTATGAAGTATGTAGCAGAACGATAGAGCAGCGGAAGAATGAAGTTTAAGTCGTCAGGCAACTAACCACATACTGTAGAGAAATAAAGCATTTTAAATACTTGTTTTGACATTCTGTTTGGATAAATGCACTCACAATTAGTTAACCTCAACCTAGATTAAAAGAAATGTAAAAAGAATTGTCTGAGAAATTTCATAAAACCAATAAATTAAACCAAATTTCAAATGTCTACATATCCTCATTGATCTGTATAAAATTCGAAACAAGGTCGGATCATGACGTCATTGATCTTCAGGTCGTAGCTCTAGAAAGAGGCCGGATTTACTATTCCGAGTTCAAAACGTATTTTCCCAGTCGGAGCTCGTTTATTCCCGACTTCCCAGCTGTCTTGAACTCACTGAAGTCGCAGTGCCGAGTTAAGTTGTTTGAGCGCGGCACAAATCATGCTTCAGTGACAGCATGGCCAATGTTTAGAATTTTTAACTTGGAAAAGAGCCCCTTAATCACAGATTTGGGACACCTCTGTCACTGATTCCTTCCAAACCAGTCATTGTTGAATTTGCGATTTCCAACTTGTTGTGTAATGTTTATGTCCAATTGCCGATGAGCACCGATGTTTTATCTATAACTTCTCTTCATATGACAAGGATTAAAAATGATTTGCCAGTAGATTGTTGACTTGATTCATGATGACTGCTGGCCCAGATTACTAAAGTTTGTTGACATGATCAGTCCAATCAAAGCTACTGTACATATAACGTGATATGTCATTTTATCTGTGGCCAATGACTAAGTATTTGTGGATGGGCTCTTCTAATGTAACTATGGCAGCACCCAAAGGGCTAGAATTTTCGGGGTCTAGCCTTAGACTTGGGGGTGACATAGCGTCCCTATGAGTGTCAGAACACTGAGCCAATCACAGCGCAAGCTCTGTATTTTCTTCAGGCTTGACCCACCACCACAGAATGCACTGAGCTAGGCTGAAACACCTGCATTTTGGAGCTGCCTTACTCAAGAAAACAAGAGACCATGTTTGTATGTGTCTTTATTAACTCAATGATATATATATATATATATATATTTTTTTTTTTACATTGTTTGCAAACATATGTGAGACACTATTAATGCCAAAATAACATGCAAAATAGGGGGGCTCAAAACGGGTCTCCACTGATACATTTGAATAGATTGTCCTTTTTGATGATAGGTAATTTCCCAAGCCCCAATACATTAAATGTTTTTTAATAGAGAATGGTAAAGTACCATATATTCTCAGTGTCAGATGTAGTGGAGCTCCATCATTTCCTGAAGAATCTCCTCCAAGATTCAATCCCACTACAAATCTAGTCAATTCAGGAAAGGTGGAAAAACTCTGAAAATGTCAATTTTTGTCTTGGGTCATGATGACTACAAATGCACAGAAGTGTGAATTGCAATTGGGTCCACAGCAAATATGGTCGACAGTCCCTCAGATAAGAGTGACAAGGAGCGGCGTTTGACTATCAATTATTCCTTCAGTACTACACGAGTGTGTAGCGATTAATTTATGATTGGGCATTAGAGTAGCCTACCTCCTTGGTGTCCTCCAGGGTGGTGTATGTGTAGTCTGCAGGGACTGTAGGAGTGGAGGTGGCGGCTGGTCTGGACAAAGTGTCTGGTGAGAGCCAGCTGCTGCCTCAGCATGTTGAGTGCAAACACAGCAGGGCTGTATGCACTGAGGGCTGGGGATGAGAGAGACAATAGAGGTGTGGTCAGTAGGACGAAGAGCTGAGCCTTTCCTATTTAGATAAGAGATTATGCTTCAGGCATTGTGTTAAACAATGGTGACAATGAGGTCACCAAAACCAATGATGTATACTGAAATCAAATATAAATGCAACGTGCAACAATTTCTAAGATTTTACTGAGTTACAGATCATATAAGGAAATCAGTCAATTGAAATACATTAATTAGGCCCTAATCTATGGATTTCACACGACTGGGCATGGGTACAGCCATAGGTGGGTCTGGGAGTGCATAGACCAACCCACTGGGGAGCCAGGCCCAGCCAATCAGGATGAGTTTTTCCCCACAAAAGAGCTTTATTAAAGACAGAAAAGGCCTCAGCCCCTACCACCCGCAGGTGATCCCGCAGGTGATGAAGCCAGATGTGGAGTTCCTGACCTGACGTGGTTACATGTGGTCTGTAGTTGTGAGGCCAGTTGGATGTACTGCCAAATTCTCTAAAACGACATGGTTACACGTCGTTATGGTGGAGAAATTAACATTCAACTCTGGCAACAGCTCTGGTATACATTCCTGCAGTCAACATGCCAAATGCACACTCCCTCAAAACTTGACACATCTGTGGCATTGTGTTGTGACAAAACTGCACATTTTATGCCTTTTATTGTCCCCAGCACAAGGTGCACCTGTGTAATGAGCACGTTGTTTAATCAGCTTCTTGATATGCCACACCTGTCAGGTAGATGGATTCTCTTGGTGAAGGTGAAACGCTCACTAACAGGGACCTAAACAAATTTATGCCCAAAATATGAGGAATAGGCTTTTTGTGCCTATGGAAAATTTCTGGGATTGTTTTTTTCGGCTCATGTAACATGTGCACCATTAATCAACGTTTCATCAAAAGTGCCGGTTTTAGCTAATTTTCAACCGCAGTCCCTGGGCAGGTTATTAAAAACAATTACAATATAGACAATAGAAACATAGGACAAGCAAGACATATCATACAGACATAGCAACATAGAACAAAAGGCAGAAAGACAAAATTCATAAAAGCAACAAAGTGTTTCCACACCTCACAAGCTACAGACAACAGATAACATGGAAAGCGGCAACACACAGCTAGGGACCATGTTCGGAAATCTGATTGACCTTTAGCCATGTCTTCAAGCATTTTGTGAAAGTGTGATATGTGGTGCAGTTATGTGTGTGTGATGGCAGTGTATTCCAGACATAGGAAGCTCTCGCAGAGAAAACGGATTTACTAATGGTGCTTTTCCTTAAGGGAACTATACAGTCACCTCTCATGGCAGACCTTGTGGATCTGCTGCCATATGTTTGGGTTTCCTGTTTAACAAAAATACTGAGTGGAGGGGGAGCCAGGCCATTTAGGATCTTGAATACAAGACATGCATCGGTGTATTGCACAATATTTTCCCAACTCAGGAGCTCATGCTTTCTGAGGATGTAACAGTGATGATGGCTATTGGGCTTCCTATCAAGCACTTTGAGAGCCTGTTTGTAGACAGGCTGAATAGGTCTTCATGTTGTACAGCAAGCTTGGGCCCTACTAGTCAAGCAGTATGTTAAGTGGGGGAGTATCATAGATTTGAAGTACAGTTTTGCTACCTCTGTAGTCAAACAATTTCGTATAAATCGGAAATTAGCTAGGTTGAATTTGGTTATTTGAATTACCTTTTTCACATGCTTTTTAAAAGAGGTTGGAATCAAGTATGATGCCAAGGTACTTAAAATCAGATACCACCTGGAGCTTCTCCCCTGACACATCTGTTGCCCTCTTTGTGAAGAACATGCAAACAGTTTTTTTCACATTGAGATGCAAACATGAGTCACTGAGCCACTTTGTAACCTGGACCATTACAGTAGTGAGTTCTTTTGCAGCTTGTTGTTTGCTCTTTGCATGCACATACAGTGCCTTGCGAAAGTATTCGGCCCCCTTGAACTTTGCGACCTTTTGCCACATTTCAGGCTTCAAACATAAAGATATAAAACTGTATTTTTTTTGTGAAGAATCAACAACAAGTGGGACACAATCATGAAGTGGAACGACATTTATTGGATATTTCAAACTTTTTTAACAAATCAAAAACTGAAAAATTGGGCGTGCAAAATTATTCAGCCCCCTTAAGTTAATACTTTGTAGCGCCACCTTTTGCTGCGATTACAGCTGTAAGTCGCTTGGGGTATGTCTCTATCAGTTTTGCACATCGAGAGACTGAAATGTTTTCCCATTCCTCCTTGCAAAACAGCTCGAGCTCAGTGAGGTTGGATGGAGAGCATTTGTGAACAGCAGTTTCAGTTCTTTCCATAGATTCTCGATTGGATTCAGGTCTGGACTTTGACTTGGCCATTCTAACACCTGGATATGTTTATTTTTGAACCATTCCATTGTAGATTTTGCTTTATGTTTTGGATCATTGTCTTGTTGGAAGACAAATCTCCATCCCAGTCTCAGGTCTTTTGCAGACTCCATCAGGTTTTCTTCCAGAATGGTCCTGTATTTGGCTCCATCCATCTTCCCATCAATTTTAACCATCTTCTCTGTCCCTGCTGAAGAAAAGCAGGCCCAAACCATGATGCTGCCACCACCATGTTTGACAGTGGGGATGGTGTGTTCAGCTGTGTTGCTTTTACGCCAAACATAACGTTTTGCATTGTTGCCAAAAAGTTCCATTTTGGTTTCATCTGACCAGAGCACCTTCTTCCACATGTTTGGTGTGTCTCCCAGGTGGCTTGTGGCAAACTTTAAACGACACTTTTTATGGATATCTTTAAGAAATGTCTTTCTTCTTGCCACTCTTCCATAAAGGCCAGATTTGTGCAATATACGACTGATTGTTGTCCTATGGACAGAGTCTCCCACCTCAGCTGTAGATCTCTGCAGTTCATCCAGAGTGATCATGGGCCTCTTGGCTGCATCTCTGATCAGTCTTCTCCTTGTATGAGCTGAAAGTTTAGAGGGACGGCCGGGTCTTGGTAGATTTGCAGTGGTCTAATACTCCTTCCATTTCAATATTATCGCTTGCACAGTGCTCCTTGGGATGTTTAAAGCTTGGGAAATCTTTCTGTATCCAAATCCGGCTTTAAACTTCTTCACAACAGTATCTTGGACCTGCCTGGTGTGTTCCTTGTTCTTCATGATGCTCTCTGCGCTTTTGACGGACCTCTGAGACTATCACAGTGCAGGTGCATTTATACGGAGACTTGATTACACACAGGTGGATTGTATTTATCATCATTAGTCATTTAGGTCAACATTGGATCATTCAGAGATCCTCACTGAACTTCTGGAGAGAGTTTGCTGCACTGAAAGTAAAGGGGCTGAATAATTTTGCACGCCCAATTTTTCAGTTTTTGATTTGTTAAAAAAGTTTGAAATATCCAATAAATGTCGTTCCACTTTATGATTGTGTCCCACTTGTTGTTGATTCTTCACAAAAAAATACAGTTTTATATCTTTATGTTTGAAGCCTGAAATGTGGCAAAAGGTCGCAAAGTTCAAGGGGGCCGAATACTTTCGCAAGGCACTGTATATCACTGTATCATCTGCATACATTTGAATTTCAGACCCAGTACAGACAGAAGGCAGATCATTAATGCACAGGCTGAACAGGAGGGGCCCCAGTATTGACCCTTGGGGCACGCCCACATCATAGCTAAGAGTGGGCGACAGATCATTCTCACTCTGACACACTGAGTTCTGCCTTCAAGGTATGATTTCATCCATCTCAAGGCAACAGGGGAAAAGTTGAACTTGGACAATTTTGTGATGAGAATCTCATGGTTAACAGTATCAAAAGCCTTCCTTAGGTCCAGAAACACAGCCCCAACAACGCCCCCTTTGTCCATCTTGGACTTCACATTTTCCAGAAGAAAGCCCGTATCTGTGGAGTGTTTGCCCTGAAGCCAAACTGCATGGAGTGGAATGTGAAGGGGCTGCTGTTGAGGTGGGCAATCAGTTGTTCTGCTACACACTTTTCAAAAACCTTTGACACCACAGGTAGTATACTAATGGGCCTGTAGTTACTCACGTCAGCAGGGTCGCCTGATTTAAAGATGGCCGTTATTATGGCCGACTTCCATACCCTTGGAAACACCCCGAGACCAATAGATGTGTTGGTGACCTTAGTAATGGGGCTAATGAGTGACTCTTTGTAGTTTTTAAGAAAGGTAGAGTCCAGCCCAAACACATCTTTGGCTTTAGAGTTCTTTAGTGAGCTAATCACCTTGTTCACCTTTGACTCAGAAACCTCCCTTATGATGAAGACAGGTTGAGCATCATTTACTAGCACTGATCCCAAGATACCAGTGGAGGGGTTCTGTGTCAGTACCCTGACAGAGTCAATAAAGTAGGAATTGAAGGCTATTGCTATTTCGACTGCATCCTGTGTTGGATTGTTATTCACCATGATTTCTAGTCTTTTTGCAGTGTTACTATGGGCTTTCCCTGTTAACTTTTTTAGATTCTCCGAGATCAGTTTAGAATTTCCCTTTGCTTCACCAATTATGTTAATAAAAATAGTTTGCTTTTGCCTGTCTGATTTCTTTCAACACTTTATTTCTCAACATGGTAAACCTACGTCTGTCATGCTCTAATTTGGATTTTAGGGCTATTTTTAGAGCATAATCTCGTTCTTTCATCAATTTCTCCATTTAGCCAAGGAAGAGTTCTCTTTTGGCCGGGTTTGGATTTGATTTTCTTTAGGAAACCATTTATTGTAGTCTGGATTGTGGATAGAAAAACTTGACTATCAGCTTCCACGTCTGTATAGGACAAGAGATCATTCCAGTTAATTCCCCAAAATAGCTTAATTCACTCTTAGGTATTCTTAGTTGATCCGGCTTTCTAACAGTAGAGAGGTTAAACCTGCTCTTAGACAGCTTTCTGGCTATAAGTGTCAGATTATGATCAGATAGCCCAGTAACCATATTGAATGATTTATGTTTAGCTCACATAATATAACTTAAAAGTATGCATTAAGGTGTCTGTAATAGTATACATGTGGCAAAAACAAATGTAGATATTAGATGCATTTCTATAGCTCCCTTTAAAAAAATTACAATGGTGGGAGAGTGCCAAGATGGTATAGGCACAGTGGCTTCAAAACAGCGCCACCTGTCAATCATCTAGTGTATATATAAATCACTGGGTGAAACAGTGCATCAACTACTGTAGCATAAAATCCCAAAACTACTTTAGAAGTTTGAGGCTCAACTGAGAAATGTTATTATATGGGTTTATTGTTGTTTTTTTATGAGCGAGAATTCTGCCTCTATCATCTGAACCGTGGCTGTAAAGACACACCCTCCACGGGCTCTGCACTGACTCGCCATGGGTTAGATCCACATAGGCCATCCCAACCGCCGGCCCTTGGGCTGCCATACTTACACAGACAGGGGAATGACAGACAGGTATAAATGACACTGACTAAAATGCTAATGTTTTTCTTTGTTGCAAATGTTCCTGTACTTAGTTAGTGGACAAACCGGTGGACCAGGTGAAGGCCAGTCTGGTTGGGTCTGCATCTCGGACAAGGTGAAGGCCAGTCCGTCTGGTTGGGTCTGCATCTCGGACAAGGTGAAGGCCAGTCCGTCTGGTTGGGTCTGCATCTCGGACAAGGTGAAGGCCAGTCCGTCTGGTTGGGTCTGCATCTCGGACAAGGTGAAGGCCATTCCGTCTGGTTGGGTCTGCATCTCGGACAAGGTGAAGGCCAGTCCGTCTGGTTGGGTCTGCATCTCGGACAAGGTGAAGGCCAGTCCGTCTGGTTGGGTCTGCATCTCGGACAAGGTGAAGGCCATTCCGTCTGGTTGGGTCTGCATCTCGGACAAGGTGAAGGCCAGTCTGGTTGGGTCTGCATCTCGGACAAGGTGAAGGCCAGTCCGTCTGGTTGGGTCTGCATCTCGGACAAGGTGAAGGCCAGTCCGTCTGGTTGGGTCTGCATCTCGGACAAGGTGAAGGCCATTCCGTCTGGTTGGGTCTGCATCTCGGACAAGGTGAAGGCCAGTCCGTCTGGTTGGGTCTGCATCTCGGACAAGGTGAAGGCCAGTCCGTCTGGTTGGGTCTGCATCTCGGACAAGGTGAAGGCCATTCCGTCTGGTTGGGTCTGCATCTCGGACAAGGTGAAGGCCAGTCAGTCTGGTTGGGTCTGCATCTCGGACAAGGTGAAGGCCAGTCCGTCTGGTTGGGTCTGCATCTCGGACAAGGTGAAGGCCAGTCCGTCTGGTTGGGTCTGCATCTCGGACAAGGTGAAGGCCAGTCAGTCTGGTTGGGTCTGCACTGGGGCCTCTCTCACACACCTGGGCGAGCGTCTCTTCAAAACTTGAGACGGCATGATAGTTTCAGCCACAGAGTGGGAGCGAGATGACCTGGAATAGAAAGCCCTGCTGCCACGGAATTAATCAGCCATTTTACTGTAGTCTGTGGTTGATGTGGGACTGATTGTCCTTCTCTGAGACACTGGAGTACTTGTCGCTCCAAGATGTGTCTGAGACGCTGTAGTCCATGACCTCGCTGACCTCCCAACGCATCTTTGTCCCCGTCTCTGTCTCCCAGGTGCTCGGAGATCTCGCTGACACTACTCCGGTCTGTTTCAGTCTTGATCTCACTCTCAGTCACTCTTGTAGTCCTCCCTGGGCTCTTCTGATGGGATCCTCTCCTCACACCTCCAGTACCACTGGCTGTCATTATCACACACTTTTTTCTTTTTTTTTCTCCGACATTCCAAGCGTGACCGGTGCAAGGTCGTCCAGTGGCATAATATTAATGTTGAATTCTGCAGAGAAAACATGACTTCATGAATCAACTGGACTGAGTAAATTATATCAAAAACACTCTCTCTGGTTAACTACCACTCAAAACATTTTCTTGAAGAAAGTTTCTCATTTCGCATTGCTTTTCACTACAACTCTACAGACATTCGACAAATGACCTGGCTTACCATCAGAGACTCCACTTCTCTCACTGATGGCAGGTCCTCAGAGAAGAGCTCCGCCAAAACGTCCAGGGCCTCTGGGAAGAGCTCCACCAGGGAGCACATCTCACTGAGGGGTGACACTGAGGACCGGGAGGGTTTGAGGTGCCTGGCCCGTGGGGATCCCTGACTGCCTGGGGAGGGGGCGTAGGGAGGATAGGGCGATGGAGGGAGGACTACTGAGGCACTGCGGATGGAGAGAAAAGGACTGCGCTGGTCCAGGGCTCGGCTGGAGAAGCGACTGGGTGATCCGCTGCACGGAGGAGAGGGTGGAGAGCGGGACTGGGCTCTGACTGAAGATGATCGGTCTGCCAGTGGAGGTGAGGGGGAAACCTGGCTGCTTTGGATGAACAACTGTGGAATATAAGAAAAAGGACATATGGGTGGTTAGATTACACATTGCTGGTACTAAATTGCTACTATTGTGAGCTACCTTTCTAGTTGTCATCTGTGAAGATTCTCTTGCTTCTTTGTGCAGGCTATACTCTGACGACTCAAAAGAGCCCACCAGGAGTTTCCTCATATCCTCCTCATCTCTGTCCAGAGTCACACCTCTACCGGCCACCCTTATTGGAGTACCGGGTTTGGAACTACCCTATGGCGTGGCATCAAGATCCAGGCCTTTCTCCTTAGACGCTACAGCAGGTGATACATGCACTCTCTTCTTCAGGAAGCGTTTCCCCTTCATGCTGAGGTCACTGCTGGACTGGGCAGGCAGGGGCTTCTCCTTCTCCTGGGGGGCTGTTGGTATACGCCTATCAGCCAACAGCGCTGATCCATCCCTGGCCTGTTGACGATTTCGGATGCGGTTCTCTATGACAGCCAGTCGGCTCAGGGCCGCGCTCTGTGAGCTCCTCTGTGATGTGGACTCGACTGACTATGTCTGAGTCCAGCTCAGGGCTGGAGGTTGGCTGGTAGCTGCAGCAGGTGGAGGGAGAACCTGCTCCCCCCACCCCCTCGAAAGCCCTCTGGTGGTGGGTCATCCCTCTCCAGCTTTTTGTTGATGACGTCATTGGGTTGGTCACTCACCGAGTCCTCTAAGGATAACAATAGGTCGCTCAGGTCCTGGAATGGGGTTTGTCCGGCTTGTGAAGTGTTTCTCCTATTGGCAATGACATCCACATATCCCTGGGGAGATAACAATAATGTCAAACATTCTGTGTATACTTTCTGGCCACGATTCTTGGATTTTGGGGTAGGTAGCTAAATTACCAAGCATTGAGTGTATTAAGTGGTGGACTTTTGGTTGTCCTTTTGGCCACATTTGAATCAAATAAAATCGTATTTGTCACATGCGCCGAATACAACAGCTGTAGATCTGACTTTTTTACAGAACTGAAAAAGCGTGTGCGAGCAAGGAGGCCTACAAACCTAACTCAGTTACACCAGCTCTGTCGGGAGGAATGGGACAAAATTCACCCAAATTATTGTGGTAAACTTGTGGAAGGAAACCCAAAACGTTTGACCCAAGTTAAACAATTTAAAGGCAATGCTACCCAATACTAATTGAGTGTATGTAAACCTCTGACGCACTGGGAATGTGATGAAAGAAATAAAAGCTGAAATAAATCCTTCTCTCTACTATTATTCTGACATTTCACATTCTTAAAGTAAAGTGGTGATCCTTACTGACATAAGACAGGGAATTCTTACTGGGATTAAATGTCAGGAATTGTGAAAAGTCTGAGTTTAAATGTATTTGGCTAAGGTGTATGTAAACTTCCGACTTAAACTGTATATACGTATACCTGGTTCTACTAGCTAACTATTCAATAATACATTTGGTCTGCAAATCATTTTAGTTGTTGTTCGTCGTTTTGATCATAAAATAAATGCATGAGTCGAGAGTTTTGGAAACAGCAAAGCTATGCTTATCGTGGCAGTTAAAAATTAAAGTAAATTAGCTACTTAGCCTACTAAGAAGCCTAAATGTACAGTACACTGGTCAGCTAGAGCGCTCTGCTTTGCAAAGTCATGTAGACTACAACACGTACACAATTGCGCACAGTTACAATGTATCCACCTGATTAGATGTATCCGTTTTGAGATTAACCTTGTAGCAATTACACTGTGTCCAACTTCACCGTAAACGGCGACCCTCATACCCACGGGACCGAGTCGTGGTTTATCAGAGGGATAATTGGGCCCAAAATCTGTCTTCTCCAGCAGGTGGCGATTTTTGTATGGAGGTCAAAGAGTGTCGAATTTGGTTAATAAAACATGGAATGTATTATTTCCTAAGTGTGACTTATTTGATCGAATATAAGTTTCGTAATGATTAGGTTGTTACGAGTGCACTGATATAAGTAGGACACATGACACATGACATCCAGGCAACTTTGAGAAATAACACTTTATATCGAAGTTGGGCCTGGTCGTCACTAGTTACCACCCGCCAGTTTCTAATGTTTACGATAGGCCAAGCCAATTTTGACTTTGTGGCTGTGGAAACTGTTGTTTACACGCGTATCTTCCCTCTCCTTGGCTGGAATGGTGCCACATGATCTTGCCTCCTCCCGACTGCCTTCCATTTTTTAATACATTATTTCATATACATTTCATTGTTAGAGCGGCCCCTAGAGTATCTGGTCAAAATAATAGGTCATCTGTACGCGTCGACACATTCTACGGAAACCTGCATGGAAAACGTCATCTTTGAGAAAAGGCAGTTAATTTTTCTTAATTATTTATGTATTAACAGTAACATGCAAAACATAATAGCCAGAGGCATTCCACAAAGAAATTAGACATTTAAAAAAAAAATACAACTAATCCATATTATATCAACAGACATATAGCGAATACATGTTTTTGACATTTTGTTTTGTATACGTTTTAAAAGACTCTAAATTGTTTTCCAAATCAGATTTTTTTAATTAATAAAAGAAAAGGGCCTTTTTCTTCATAAATTGCGTGCGTTCTTTCTCCTCGCCTCGCCCATTAGAGGAGAAGGTTAGGGGGGCGGGACCTCTTACTTTTGGGTTTAAGAAGGGGCGAGGAGAGAGGATACGAGGAGGGTGCAATTGAGATTATCCCTATGGAGTCATGACGTCTGAGTTTTATGGTATGGTTAGTGACCAAGAAAGCCTTTATTGTGTCACATGATTTCGTGGTGTGTGTCAACCTTGAGCAAGGGTGTATGACGTTCAATTTACTTTATTGCGGTGTGGAAAGTTGTGTTTTATTAGGAATTTATGGAAACATTTGGACATAATGCACATTTGAATAATCACACTTGGTTCCAAAAATAAATTAATGTTCATCCTCAATCTTACAAATTTCCACAACATAAAACAATATTTTCTGTCCACAATCATTGCTCCTCGCAAATTCAGAGAAATTATTTCAAATATGGCCCGCTCTTCGATGTGGAGGAGTTTTAGAATTTGCCTCTAACCTCTGGTCCCAGGGTCAGCGGTTAGTTAAAGCTTTGGGATTGGGCAATATGATGCCAGACCTATGGCGAGGGACTACTTCGGCCTCGAGCCGATGTGTAATCCGAGCACTTCCGAAAGATAAATCGTGGTCTCATTTCATTGGACAAGATCTCGTCCAATGAGCCACGGCCATCTGTGCAGGAATAGGGAGTTAGAAATGATCATATTACCTGTTTCCTTCAGCGTTTATAACCGACTTTCAGTGAAAAGCAGCACACACAGTTTACCTGTACAGCGGGACGGTGAAAGCATGAGGGTCGCAGTGGCAATATTAGCAGTTTTTGCGTCGGTAGCTGTCACCATTGACGCTACTGTATACTTCAAGGAACAATTTCAGGATGGAGGTAAACGTGCCTTTTGTTTTTCTGATCATTCCTAAAATGTTTCTATATGATAGATAATGGTTTGGGGATCAAGGGCCCATACGTACCTCTTTTCTAGGTCAAATTTTAATCAACCATTTATGTTCTTTATACCTGGAATAGTCAATATCCAGACTATGGACTCCATTATGTCATTTCTATTGTTGAAACAACTTTTCTGTAATGTGGAACATGAGCTCTACACCCTGTTCGCCATGCACTCATTTAAAATGGACATCTTTAAAGTGAATGGATATCATAAAATATCATTATGGTCAGCCTTTTTTACACTGATCACTGTGTAGAAAACACACACCTTTTTTTTTTATTTAGAAAAATACATTTTGTAATAGTATCAAAGGGAAATAAATAAAAAAATTCCCCCCTCAAAATATAGAATTCAGCAGTGCACTGATCTGATCATAAGAAGTTCTTTCACTTGGCTTCTTTGACAGCCTGCAGTATTTATTCAATCGTGATCTTTATTTAACTAGGCAAGTCAGTTAAAAAACTATTCTTATTTACAATGACGGCCTACCCTGGCCAAACCCTCTCCTAACCCGGACGATGCTGGGCCAATTGTGCGCCACCCTATGGGACTCCTGATCACAGCCGGTTGTGGTACAGCCCGGGAATGAACCAGGGCCTGTAGTGACTCCTCTAGCACTGAGATGCAGTGCCTTAGACTGCTGTGCCACTCGAGATACTTCCCCAGATCCGGACTAATGCGATTGTAAATGTTGTTTTCAGATGCATGGAAGAGTCGGTGGCTTGTATCAGAGCACAAGTCAGACTATGGCGAGTGGAAACTGACTGCTGGGAAGTTTTATGGTGACGCTGAGGCCGATAAAGGTGAGCTGAATGGGAATATATTGTAGTTTGATCACGGCAAGATGTTTCATTATGGAGATTTTGCCAGATCTGAGTTTGCATATGCCAAATGGTTGGAAATGGCTCCTTAGATTGTGGATTGTTCGAAATGCAAATATATAAAATGTATTCTCTGGTCTCCAACCCTAATCAAAATGTAATCCACATGACACAGTACAGTATCACTATGCATCACTCACCTCCTATACCTGGGTTCAATTAAACCTACTGATGCTAATGTGTCTTCTTACCTGTCTCGCAGGTCTCCAGACCAGCCAGGATGCCCGTTTCTATGCTCTCTCCAGCCGCTTTGAACCCTTCAGCAACGAGGGAAAGTCCCTGGTGGTCCAGTTCACTGTCAAACACGAGCAGAAGATTGACTGTGGGGGCGGATATGTCAAAATCTTCCCAGCAGACCTAGACCAGGCAGCTATGCACGGGGACTCGCAGTATTACATCATGTTTGGTGAGTGTGTACAGAGCACCACTAAGTTTTTCTGACTGAGGAGTGACTTTTAGTCAGAGATGAATCCCTCTGTTATTTTCGTGACCCTCGGTCATTTACATTTTTGTCATTTAGCAGAGACATTCATTCAGTGAGACATTTTTTAGAAATGCCTGGATTTTACTGGTATATTCTGTATTTTATTGACCTAACAATCAATAGGTTAAATTCTTTAACCATCCATCCCACAGGGCCTGACATCTGTGGCTACAGCACCAAGAAGGTTCATGTCATCTTCAACTACAAAGGCAAGAACCACCTCATCAAGAAAGAAATCAAATGCAAGGTATGCCATTTTAAAATCCCTCAGCTTTGCATTCCTTTACTGCATATTACCTGCCAGGTCTGACCTCTAACCTCTGCTGTTCTCCCCTTTTGTCTTTTCAGGATGACGAGCTGACACATCTGTACACTCTGATCCTGAACCCGGACCAGACATACGAGGTGAAGATCAACAATGAGAAGGTGGAGTCAGGCACTCTGGAGGATGACTGGGACATTTTGCCCCCAAAGACTGTCAAGGACCCCGAGGCCAAGAAGCCAGAGGACTGGGACGACAGGGCCAAAATCGACGACCCTACCGACACCAAGCCAGAGGTGAGCCTCTTTGAATGAAGAGATTTGATCGAACATAAGCCAGCATGGATATAAGTCCTATCAGAATCAGGTTTGAGAAATGTTATGCAAAGTCTACAGTAACATATAATGAGAGGTACTGCTACTGGGAATGACAAAGCAATGAAGAGGTGGGTACTTTTTTCCCCCATTGGTGTCCAGGCAGTACTGTTTCGCTATTCAGCCCAGTGCATTTAGTCAGAAAACACAGTTCCACCAATCCACTTTGTCAAATGAACAGATGATCCCAAAGTTCCCCCAAGGCTAGTTACTCTTACATAAAGGCCACAAAATGGAATCAGCACAGTCTATAACGAGTTGATAGGTATCACATTTGCTTTTGCCACAGTATGGACCCATTGTGTTTAACAAATGGTCTTTCTTCCTGCATTTAACAGTAAATGGACTAAGGCCAATGAGCACAAGCTTTATTTTGTCCTGGTTTAGTTTCAGGAGTGATCTCTTTTGTCAAAGCACATTGTTTAGTTCTGTCACTGACCAAGTTGTAACTAATATTGAACTTTCTCACTAGGACTGGGAGAAGCCTGAGAACATCCCTGACCCTGATGCTAAGATCCCTGAGGACTGGGATGTGGACATGGATGGCGAGTGGGAGCCTCCTATGATCCCCAACCCAGAGTACCAGGTACAGACTGAGTTTGTACCAGTTGCTGATAACACTTAAATATAACTTTCATGAATAAGTTATAAATGCTTATAAAACTTTTATGTTAGTACGTTGTAGAATACGCATGTATGCATAGCATATACTTATAAATAGTTTAATTCTTATTAATAAGTTATCAGTGTTTTCCTTCCATGATTTTAAATCTGCATTATACAGCTAGTGCACCACAGGTAGTCTTATAACTGGCCTTATCTTTCCAGGGAGAGTGGAAGGCAAAGCAGATTGACAACCCTGACTACAAAGGTGCCTGGGTGCACCCTGAGATCGATAACCCTGAGTACACAGCCGATGCCGCCATCTACAAGTTTAACAACATTGGAGTGTTGGGTCTGGACCTGTGGCAGGTATGTTAGACCTCAGACAGTGAATGTTGTTGTTGAAGGGTAATTATGAGCTTGATGTTAAAGTTGCCTCTTTTTTTTATAGGTGAAGTCTGGCACCATCTTTGACAACTTCCTGATCGGTGATGATATAAAAGAGGCTGAGGAGTTTGGAAACGAGACATGGGGAGCTACAAAGGTAGGATTTTGTTATTTTCATAAGTTTCTGTTTTTCATAACTTTGTATGAGTTCAGTTTGATATTCATTTTCAAATGTAAGACACATATACCAGTCCCACAGCACTCTCTCTCAATGACCCATTTTCCTTTGCAAACAGGAACCAGAAAAGAAAATGAAGGATGCACAGGAGGAGGAGGAGAGGACAGCAAGAGAGGAGGAGGAGAAGAGCAAGAAGGACACTGCTGATGATGAGGGGGATGAAGATGAGGATGATGAGCCAGAGGAGGAGGACGATGACAGCCCAATGGAAGAGGAGGAAGGGGAAGATCCCAAGAAGGACAAGGACGAGTTGTAAATGAAACCGGATAGAGGACGTGTCTGTCCTGCCCGATCTCCTCGCCGACGGAGTGACTGCTGTGCATCATCACATTGAGTAATACCCTATGGACTTGGCACTCCTGTGAAAACCTATTTTTCAGGTGTAGGGGTGGGAAAGGGGCAGGCAATGTTTGCCTTTTTTAAGAGGTTCACTTTTTTTTGGAAAGAGTTTAGGGTTGAAGAACTGAGTTTAAGTTTTTAGTTTCCGTCAGTTTAATTTAAGATATTTTCCCCTTTGTTCAGAATGTGGTCTATCATGTCCATGTGTCCTACAGTTTCTCTAGGTGCTGCTGCCACCGGCTCCCTTGCTTTTATCATCAGCTACCATCAGTTCATCCCTTCAGTGTCAAAGAAAATGATTATTTCCCCAAATTTGTCATCAATCTTACCAGATGTTGTCTATGTTGGGAAACAAATCAGGGGCATATCAGTTGTTGTTTCTTTATACTTTTTCTCTAAATGATTTATTTTTATACTGTTGTATGCAGTACTGTACTATACATTATTATTATTATCATTAACATCTGTTTAATTTATTCCCACAATCGTCCTCTGTATGTCCAACCATTCCCATGCTCTGTGTTGTACATGTTGCCCCACAGGCCTTGCTTTAGTTGTATGGCAGCTGCAGAGATGACTGTATGAGACTTAAGGATCTAAACTGTGACTGTCTTTTTTTTGTTTTTGTTTCTCAAAACATGCGACTGTCCCCATGGCACACTGTCTTTTGAGTTTCAGTAAATAAATGAAGCTTTTTCTTTCAATAGTACTGTTAAGTATTTCTAGTAAAGTTAGCTCCTGATTTTGTGATATGGGTTGGTCTTAGCATTTCTAAAATGGGGTTGAAGACCTACCGTAGACACGCTGTCAAACAATATCAAAGTGGAAATCTCTAAACGTGTCTTGTGATGCTGATCTGGACATTTACCTTGAAGGCTGAGATACTACTAAGGCAAACTTTTACATGAGTAGAGACACTCTTGACCATGCTTGGGTGTGTTTTCCCATCCTGAGGACACTCCGAAGGCGATGGGCCTTTTCGCCTAAACTGTATTCTGGGACAATCCATACACGGATACTTAAATGCATGCAATTTTGACATTACTCAACACAACTCTTTGTTTCCATTCTAAGTTTACAATTCCTTGACTAATACTTTTATGAATGAATATTTATGTCAGTCATGTTTTAAATGCTCTTTTAAATCCCCCAAAATAATTTACTAAGTCATTTCGTTTTAAGAGGTGGGACTAGACGGCATTTGATATTGGGTAAACCATCACATGCACGTGCCATCGATTAATTTAGATCCACGAGGTACAGTATACCCCCTAGCCCCTAGCAGTATGTCTTGTCTCAGGCCGCAAGTAGATGGCGTCTGACTACACTACAACACAACCAATACAGCGAGATAGCTGAGTCACAGAACTAGGTAGGCTACTGTGGAAAAAGCAACAGTACAGAAACGGGTGTGAACACGGTTATAGAAGCACCTGGCAATTATCGGGAATCGTCTTGAAGATGTTGTCCATAACGTTGAAGACTCTTCAGCAGCAAACGTTTAAAATCGAAATAGATCCAGAACTAACCGTGAGTACTGAGTAGTGGAAGTTAGTGACTCTGGTAAATACGCTCGAGGCCGGGGGAGAGGGGCTTGGAGCAACCAGGGCCTTGGCCAATGCGATCTAATCTGGAGAGGGGGGTGCTATTTTATATCATGTTTTCATTGTTCATGTCACATTGTAACTGTTGGGTGTTGGTGTCAAATCGCGATTTTCGTTGCGGTTAAGAGATTACTTTGCAGTATCCTCATGAATGACGATGCAAGATTTCACGAGCCTGGTATAGGTACCACGGAGGCGCACTCGTGTACCCCTTTTTCTGGACTGTAGGAATTGGGTGGAGGGGGGCGTTCTGTACATTTGTTATGACAAATGTGTGTATTTGTTTATACACTTTAGGCCTACATCGAATTTGTGTTTTGTATAAAAGAGGCTGTTAAATTACCCCCCTCTAGCAATAACAGTAAATGAAAATGAGTAGACTAATAATAATAATATTAGAATAATAATGATAGTAATAATGAATAAAAATATGCATTTGATATCATCTACATTACAACTATTCATGTTCTCTATAGAAATAACGCCATACCCTATTAGTGGGCTATCGATTATTACAATTTTTACATTTTTAAAAGAAGATAATTACACCATATTATGATTGATTGCTGTTTTCAATACTTTTCTAGTGTCAACACATAGTCTGCTTTGCATATTCATCTGCTCTATATACCTGGCTTAATTTACAGGGGATGTTTCCCCTTTCAGAAGGCAACTACCAGAATACCTCACATAGCAGTAACCTCTAGGGTTCTACCTTAAGAGTTGCGTTCTACTATATAGTACTGCTGTCAACGAGAATGCTTTCCCTGTCAACTCACCTGGTAAAAAGGTGTAGCTACATACACCTGATTAGCAAGACCCTGATTTGTTTAATCGGGTGTGTTAGCAGTAGCACAGGTCTTGAACAAAAGCCTGCATACCCCGAGGGTCCACGGGACCAGAATTGAGCAACGCTGCTATAGTGTAACCTTTAGATGTAAATAGTAGTACTGAAAGTGCCCACTAAAGGCCTTAAGTATGACTGTGCACAAGCTATGGTATCTGTTTTATAAACTCTTTCTCTGGGCCTATAGTGCTGATTGACTGGTTACATTACTGGCAACAACACTGTGGTTAGCAACTCCACAGCTCCGTTTTAAAACGGGAACGTTTATTACTGTATCATTAACTCGTGTAGTAAGTGTCAACTTTAAAAATACATTAATGGCTTATCACATAAGGGAATGTAGATCGATTGAAATGCATCTGTCTATAAGTGTATCTGTATACTTCCTCGAACGAACTCACAACAAGGTGAAGTAATGACTGAATGTGAATTACAATTTTTCACTCCAAATCCCATAATCCTCAAGGATTCTGCTTTATGACTGAGATGAGACATATCATGTGTCACCATGTTACGTTCCGGAGAGATGATCAGAATGTCCTGCCCAATAGAGATACAACTAAATGGGCTCTATCTCTAGTCCTGTTTAACAGCTTGTCATTCTGTCATTCTGTTATTGGCAGGTAAAAGCCCTGAAGGAGAAGATTGAGGTTGAGAAAGGGAAGGTTGGCTATCCAGCCGCAGGGCAAAAGCTCATCTATGCAGGTAAGCGAGGCATCTTATCTCTAACTGCATTGTTGGAGTAATCTTGACTATCAATCTGACACCTCTGGAATGTTGTAGCCTATATATTTATTTTAACAGGTTCTTCTTGTTGGGTTATTATAGGCAAAATCTTGAATGATGACATACCTTTAAAAGACTACAACATTGACGAGAAAAACTTTGTGGTTGTCATGGTTACAAAGGTAAGATTTCAACACTGTTTTAATGAATTGGTTGGTAACCATTCATATGTGAGGAGAATATGGAAATGATTCCTTTATAGTAAAACTTGAATAAAGGACAAACAGGACAGCCATTAATGTGATAATAATACTGTCATTACAGCGTTAATGATAGTAGAAGCAGGAGTTTATCATTTGTATTATCTAAAGATGAGATAGTTGTTTGTCGTCACTGTGGTCATCTCTGGGCAGTCCTTTCTGTTGTCTCCCTACAGCCCAAACCTCCAGCTCCTCCACAGATTTCTCCTCAGGCAACCCCAGCCCCAGCCTCTAGCCCTGCTCCCGCCCCTGCGCCTCCTGTTGTTTCTGGGCTGTCCCTGTCAGACATTACCTGTTCTACTTCTCCTGCCCCCATGGAGATCTCAACCCTCTCCCCTACACCCACACCCGCCCCTGCCTCAAACCCCACAAAATCAGTGGAGCCCTCCACACCCCCATCCCCTGCACCAGCCCCTGCTTCTATTCCCCCTGAAGCTCTGGGGGCCAATGCAGCCCCAGCTCCTGCCGCAGCAGCATGCCCCGTCCCTGTCTCACCCTCAGAGGACAAGCCTCACGGGGAGCACCCCGAACTGCCCCTCGCCACTACGCCAGCCCTCTCCTCCTCTAGGTATTGAGATATGATAACATATTTTGGATGGCTACCATATTTTTTGTTAATAACTGTGTCTGTTTTAATCAATGTTTTTTCTCTCAACAGCCTTGTTGATGACTTAAGTCTCTTGGAAGAAGCAGCATCGATACTGGGTAACGAAGAGTCTAGTCTAATCTTTCACATCACAATATCATGCTTCGTCTTCCCGTGGATTTATGACCCTGTATCCTATTCCCCTCTCTCGCTGCGAGCCAGTGACAGGACAAGCGTATGAGAATCTGGTGTCTGAAATCATGTCTATGGGATATGAAAGGGAGCAGGTTATTGCAGCGCTGCGAGCCAGTTACAACAACCCAGACAGAGCCGTGGAGTACCTGCTAATGGTGAATTTCTATCCTATCAGTGTTTTAATGGTAAATTAGTGTATTATTACCTGTAAGCAGTGGAGACAATTCCAACGTTACATTCGAAAACTCAGTGCCAGACTCTACTGACAATCTGAAAGCAGTATGCACACATAATACAAAAGGATTTTCAGTCCCAAATCTGTACACAGTTCACGGTATGTTTTTCCATCTATGTGCCTTACAATGAGAAGCTCTTTGATCACTTGCAAAAGAGCAATATAAATGCACTTCATTAGTATTACTTCATTTTCCTGAGGGATCATAAATTCTTCTCTCCACATCCTCCAGGGGATTCCGTCCGAGGCTGACCTTCAGCCAGTGGAAGCGCTCCAACACAGAGTTCTGGCCAACCTCAATCCCACTGCCCCAGTTCCTGCCCCAGCCTCTGCTCCAGCCTCTGCTCCAGCCTCTGCTCCAGCTTCTGATCCAGCCACAGATATAGCCCAGCCCCCACCAGCAGCCACCAGTGAGACCCCCCCCCCAATTTTTCTTTGATAGGGCACAATTTAGACTATTTGATCGGAGACGTGCATGATGTAAAAAGAAAGGTCTGTCCCATAACATTTTCATGAATATGGTCTCCAGTTTGTAGGCTACAAGTAAGCATTTCACTGTTAGTCTAGTCTAGCGACTCCTGTGCTGGGCCGGGTGCAGTGCCCGCTGACACGGTCGCCAGGTGTACAGTTTTTCCTCCGAAACATTGGTGCGGCTGGCTTCCGGGTTAAGTGGACATTGTGTCAAGAAGCAGTGGTTAGGTTCTGTTTCAGAGGACACACAGCTTTTGACCTTTATCTCTCCCGAGTCTGTACGGGAGTTGCAGCGATGAGACAGGACTGTAACTACCAATTGGATACCACAAAATTGGGGAGAAAAAGGGGTCGATTTTTTTTTATGTTTACTAATTTATTACAAATTAAAAGTTGAAATGGCATGAGTCAATAAGTATTTATCGCCTTTGTTGTGGCAAACTTAAATAAGCTCAGGAGTACAAATGTGCTTAACAAGTCACAAAATAAGTTGGATGGACTCACTCTGTGTGCAATAATAGTGTTTAACATGATTTTTGATTGACTACTTCATCTTTGTAGCCCACACATTATCTATAAGGTCTCTCAATCAAATTTCAAACAAAGATTCAACCACAAAGACCGGGGAGTTTTTCCAATGCCTTGCCAGGAAGGGCACCTATTGGTAGATGGGTAAAAAAAAAAAAAAGCAGACATTGAATATCCCTTTGAGCACGGTGAAGTTATTAATTACACTTTGGATGGTGTATCAATACACCCAGTCACTACAAAGTTAAAGGTGTCCTTCCTAACTCAGTTGCCGGAGAGGAAGGAAAACACTCAGGGATTTCACCACGAGTCCAATGGTGACTTTAAAACAGTTACAGAGTTTAATGGCTGTGATAGGAGAAAACTGAGGATGGATCGAAAACATTGTAGTTACTCCAACATCTAACCTAATTGACAGAGTAAAAAGAAGGAAGATTGTACAGTACATAAATATTACAAAACATGCAAAATATTACAAAACAAGGCACTAAAGTAATACTGCAAGAAATGTGGCTAAGCAATTAACATTTTGTCCTGAATACGTGTTTTGTTTGGAGCAAATCCAATACAACACATTACTGAGTAGCCACTCCATATTTTAGAGCATAGTGGTGGCTGCATCATGTTATGGGTATGCTTGTAATCATTAAGGACTCGGGAGTTTTTCAGGATAAAAAATTAATGGAATCGAGCTAAGCACATGTAAAATCCTAGAGGAAAACCTGGTTCGATCCGCTTTCCACCATACACTGGGAGTTGAATGCATCTTTAAGCAGCATAATAACCTAAAACACAAGGCCAAATCTACATTGGAGTTGCTTACCGATAACAAAGTGAATGTTCCTGAGTTGCTGAGTTTTGACTTAAATCAACTTGAAAATCAATAGCAAGACCTGAAAATGGTTGTCTAGCAATGATCAACAACCAATTTGACAGAGCTTGAAGAATTTTGAAAATAATAATGGGCAAATGTTTCACAATCTAGGTGTGGAAAGCGCTTAGAGACTTACCTAGAAAAACTCACAGTTGTAACCGCTGCCAAAGGTAATTCTACAACGTATTGACTCAGAGGTGTGAATACTTATGCAAATTTAGATATTTCTCTATTTAATTTTCAATGCATTTGCATAAATGTCTAAAAATATGTTTTTACTTTGTCATTATGGGGTATTATGCATAGATGGGTAAAACAAAAAGTACTCCATTTTGAATTCAGGCTGTAACACAATTTTGGGGGAAATAAGTCAAGTATGAATACTTTCTGAAGGCACCACTGAAGGCACCGTTTTCATTGTTTTTAGGCAGAATTATGTCTGGTGTTATGTGTTGTTGGAGGTGTGTCTTGTTCAGTTTAGTTTGGAAAATGCAGCACTCGTCAATCTACCGCCCTAGGCTGCTCAGTACTCTGTTTCATATAAGTTTTTGAACTTTGTGCCCATTCTTGTTTTGGAACAGGCGCAGTGTCTTCAACCCAGCAGCCCCCCTCGTCTGGTGGGCTGACTGGTGGGCTAACTGGTGGGCTAACTGGTGGGCTTACTGGTGGAGGTACTGGGGGTGGGAACCCTCTGGAGTTCCTGAGGAACCAGCCACAATTCCAGCAGATGAGACAGATCATCCAGCAGAACCCAACTCTTCTTCCTGCCCTGCTCCAGCAGCTGGGCAGAGATAACCCCCAATTGCTGCAGGTTAGTGGGGAGACCGGACATCCCAGTGTCTGCATGCTGTCTCTCTCCATCCACGTAGCCCTGCTTATCAGCTTGGCTTTCCAGACACAAGCTGGACTGATGGAAGGCTGGGGATATTCTGTGGTTTAGATTCTGTTTTGTTTTAGCCTACTGAAAAGGAAATCCTATTTCTATTCATAAGGGTTAGTAGGGAGATGTTCTTTCTTTGCAGCAAATTACCCAGCACCAGGAGAGGTTTGTGCAGATGCTGAATGAGCCTCAAGGAGGAGAGATGGTAGAGGAGGGAGCTGAGGCCCAGGGGGCGCCACAGACTAACTACATCCAGGTCACCCCACAAGAGAAGGAGGCCATCGAGAGGGTAGGAGTATTTATGGTTACTAATTATGATTTAACTCATTAAATATTACGTTATCTATTGGTATGCTCCCTGTGTGTTATTGGTTATGTGTTTCTGATCTGACTGTTGCCAATGTGTTTTCTTTACAGTTGAAAGCCTTGGGATTTCCAGAGGGACTTGTCATTCAAGCATATTTTGCATGTGAGAAGAACGAGAATCTAGCTGCCAATTTTCTGCTCCAACAAACATTTGATGACGAGTGAACGTGCCTGCCTTGGCATGAAGGGGAAGAATGGAGGGCTAGAGAATGAGTAATAGTGCTCCAGAATGTGCTTTTGAAGGAAGGAGTGGAAAAAGTTACCCAAAGTGACTGGTCTTCCCGGATGCTTTTCATTGGACAAAGACGTGATGTGTTGTTACTGTCAGCTAGGCCTTCTCCATTCTGAGTGTTAGATCTCCGTGGTCTCTCTCTCTCTCTCTCTCTCTCTCTCTCTCTCTCCCTCTCTCTCTCTCTCTCTCTCTCTCTCTCTCCCTCTCTCTCTCTCTCTCGCTCTCTCTCTCTCTCTCTCTCTCTCTCTCTCTCTCTCTCTCTCTCCCTCTCTCTCTCTCTCTCTCTCTCTCTCTCTCTCTCTCTCTCACTGCTGCTATTACTGCTCCTTGTGCCGTATCCATCTATAGAGTTACAGTGGGCAGCTTGCCCTCACCATATATTGCTTTTCAACCCCTCGCAAATAAAACGCCAAGCATACATTAGCTGGTTGATTCATATTTGTAATGTGAGCCTCATCTCCTGGGAAAATATACTTGAGTGTCCTGTGATAAAATGACAAAACCAGCAAAATGGCCACGGATCTCAAATGTGTTGTTTGTTTTCTAGGCCGAGGCTGCGAATCCGACATTTCTCGACCCTCCGTTCTGACAGCTAAAGGTCCCGAAGCTTCTGCGCATGTGTGTGATTCTCTACTCTACTCACAGTCTCTGCTCTTTTAATACAGAACCCCCCCCCCCTTCACATTTCTCACTGTCCATCGTGAATGATAATTCTTTCATTTTTACCGGTGAAATGCCCATGCAGAATCTGCATACCAACCTTGTGATCTCAATCAGTTTCATGGGGATATGCATTTAGATCTTCTTATACCGTGTTGTTTAGAATTATGTACAGTGATTGACTTTTAGAGCAGACGGTACTTAGTTTCAATCAAAGCAAATATAATGCCAAGTGGCGCACACTTGTGTTTTGGCCACACGAGAGAAAAATCCGACCCTTCACACAATCATCTTAAAATCTCATACGGAATTAGGTGTTTTTTGTCTTGTCTTACAGTAACGTTATACTATGCTATTATATTTGGCCCTGTTATGTTGAACACTATCATTATGTGATGTTGCAGACATTGATTCAGCTTTGATCTAACTGTAGTAATAAAGCCCCGTTCACCAGAGCAGAGCAGCCTGTTCTCTATGAGTAGAGCGGAGACTGTACGTAAAGAAGAGAATTCCGCACATATGCAGAAGCTTCTTATTTCTCTCAGCTGATCATTACTGTCCAACCTTTCCAATATGTTTGTCTTCGTCAGACAAAGGGAACTGGGATGTTTAGCCCGTGAAGTGTCCTATTAATGTTGGAGAGTTGCTTTGTCACTTTATTTGACTGTTACAAAGGAAACATTTCTTTGTAGAAGAGAAGGATGTTCTGTGATTGATGTGTCATCGTATTCAAATATTATTACACTGTAAAATGAGACATGGTAGATGGTAGGGAATATTTGGATTTGGTTCCAGATGTGTAGTTTCACTGTAAGGTACCAAATGATTTTACAAAAGGAAGTTTTAGCCACATAGTTGTTGTTTTTTCTTCGATATCATTGCTCAACAGTTGAAGGTTAGTTAAAGCTGAAAGTCAATTGAGCCATGTCCTTAATATTATTTTATAATCACTTTAAGCATATAACAAGATTCTGCTCTCTCCGGACACTTTTTTTGTGTGTGTGTTTTGATTGCCCCTGATCCTTAATGTATTATATCAAAAGAAATCATGCTGCAAGTTTTTTAACCATGTAATTGCTCTTTCATGCCTCGTGGTTTGTCTCATTTTGTTGAAGAGTAATTGTTTGTTTGTGCAAAGTCATGTACAGCTTTCAAAGGTCTATCGTTAGTCAATATGTATTTTTGTTTTTGCATAGATGAGTGCTATAGGATTTCTGTTGCCTATCAACAGTAAACACCCATCTCATAAAAGGTGCTAGAGTGAAGGTAAGTTCTGGAAGTCCTATAAGCCAAAAGAAAACAAGTAAACATCCCACAAAACTGGCCTTGGCTTTTTATTTTTCTCTTGTGTGTAGATGGGAAAGATTGACCCAGCAGAGTTTCTGACTGTACATGGAGTTGATTTCTGCTTTTGCAAAAGGAAGCACTTTAATGTGAAGACTGTTGCTCTGAGATATGTAGGGTTGGTTAATTGCATGAGTTTATAACAGAGGCTCTAGCTGAGCTATGGCATGCTGTGGAACCACAGGAGTGATGATTTCAGCATCTAACTTTTAGTTTTTTTGTTTTCTTTTGTTTTCTTTGAAACTACAATAAAGCAAAAGGGTTTTAGACTTAAATGCACCACTTGAAGGTTTATTTAAGGTTATTATTTCAGCGTTATGTCAAATAAATAGCTTTTTACAGAGCTTTAAAATTGTGTCATTGATTACAAAAGGCCTTGTATCTGGAAACAATATGACAATTTCCACACATTGAATGAGACTGTCATGTCAATTAATTCACGTCGTTCATCAGGGCCTTGCACGTCGCAAGCGTGTCCACTAGGTGGTGGTGTTGTCTACGAGCTGGAGGGTGTACTGTGTGCGTTCCCGCAGCAACAGGGAAGATGGCTGCACTCGCATCTCTCACCCAGGTAATGTAACAGGAATTAAGTAAATATGCGGAGGACATTCAGTCAAGCTGTTGTGCATGCCGATGAATGAGCTGCAGTTTTTAGTGGTGTGCTTTTAATCTAATTTGAAAGGAAGAAGGGGGTGTTAAGCTAGCTTGCTACCAGTATTAGCTGGATGGGACAAGGCCTTATCAGTAACGATAAGCTTGCAGATAGTACCGTAGACTAGCCAGCTGGCTAGTGGGCTAGCTACCGCTAGCTTGCTTTCAAAATGAACAAGTTAGCTAGCTAGCTAATGATCGTTAGATGAAATATAATTATAGGAATGTTTAATTAACATTTCAATTTTGACACAAGACAAAGGCGCAAGAGTTATGCAACCAGGAAAGACCAACGTATTGTAACGGTAGTGCTAAACAAAACTAGCTAGCTAAACGGTCTGACTACTAGGGCATCAGTGTAATAACACAGTCACACGAACAGTTCATGTAATACCATTGTAGCTATATAAGAATGTACTGAAAGGCGATAGGTGTGTAACGTTAGTGAGTAGTGAAACCAGATGGCTAGGGTATAACGTGGTTATGTGATTATGGATGGTGACTGATCAGGTTGTGTGCTTACGGTGCTGGCTACATTGGCTGTTTTTTTGCTTCAGTAAGATGCCGCAATGTATTGTCCTAACTTGTAGATAGTTTTTCAGAACACAAGCTATGTGTTGTTTCAGCCAGTTTTGGGAATCACAATCTCAAGAGTTTGCATCAGGAGTCACAGAGGACCAATTTTGGTTCAATCACATTAGCTACATGATGCTTCTAGTTTTTCATCTAATGACAAAGATAGGCTTTTTGCCAATTTACAAGTTACATTATGCTTTAAAGAGCTCCTCAAAAGGTACTCAAAAGTTTTAAAGCCTATTAGATGACATTAATATTTGATGACATGGGACAGGAAATCCCTCTCTGGCTTTTGGTTGTGATAAACCCTTAAGTGGATTTTTAAAGGGGAAGTCCAGATGTCAGTAATAGGTTTTGTGGGGTGTGTCACGCAATTTGACTCAAGACAATGGTTTCCAGCAGCCATTTGAAATGATTTGACTAATCTGAATAACCTTTTCCCAATCAGCTGTCAAGTGGGAACCCTGTGTACGAGAACTTTTATAGACAGGTAAAACACGTTTTATAGTTTGGTTATTACATAGGCTAGTCATATCAGCATAGATTGAGGAGAATTGAACTTCTTTATTGTTCAATGGCTGCATTAGACAACACTAAACACATTCAACAGTACAGTGGAGGTGTGGATAGAAACATGTTAACAGTTTGATTTGCTGTGTGGTTTTTGCAAGGTGGACCCAGGAAACACGGGGAGAGTAGGGCCCACGGAAGCTGCGTTGTTCCTGAAGAAATCGGGTCTTCCTGATGTCACGTTGGGAAAGGTGGGTACTGTGTGGTGCTGCTGGCCACTGAAAGCTTTGGGCAGCGGCATACCCAAGGGAACAGTCCCTGACACTTTAGACTGATAAACTGCTCTGAAAGCAGCCGACAGTGACCAGCAGGAAATCATGTTTATTAGAGTTGTCTATGTCATCGAGGAGTAATACGACCATCGACATACATGCGCGCATGCTTCATTCAGTACCCCCAGAGGAATATTACTGGAATAGATGTCCACATCTTACGTCATTGCCTGGTCTGATCAGATCAACGTCTTTTATATATCAGAAGCTTTGGGGCGTGCAGTTGTTTCAGCTCCGTTTGTATCCAGATGTTGTATTGTTACCTTTTGTTTGTCATTCTAGCCCTGCTTTGATCCACATTTATGCAGCCCGTCTCAGCTGGTTCACTGGGAATTTTATGCAGATTGCTTGTTATTTCCTTTGTACACTTTCCCTAATGATTATTGCATATTGAGGCGTTACCTGATGTTTTCTAAGTTAGGCCTAATCCTCTTGTTTGTGTTTGTCTCCCTTCAGATCTGGGATTTGGCAGACCCAGATGGGAAAGGGTTCTTGGACAAACGGGTAGAAAATGAATCATTTCCTCTATGTGTGCGACGCCTTTGATACTGGGACCCTTGAGGGGAATTGAGCTGCTATTTGTACACCCATAAACAATGCCGTTGTCCCGTCTTCTCTTATAGGGGTTCTATGTAGCTCTGCGGTTGGTGGCCTGTGCACAGAGCGGACAAGACGTCAGCCTCTCGAGTTTGAACCTCACTATCCCTCCCCCCAAATTTGTGAGTACAATCCTCACTACACACAGGTTTCATGATAGTTTTATGATGAGGGGATTTATGCTAGGAACACAAGCATTTAGCTACACCCTCGATAACATCTGCTGAACATGTGTATGAGACCAATAGCATTTCGTTGGATTTGATTGATATGTTTGGTTGGGAGATTGTGAAGTAAGTGTTAAAGTTGAAGGTTGTTTTTTTGGTTGTTGGGGTACAGAAGGACACTAGCAGCCCATCTCTCAGCACATCATCCGTCTCTAGTGAACCCCACTGGGCTGTGAGGGTGAGTCATGTAGAAATCACCCTGGACCATGTGTTTGTTTGATGAGAGCATACTAAAATGAGTTTTTGTATATTAGAAAAATTGCATTTTATTGTGCAAAAACACAGAACAGAATTCAGAGAATCATGAGTTTACCTTTGCTTGTCAATGGCTTATTGTTATTTTTGGTTCATTTCCTATTCCAGCCTGAAGAAAAGGGTAAATTCGACGGCATATTTGAAAGCCTTGCACCAGTCAGTGGACTCCTCTCTGGTGACAAAGTAAAACCAGTTCTAACCAACTCAAAGCTACCTCTGGACGTGTTAGGAAAGGTTTGGGATCTCAGTGACATTGATAAAGATGGACATCTGGATCGAGATGAATTTGCGGTGGTAAGGTTTACGCCAGTAAATTGTGGAATGAATAGATCTGAATAAACAAATGTTTGCCTGTGTATGAGATCGTAACGCCTCTTATCACTAGTAATAAGTGTAACTTCCATCCCCATCTTTTGCCTTCTGTTCTCCAGGCCATGCACCTGGTCTACCGGGCCTTGGAGAAGGAACCGGTCCCCTCTGTTCTCCCCTCCTCTCTCATCCCTCCAAACAAGAGAAAGAAGTCATTGGTGGGCTCCCTTCCTGGCATGGTGCCCATGTTGCCCGCCAGCCCCCCGCCCCCCAAGGACAGCCTGCGCTCCACCCCTTCCCACGGTAGCATGAACTCCCTCAACAGCGCCGGCAGTCTCTCCCCCAAACATTCTCTAAAATCTGCACAGGTAAACACACACATACGTTGAGCAAGCTATCTTGATTGGCGACAAAGCAATCTCTTAACTTGTTAGTGTGTAATGTGTTTTCACATATGTCCTTTCCCTCCCCGTGAACGTCAGCACTCAGGGAACTGGGTAGTCCCGGTGACAGACAGAGGGCGCTATGATGACATCTTCCTGAAGACAGACTTGGATGTAGATGGCTTTGTCAGCGGCATGGAAGTCAAGGACATCTTCATGCACTCAGGGCTGCCCCAGAATCTACTGGCACACATATGGTAGGAGAGACTGACTGATGCCACCTGATTCCCTGACTGAAGTTGACTGTATTACTCATGTTGTTGTTATTCTGTGTCCAGGGCCCTGGCAGACACCAGGCAGATGGGGAAGCTGACGCGGGAGCAGTTTGCTCTGGCCATGCACTTCATCCAGCAGAAAGTCAGCAAAGGCATGGACCCTCCTCAGGCCCTGACCCCTGACATGATCCCCCCTTCAGAGAGGGGCACTCCCGTGCCACTGTGTACCACTCCCTCCCATGTACGCATACACGCACCACACACATGTACAAGAACACACACACACACACAGAGCTTTTATGTGAATTTTCAATACTTTTTGGGGAGTAAACATTTAGTTCCATTCCAAATCCTATTTTCCCTTAACCTAATAAAATAAAAAAAAATCCCCTGACACTAACCTTAACCCTAAACCTAACCATTAAGCCTAACCTATTCAAACAAATACAGAACACAGATTATTATTGTTTTTCTACCGATTATTATTGTTTTTCTATTATTGTTTTTCTAATGTTCTGTCGGAACATTTTGGTCCTGATAATGTAGGAAAACACACACACACACACACACTTTCTATTTTCGTGCGCAGACACCCTTAAAGTGCTTGTATTTCCACTTTGTGACGGCGGTTATCAGGTTTACCTGTTCAATTGTTGGGAGCAAATATAGTGTACAACGTCCTTTCTGTTCATACACTTTGAGACAAATGACAGTTTAGGGAGATCTAATCGTGTGTTAATGTCTGGGATTGACACTCAGTGTGTCTCATGGCTAGGAATCATTCTTGTGTTCAGTAGTAGCTCTTCATCCCCTTGTCTCTATCCACAGAGTATGTCTGGGTACATGACTCCCGTGGGCTCTGAGGTGGCCGCTCTGTCTGAGATGAGGCGGGTGAGTTCCCATATTTAGCTTGTTGAAAATGCGTCGGAATTTCCAATGTTCCTGCTTACAGGTGCTTGGTTTGAAAGATGGAAGGGACAATACAGTTGTAGGATCTTCATTTGATCATCACCCTGTTGCAGGACATTTAAAACGTAGTAAAAAGGCTTCTGAACTTTGTGTTTTTCCACTTTGGAATCTCGGACTTGATGTTGCCTTGCGAGAAATGTATCGACCCCTACAAAAAGGTCCAATGATTATGATCCACATAATAATTCGCAATTCCTGTTGCTGCAGGATGATTATCCTGCTGTAGCACACCGGCTCAAATTAAGATCCTACATCTGAGACACTCTGATAACAAAGTATTGTGCTGTGGAGAGAGCATCTTCTTGATGGACAATAACTATTAATTGATTGATTTGGTATGAAAGCATATTTACGTGGTTTGTATGTGGTTTGCAACCTGGAGCTCTGTGAAGTGATGTGCTTTGTGTGTTTTAGAGGCCCCTAAACCTCGTTGATTGCTGCTGTCCTGCTCTAGTCTGGTGCTTAGACCCCACCAAGAGCTTACCGCACACTGTTTTCTTCTTTACCCAAACCTAAACGCTGCTGAATGCCGCTTTCTGGGTTATATCTCTGTATCAGCAAATAATGTTCAAGTTCTGGGTAGGTAACTGGCGAAAAACCCAACAAATGCTTTCGATGGCTCGCTAGACAGAATCTCAAAGAGATGCAAAGCATTTGTGAGAACTCAGTGACTGTGAACGGTGGTGTGACTTGACCTCCTGAGTTTTCTGACCGTGGCGGCGGTGAACAACTCCCCTCAGGCCTTTTTCACCCTCGCCCTGTCACCTGTCCCTCTGTGGTGCTTCCTTCCCTGTTGTCTCCGTCTCTTTACCATGGTTTGGTCTGGATGGTTTGGTGTCGTGGCAACTCTGGCTCTCTCTCAGGTCAGCTGAAGAAAGGGGCTCACTTTCTTTCTCTTCTTCTCTTTCTCTTTCTGTCTGTCCATCCACAGGACAGCTCCAGTTCTGTGGGGTCAGGGTCAGAGTTCACTGGAATCAAGGAGCTGGACGACATCAGTCAAGAGATCGCTCAGCTGCAGAGGTGATTCACAACACACATTTTCTTTCAAAGTGATCACAAGATAGTTTTGGTTTAACTTATTCACTGTTGTTTGTGCTACTGACAAAGATGTAGCAAATCCAGAATCTTAAAACACACAATATCACAGAGAGTCTTAAAGGATGTGGTTTTCCAGATGTTTAGCCATTTTTCTTTGTCAAATTCTTCTAGCTTATGAGTTCCACCTTTCATTTCCTTGTTCGTCAATCATCACTCAACAACTTGATTAAGTCAGTGCAGTTTTAGCAATAGTTTAACCTAAATGGAATAAACAGAGCAACTATACTCTATAAATAAATCGACTATCTACTAAACAGATTAAAGTGAGCATTCCATTTGAAACAGGCACCGTATAGATATTAGGTTCGTCATGATGGCAGTCATTTTACTAACGATACGATAGCAGGCCAAGTACTGTATCACGGTAGTATTGCGGTACCACGCCAGTGTCCTAGCGTCCGGTTCGCCCCCGGCCCCGTTTTCCAAACATGCGCATGTTCTATACAAAAAACCTGTCATGGATATTCACACTGACTGTGATTTGGCTGGAGGGCTGGGAGGAAGGGATATATACATGCATAATGATCTGCATGTCATTGTGGCAGTAAGGGAAAAACACTGCATGAAACCTTTACTCTTCAGCTAACACACCCTCCCTCCCTCCCTCCCTCCCTCCCTCCCTCCCTCCCTCCCTCCCTCCCTCCCTCCCTCCCTCCCTCACACACTCTCTCCCTCCCTCACACACTCTCTCCCTCCCTCACACATTCTCTCCCTCACACTCTCTCCCTCCCTCACACACCCTCCCTCCCTCCCACACTCTCTCCCTCCCTCACACACTCTCCCTCCCTCACACACTCTCTGTTTCCTTCACACACTCTCTGTCTCCCTCACACACACTCTGTCTCCCTCATACACTCTCTCCTTCTCTTACACACTCTCCCTCTCTCCCTCACACTCTCTCTCCCTCACACACTCTCCCTCACACACTCTCTGTCTGTCTCTCCCTCACACACTCTCTGCCTGTGAAATTATATCAAAATGCTCGCCCTATCGCAGAGGATGGAAAAAAGGGTAGCTTTAGTAATATGAGTCATATTCTTTTTGAAGCGTTTGAGCTGCATCCCCGCTCGCCACCACGCCAAAATGATATTTAAAAAACTGATGGAGGAACAGATGTACAGGGAGAGTGGATGCAGAGAAGCAGGTGAGTGATGGCTGGAAGGGGATGAGACTGGCTGATTACAGTTGCCACACGTGACATGCACATGAATGTGAAGTAGACGTTATTGAACCTGCGCATACAAGAGACTAGTTGCTGTTGCTTGTGTAACAGTATAGCTTCCGTCCCTCTCCTCGCCCCAACCTGGCCTCGAACCAGGGATCCTCTGCACACATCAACAACTGACACCCACAAAGCATCGTTACCCATCGCTCCACAAAATCCGCGGCCCTTGCAGAGCAAGGGGAACCACTACTTCAAGGTCTCAGAGCGAGTGACGTCACCGGATGAAACGCTATTAGCGCGCACCACCGCTAACTAGCTAACCATTTCACATTGGTTACACTTGCATTTTTTTAAACAGAATTTGTCAACCAAACGGACTTTATAAACATTTTATAACAGGCACAAGCGGGTTCTTTAGATCTGTATGGCCGAGAAATGATAGGCTCATATGAAACGGGGTTCTAAAACGTTTTGCATAAGTATCGTGGCGTTTTTGTACCGTGATATTACCGTGGTACCGGTATACCGTGCAACACTAGTAGATACTCCATGTGGAACACAGTAGAGTAGGTGATCAAATTGACACTTCAAAGGAGAAGAATGGTAACAGCCGGGTGTGGATGAGTCCTTCCCCCTCAACCTCATCCCGCCTCATCCCCCACTCCAACCCTTTTAAAAAAAATGTGTGTATTTGATCAATCTTTTGTTTTCACCACTTACTCTTCATGCTGCGTCAGCACTCTTGCTTTTACACACTGGAGTGCCCTCAGGTAACCCTCTCTTGGCTGTCCCAGTCCTTTTTCTTTTATCGTCATGTTGTGTCTGGAGGGAGAGAGGGGTGAGGAAGAGGAGAGGGAGGTGGAGGAGGAGGGGGGCGGCTGGCTTTTTCTCCCCTGTGGCGCTGTGTGTTGATGGGGGGGTGTTTCCCTCTCTCTCAGGGAGAAGTATACCTTGGAGCAGGACATCAGAGAGACAGAGGAGGCCATCAGACACAAGTCCTCGGAGGTGCAGGTGAGCAGGCGTACCATTTCCTCATGAAAAAAGGGAATTGTTTTTTTTTTTACATACCATGTATTTTTTAATGCTGTATACTGATTCTCCAAATGGAACGAGGTAGTGCAGCACCGTGTCCAGAGTTCCCTTGTCTTTTCCCAGATTGTCATTGTTGTGCTGATTACATGTGTGTCTGCGTGTTCGTCAGGAGATGCAGAACGACCTGGACAGAGAGACGTGCAGCTTGCAGGAGCTGGAGGCCCAGAAGCAGGAGGCCCAGGAGCGGCTGGAGGAGATGGACCAGCAGAAGGCCAAGCTGGAGGACATGCTCAACGACGTCCGGATCAAGTGCAATGAGGAGTCCCAAATGGTGAGAGTAAGGGATAATGGGAAGCAGAGGAGTTTGACAGTGGTCTGGTAGTAATCATGGAAGCAATATAGCTATCGTGCTTGTAGAACAATTTTAGAGTTCAATAAATAATGTTTTGTTGTTGGATTTAACTGTCGAAAATGCTGTTATAGAGGCCATTTCCTTAGTAGGTGACATCAAGAGGTCAGCATGTGGGAGAAGTGGGTGCTCAGGATGATAGACGAGTTTCCCACTAGTAATTACCAGTTTGAGGGCCGTTCAAGAGGATTTCTCCCAGTCGTATGTGGTAAATTCCCACTTCCATGTCACTGCCTCCTTCAATACCAGATGCGCACTAGTGACTCTCATAAAGGGGGCACATCTCCCGCTCTGGGGTGATGTGACGGGATGTCACTGTTAATTAGTAAGCGCGACACAAACTTGGCCTTTGGCTTGCTCATATAGAGCGGCTGCTACCTGTTTGCTGTTTGCTGAAAAGGGTGCAAGAGGGAAGTTCGTAAACGTGGCTCAAGGACTTTCATAAGGCGCTGCCTGAAACCAACTATCATCAACCACAGAGAATGGGCACATAGAAACCAAAGACTGTACAAAATATCAACGTAGTCAATGTAAACATGTCAACATATTTGAGATGTTGGCAGCTGCGTAGGCTATTGTCATTGAGCGTGGCATCATACCGTTAATGTTTGATCCACAACTCTCTGTCCATCGCCGTTGTTGGAACCTACAAGGAAGCCATAACGTTCCCAAACGGAAGATTTCAACTGTGATAGAGGATCCTCCAATTGTGGTTTATCGCCATCGTACAGAACTATTCTGGATAAAAAAGATAAACGCAGCATGTGAAGTGTTGGTCCCGTTTATCATGAGCTGAAAGAAAAGATCCCAGAAAATGTTAAATCGCACAAAAAGCTTATTTCTCTCAAATCTTGTGCACAAAGCCCTTTTATTGGGGGGAAAAAACATTCTGGTTGGCTGGGCCAGGCTCCCCAGTGGGTTGGCCTATACCCTCCCAGACCCACCCATGGCTGTGCCCCTGCCCAGTCACGTGAAATCCATAGATCAGAGCCTAATTGATTTATTTCTATTGACTGATTTCATTATATGAACTGTAACTCAGTCAAATCTATGAAATGGTTGCATGTTGCGCTTCTATTTTTGTTCAGTGGTACTTCCCGGCTTCGACCTCACAAAAGAACAGTTTGAAGTGCCCCGATTAGGAGTTGAATTTTGATTGCAATGTTCGCATCCATTTGTTTGAACGGAATAGCCCGAGAGAAAGAATATAGCTCAGATTTACTGAAGAGGCATAGCCTACAATGCAGTGTAGACACAGCCTGTAGGACCTACTGTTTTATATGTTTATGTGTTGTACCGTTACAGCCCTACAGCCTACACTATCAATCTGGTAGGCATCGCATTCATCCTCCACTTTCTCCCACCCCCCCTCCCACTGTCTCTTGCTGTCAATCTCTTTCTCTACCCCAGATTTCATCCCTGCAGAATCAGATCCACTCCCAGGAGACTGACCTGCACAGCCAAGAAGAGGAGCTGAGTCGAGCCAAGGCAGACCTGAACCAGCTGCAGCTGGAGGAGAGCCAGCTGGAACAGAGCCTAACGGCTGGCAAGTTCCAACTGGAGACCATCATCAAGTCCCTCAAAGCCACCCAGGACGAGATCAACCAGGTGAGAGAGAACCAGGTAGAGGGAGAGGAGAGGCAACAGACATGCCCCCAGTCAGAAGTCATGCAGAAGTCCCAGACACCTGTTGCGGTTAGGGTTAGGTACAGAGACTCATCACATCTGATTCACCAACCCAAGCTATCCTGGCGTTTGATATTTTATTGTCACATTGTCCATTCCAGCATGGTTCCAGCACAGCTATAGTGGATGCATAACCAAGCCAGCTCAATTCACCTCAGCATGGCTCGGTTTTGTCCTATAGTGAGTGTGAATCAGGCTAATGTGTCTGGGATGTGACAGGACCTGATGCAAGACACTTCCTAATGTGACCACCAGGGGGAGTTTTTGTGTCACGAATTGACGAAAATGACCAGATTCAATATGTGCTTGGTCTTCTCTTCTGGGAGATATTCAGCACAGACTGGGAAATGAAGAAGTACTTAATACATTTTCAGTGAAATTCTAGTGAAGTTGTTTTTAAAGTGCATGTCGTCATCGTTAACCCCTCATCTGGAGATATCTGCCCTCCGTCAGATTTGGGTGTGGCAGTTTCAGTGTCAAATGTACTACCTCCGCTTTCTGCAGCACACTAATCATCATATCTGGCATGACTTCCACAGCCCACACCTCCGATCTCACATCACGCTCTCACATCACCCTGAGAAAGGATGCTGATACATAGATGGCTGTGTTCTCTTTTATAGGGTGGGGGGGGGGGGGGGTAAGTGAGAGACGTTACGTTGAGGTAAGTGAGAGAAAATCCATTCCGATCTACTCTCATTATGAACAAATAGCAGCGCTTAGCTACTTCTATAACCTGCAGCGCCAAATCATGTTGACTAATATCCTCATTCATCACTCTTCTCTCATTGAATTCAAAACAAACTGAGATTACAGTATTGTAGTCCAAGACCACCATCTGTGAGGAGCTATGGGGAATACCCGCAATCAGCTGTAGCCACTGTGAACGGAACCATGTGACGCCTGCGCTGAGACTCTCCTCCCAGGGTGCCCTGCACGAGGCCATAATGTGAGAGGGTTTCTCTTCACAAATGACTGGTCCCATTCCGGCCTTGTCTTAGCCGTGCATTCTGTCTTATGAAACACCGCGGTCAAAAGGCCATTGAGTGGGTCGTAGAGCCACGCCGGTTGATCATTTCCTCGGCGATCACCTGCAATAATATGCACTCACTCTCCGTTCCTTAGAAAAGCTATTCGGCCACTATATTGAACGGAAAGTGATCCTTTTGGGAGGGTGGCTCATTTTGATGGAATCTCTCAAAGACACATTCAAATGAAAGTCATCACAACCTGATGTGCAAACACATGCGTTCACATATAACTGTTGTTCCCCTAACAGCCCTAATATCCTCTGTGTTGAAAGAAACCCTATATTAACCTACTGTTCTGTGCTGCTCTGTTCCTCCAGGCTCGCAGTAAGCTGTCTCAGATCCAGGACAGCCAGCAGGAGATGACTAAGAGCATTGAGCAGTACAACAGCAACCTGAACGGGACCCACGGAGGCAGCATGACCAACCTGGCTGACATGAGCGAGGGATTCCACGACCGCGAGAATGGAGGTTTCGGAGCCATGGTGAGGAGACCACATTGCTCAGGAGGTTCAACTCTGGGCCCTGTAACTACGACCCAGAGTTTTTCCTAAGCATGTAGAGGTGTATATATAATACACTACGTGGCCAAAAGTATGTGGACACCTGCTCGTCTAACATCTCATTCCAAAATCATGGGCATTAATATGGAGTTTGTTCCCCCTTTGCTGCTATAACAGCCTCCACTCTTCTGAGAAGGCTTTTCACTAGATGTTGGAACATTGCTGCTGGGACTTTCCATTCGGCCACAAGAGCATTAGTGAGGTTGGGCACTGACGTTGGGTGATTAGGCCTGGCTCGCAGTCAGCGCTCCAATTCATCCCAAAGGAGTTAGATGGGGTTGAGGTCAGGGCCCAATGGCGGCAAGCTCTACACCACTCCAGCCGACGCTTGGCATTGCGCCTGATGATCTTAGGCTTGTGTGCGGCTGCTCGGCCATGGAAACCCATTTCATGAAGCTCCCGACGAACAGTCCTTGTGTTGACGTTGCTTCCAGAGGAAGTTTGGAACTCGGTAGTGTTGCAACCGAGCACAGAGGACGTTTACCCGTTGCTCGCTTCAGCACTCGGCAGTCCCGTTTTGTGAGCTTGTGTGGCCTACCATTTCCGCGGCTGAGCCGTTGTTGCTCCTAGACGTTTCCACTTCATAATAACAGCTCTTATAGTTGACCGGGGCAGCTCTAGCAGGGTCTAAATTTTACGAACTGACTTGTTGTGAAGGTAGCATCCTATGACGGTGCCACGTTGAACATCACTGAGCTTTGGAGTACGGGCCATTCTACTGCCAATGTTTGTCTATGGAGATTGAATGCCTGTGTGCTCGATTTTATACACCTGTCAGTAATGAGTGTGGCTGAAATAGCCAAATCCAGTCATTTTGAAGGGGTGTCCACATACTTTTGACCATGTGGTGTATATAAAAGTGGTAATTTGAAGTTGAATGCTTGGTGTCTAGTGGAGACCTGGTTCAACCTAGAAAGGCAGTACTCTGCTGAACACATCTGGTACATTTGGACTTGAACAACGGATGGCAGCTAAGGTGTAGTTCATTTCAGCCACATCTGCAGATCATGGTAACATGATGAGTCATTGTCGGCTGCTGGCCTGGGTGTGAAATTGACCTGTGTGTCACCGGAGATGATCAGATAAAGAGAAAAGATAAGTGGAATATGCTAAACCTTTGCCTGTAAAGAAAAGAGGTATCACTTCCCTAGTTTAGTGTCAGAAATGTTTCGTTCAAACGAGCGGCTCCGGGGCATGCAGCATCTTAAGTGGTTTATATTAATCCCATAGTTTGGTTATATCTTATTTAATGTAATTATCTTGTTTAATGTGATTATCTCTGTTATTTTACTTGGCAGCCCTCTCTGTTGTTCCGTCTTAAGCTTTATTACCTGTGCGTTTTGAAAAGGCTCGGACACTTAGCGCTTATTCTTGGCCCTAATTCTGGGCGGCGTTGGATGTCATGGCGGAGTGAACACAGGGATCACGGTCAGGCCTCTTATTGAAACGAGGAGAAGTCCTGCTAATGAAACATAACAAGTTAGCGTTTTCATAGCCAGGGCTCGCCTGGCACGTGAAGGCAGGTTTTCGAGAGAAACCAGAGACCCTGAAGAATGTGGGGCCTAACAGATGGTTGTTTCCTACCGACTCTGGGGGCTTTTTCATTGGGACCAGCTGAGTGCAGTGGGGCGCAGCAGACACAGAATGGGCAAATTGCAGAAGAATGAAAATTCCCTTTGTGTTATTAAAGTGAAACTCAAGCCCCGGGCGCTCTCTGGTCTGGTCAAGTCTGGAAGCAGCAACAGTGGAGGCTTTTCTTCAGGCTCACATTCCTCTCTCGTCGAGGTCTCTGTTAGTGTTGTTGAACTCACATTCCTCCACTTGAACCTGAGTGGGCCCTTATTGAAATATGAAGTATTTTGATTTGATAGCTGTCGTGTTTGACAGCTCGGCAAGACTTATCGGCCGACTGAATAAACAATGGAGTCGACGTGCGTTGGTTTGTCTCCTTAATGCCTGTCTGAGGGGAAAATGGTTGGAGATGGTGGCACAGTTGTAAGTGTAAATAAACCAAGGCTCTCCAGATCCAAACAGACAGAAATGTTATTCTCCCATTCTCAGGAGGACCCATTTAAGGTGAAGACATCTGGGTTCTGTAGCGTCCCTCAGGAGATGCACACAGACCCCTTCCACTCCGAAGACCCCTTCAAGACAGACCCGTTCAAAGGTGCCGATTCTCCTCTCCCTCTCCTCTCACTCTCTCCCTTTCCTCTCCTTCTCTTTCAACGACCTCTGCAATCGCTCATCTCTCCCCGTTATCCCTCCGTCCTCTCCTCAGATAGTCCTGCTTGAGTTTCCTCTCCTCCTCACTCAAATGTTCCCACAGGGCTCTCATCCTCCCTATCCCGACATGATTTGTAGTTTCACCAGAAGCAATATGGACTCCTCTGCAGCTTGGCTAAGACGTTGTTTTTGCAGTTCTGCCTTTGTTTTCCTTAAGTGTGCTCTATAATTTGTTTTTTATCCTTCTGTGTTTAGATTCCCCCTTCCAACGTTTTAGCTGTTGTCCTCTGTGCCATAGCCTCTGATTGTCTTCTCCCCCTCATCCCTCATCTCAACTCCTCTCCTGTAGGTGATCCCTTCCAAAACGACCCTTTTGCAAAGCAGCCATCACTACCAGCCCCTGCAGGTATTTATTTATTCATAACCAGAAAGAGCCATACACAATTAAACAAATACATGGACTTCCATACAATGCCATCCTCCTGTTAAGTTGATGACATTCTGGAACTTTGAAAAAACAGGGTCCAACCGGGCTTGCTTCAACGTCCCACTTCTCACTCTTTGTAATATGCGACATCCATTCCATAGAAAATATTTGCCGGCTGTTGAATGTTTATCTTAATGGTGATTGAGTTCTTGCATTTGTCTGGCGTAATGGAGAATGCCTACGTTCTCAATGTTGACAATAGCAAAGCCACGGACAGTTGGAACACCCAGCATTTTTAAAACTGATTAAAAGAATATGCATCATTTCCTAACAGTTTCCTTACCAACAATAAATGGAACTGTCATAAGGGGAATGAACATTGAACATAGTGACTAACTGGGTGATATGATTCCTACTGAAGAGGTTAACCAAATTGGACTCGCATTATCTCAGCTACTACATGGCTTACGGTCCGGATGCTCCAGTTCACAGTGAACCTAATTCACATCGCGTCCCTATGTGAAGGATAGGGTACCGTCAGACTAGCCTATGTGAAGGGAAGGTCAAGTCTGATCCACAGCCTGCTACACTGAGCTGTCCTAGATCTCTCTCACCACCCAGACCCCTTTGGGGGGGACCCATTCAAAGAGACGGACCCCTTCAAAGCTACGTCGGAAGACTTCTTCAGGAAGACCACCGTCAAGGCAGACCCCTTCAGCACCCCCGACCCCTTCAGTAAAAGTGCCACGCTCCCCACCAAGGTACTGTGGCACTTTCTGACCCTTGGAATGTGTTTGTATATATTTATATTAAACTCAGTTTATATATGGGTGAATATGTATGTAACTGTTTCTTTCTGTTTGTTCTTGAAGACAAGTCACTTTACAACCAGCGCAGACCCTTTCATATCCATTAGCCCAAAACCCACCAGAGGCCCAGGACCAGGTACTTGCTCAAATGTCTTTCTCCTATTCTACCCCCCCCCCATCTCCCTTTTCTCAGGCATGACTTGTAAAAGTCTGATTTTTGTATTCAGAGAGAAGGGCTTGTTTCAGTTGCACAATGCATTAGTTTACTTTCACACCTTTTTGCCCAAGCCTGCTGTTTTGACTATATCGGCCTATAGGCCTGTGGGCTGGTGAGCAGGTGTCAAATAGCTGTGAAAAGAGTTCCCATGTTTAACATCCATTTTCAATCATTGAATCCTTGTTTTTCTCACATTTTTAGTGTAGACCTCAGTAAAAAAAATATCCCATAATGCCAGGAAGTGTGATGGTTAACAAATCAGTTTTCAAAGACATCAATGCCTCAGATAGAATTTGTATGGATAAGATGGGTCAAATAATGACCCTAAACGGTTTTAAGATTGGGAAACAGTTGAGGTTCTTGTGTGATGTTATATATATATATTTTTTTTTACGAAGGTTCCCATTCTAAGCAGCACATGGATCACTTAAAATTCACTTGAAACAGCCCCAGTAAAAACAGGAGATGCATTGTGGCTTGGGCCCAGAGGATGGCTTGTGGCTTCTGAAATAGCCTAGAGAGGCCTTGGACAAGGCAATCTTTAACTGTGTAAGTTAGTAAGTACTGTAGCTTAGAGAGGCCTTGGACAGGGCAATCTGCAACTGTGTAAGGGTGGAAATACTGTAGCCTAGAGAGGCCTTGGACAGGGAAATCTGCGACTGTAAGTGTGTACGTCCCACTCTCAATCAACTCTTCATTTCTACCGGGTTGCACAAGAAAGTCCTCTCTTTATTTTCCCTAGGAAATTGCTGTAGTCCATATAAACACATTACGCCATGCAGTGTTGAAGTCCCATAGCCATGCTAGAACACTGTGGCAGTTGGATGTTTGGGCTCCCGAGTGGCGCAGCGGTCTAAGGCACTGCATCTCAGTGCAAGAGGTGTCACTACAGTCCCTGGTTCGATTCCAGGCTGTATCACATCCAGATGTGATTGGGAGTCCCATAGGGCAGCGCACAATTGGCCCAGCGTTGGCCGGGGTAGAATTTGTTCTTAACTGACTTGCCTAGTTAAATAAAGTTTACAGTGCCTTGCGAAAGTATTCGGCCCCCTTGAACTTTGCGACCTTTTGCCACATTTCAGGCTTCAAACATAAAGATATAAAACTGTATTTTTTTGTGAAGAATCAACAACAAGTGGGACACAATCATGAAGTGGAACGACATTTATTGGATATTTCAAACTTTTTTAACAAATCAAAAACTGAAAAATTGGGCGTGCAAAATTATTCAGCCCCTTTACTTTCAGTGCAGCAAACTCTCTCCAGAAGTTCAGTGAGGATCTCTGAATGATCCAATGTTGACCTAAATGACTAATGATGATAAATACAATCCACCTGTGTGTAATCAAGTCTCCGTATAAATGCACCTGCACTGTGATAGTCTCAGAGGTCCGTTAAAAGCGCAGAGAGCATCATGAAGAACAAGGAACACACCAGGCAGGTCCGAGATACTGTTGTGAAGAAGTTTAAAGCCGGATTTGGATACAAAAAGATTTCCCAAGCTTTAAACATCCCAAGGAGCACTGTGCAAGCGATAATATTGAAATGGAAGGAGTATCAGACCACTGCAAATCTACCAAGACCTGGCCGTCCCTCTAAACTTTCAGCTCATACAAGGAGAAGACTGATCCGAGATGCAGCCAAGAGGCCCATGATCACTCTGGATGAACTGCAGAGATCTACAGCTGAGGTGGGAGACTCTGTCCATAGGACAACAATCAGTTGTATATTGCACAAATCTGGCCTTTATGGAAGAGTGGCAAGAAGAAAGCCATTTCTTAAAGATATCCTTAAAAAGTGTCGTTTAAAGTTTGCCACAAGCCACATGTGAGACACACCAAACATGTGGAAGAAGGTGCTCTGGTCAGATGAAACCAAAATTGAACTTTTTGGCAACAATGCAAAACGTTATGTTTGGTGTAAAAGCAACACAGCTCATCACCCTGAACACACCATCCCCACTGTCAAACATGGTGGTGGCAGCATCATGGTTTGGGCCTGCTTTTCTTCAGCAGGGACAGGGAAGATGGTTAAAATTGATGGGAAGATGGATGGAGCCAAATATAGGACCATTCTGGAAGAAAACCTGATGGAGTCTGCAAAAGACCTGAGACTGGGACGGAGATTTGTCTTCCAACAAGACAATGATCCAAAACATAAAGCAAAATCTACAATGGAATGGTTCAAAAATAAACATATCCAGGTGTTAGAATGGCCAAGTCAAAGTCCAGACCTGAATCCAATCGAGAATCTGTGGAAAGAACTGAAAACTGCTGTTCACAAATGCTCTCCATCCAACCTCACTGAGCTCGAGCTGTTTTGCAAGGAGGAATGGGAAAAAATGTCAGTCTCTCTATGTGCAAAACTGATAGAGACATACCCCAAGCGACTTACAGCTGTAATCGCAGCAAAAGGTGGCGCTACAAAGTATTAACTTAAGGGGGCTGAATAATTTTGCACGCCCAATTTTTCAGTTTTTGATTTGTTAAAAAAGTTTGAAATATCCAATAAATGTCGTTCCACTTCATGATTGTGTCCCACTTGTTGTTGATTCTTCACAAAAAAATACAGTTTTATATCTTTATGTTTGAAGCCTGAAATGTGGCAAAAGGTCGCAAAGTTCAAGGGGGCCGGATACTTTCGCAAGGCACTGTAAATGTAAAAACAATGTACATGTAAAAATGTTGTAGGATCAGGTTTTCATGTTAGTTTGCTTATTACAATTATGAGCTGAGCGAAAAGGTGTCATGCCAACTACTTCAAATTCTCACTTTCTTTCACCAGCTCATTTTGTCTAGCCTATTTTCAAGCTTCTCCTTTTTCTTGACTGAAACTGTACAGGGTTTATATACACTCAGGAGTCAAACAGTGAAACCTTGATGCAACAGTGTGCGCAACAGTGTGCCAACCAGCAATGACTCTGGAAGCACAGCTCATATCAGTCATGTATCATGGAGAATCCTTTTGAAAATGTGTGTATTTGTTCTCGATAACCTACACATCCTTGAATGTTTCATGTTGACATTTTCTCAGATCTCTTTGGCACGCTCGACCCCTTTGGAAGCAGTACTGCCTTTGGAAGCAGTAACAGCTCATTTGGCAGTAACAGTGGGTTCGCAGACTTCAGCCAAATGTCAAAGGTCAGAGACCCGATGGAAGGAAGAGGAGGCTTTCCAGAATACCAGCAGGTACTTCTACCAAGGACTATGAACTGTATAGCATATATTTGTTCATTTCCTACCCAGGGGTGCACAAAGAACCGTTTGTGTATTTTTACTAATTTCCTGATTCACCGTCTTCAATGCACATACATCAGTCTTGTTATGAGTTGGCACTTGACAGTTGTGAAATGTCTGTCTGTCTCTCCCTCTCTCTCCCGCCGTCCTTTCCTCCCCATCTCCAGTCTGGGTTCGTAGATGACCCCTTCAGTAGGAAGCAGGACGGCCCAGCTCTGCCGCCCAAAAAGAGCATTCCACCCAGACCCAAACCACCCAGTGGTGAGTAAGGCCTGAGGGAAAACAGGGAGAAGTGGAGGGGGGGAGTAAGTGGGAGAATAGAGATGGAGAGTGATTGTACAAGAAAGAGAGAGAGAGAGACGAAGAGAATTGTTGTGCCACAGAGAGACAGAGAACGAGAAACAGAGAGAGGTAAAGGGGACATTTTTTTTTTATGAGGGGGAGGTAGTGGGTTAACCAAGGACATATAATGCCACCAACCTAGGTTTCACTATGAATAATACAACGCCCTGCACCACTGGGTGATTCAGCTACCACTTTCACTGTGCCATGTCATCATATAGATTAATTTACTATTTTACATGAATTATTGTAGCAGCATTACTCTTTGCAATATAGGTCCATTTCATTTTACAGATGTAGGATTTTAATTTGAGCCAGTTTGCTACAGCAGAATAATAATCCTGCAGCAACAAAAAATATATATTATGTGAATTATAATGAAAGGGAATGGAAACACTAGGCTTAAGAACACCCGCTAACTGTAACTCGCCAAATTGGCATTGTTGCATCATCGGTGGGAGATTTTTAGAATTTCTGAATTTACTGAGATGAATACCTCTGCATACATTAATGAGCATACTTTGCAGGTTTCAAACCATATACATGTATGAAAACATGGTACATATTTTGAAAGATAAGAAACGGCCCTTTCAAATGATATCTCATTCAATAGAACCACATCAATCAATCAAATCGTAATCAGTCAAGAAAAAACACCTGTGAAGATGTGTATTATAAATGTGTTTTTTTGTCACGTGTACGCTAAGAATCGGGAAGCAAGTTTAGGGAGTAAATTTAATAAAAAATAAACATGTAACAAAACAAGAAACACGAGTAGTGTACAGACATGAAACATATAAACAGAAACAGAGTCAATAACGCCTGAGGAAAGAACCAAGGAGAGTGACAGATACAGGGGAGGTAATCAGGAAGGTGATGGAGTCCAGGTGAGTGTCATGAGGCACAGGTGTACGTAATGATGGTGGCAGGTGTGCGTAATGATGAGACAGCTGGCGACGTTGAGCGCCGGAGTAGGGGGGGGTGGGTGTAAACGTAACATTTTTCTCAAACAACTGCCATTTACACAACTTCCTAATGAAGATAGAGAAAAACTTAGAGCATATTGAGTTTTCCTTATTTTATAAGGATTGATCCTCTGAGATCAGAATAGTAAAACCTTTTACTGTGAATGAGTTACAGCCATTTTAGTCACCGGAAGTATTTTTCTAGAATCCTATGGAATGTTCTGTGATCGGACACGTTCTCATCTGGATAGTATATTAAACACATATATGCACTAAAACATATTACAAATACCATTTAGTCTTACATGTGTTAAGGAAAGACATGGAGAAGTTATATAATATCAATACATCTATAATTTTATTGAAAGAATAAGGTTAGGATAATACATTGTCTCATTCAAGCCTGAAAAAGGTGCAAGTTACATCATACTCTCACATTCCACTAGGCCTATAGCCTAATACACAAAGAGTCAGGACGGGAAGAAATTAAAAGCATGCAAGGAAGGGGAAATGACCAGTGACACTCTGATCTACTTGGTGAGGACTAAGAGACCCATTACTAGTACTTACAGTTGAAGTCAGAAGTTTACATACACCTTAGCCAAATACATTTAAACTCTGTTTAAACTCAATTCCTTACATTTAATCCTAGTAAAAATTCCCTGTCTTAGGTCAGTTAGGATCACCACTTTATTTTAAGAATGTGAAATGTCAGAATAATAGTAGAGAGAATGATTTATTTCAGCTTTTATTTCTTTCATCACATTCCCAGTAGGTCAGAAGTTTACAACACTCAATTAGTATTTGGTAGCATTGCCTTTAAATTGTTTAACTTGGATCAAATGTTTCGGGTAGCCTTCCACAAGCTTCCCACAATAAGTTGGATGAATTTTGGCCCATTCTTCCTGACAGAGCTGGTGTAACTGAGTCAGGTTTGTGTAGGCCTCCTTGCTCACACACGCCTTTTCAGTTCTGCCAACAAATATTCCATAGGATTGAGGCCAGGGCTTTGTGATGGCAACTCCAATACCTTGACCTTGTTGTCCTTAAGCCATTTTGCCACAACTTTGGAAGTATGCTTGGGGTCATTGTTCATTTGGAAGACCCATTTGCGACCAAGCTTTAACTCCCTGACTGATGTCTTGAGATGTTGCTTCAATATATCCACATAATTGTCCTTCCTTGTGATGCCATCTATTTTGTGATGTGCACCAGTCCCTCCTGCTGCAAAGCACCTCCACAACATGATGCTGCCACTCCCGTGCTTCACGGTTAGGATGGTGTTCTTTGGCTTGCAAGCCACCCCCTTTTTACTCCATACATAACAATGGTCATTATGGCCAAACAGTTCTATTTTTGTTTCATCAGATCAGAGGACATTTCTCCAAAAAGTATGATCTTTGTCCCCATGTGCAGTTGCGAACCATAGTCTGGCTTTTTTATGGCGGTTTTGGAGCAGTGGCTTCTTCCTTGCTGAGCGGCCTTTCAGGTTATGTCGATATAGGACTCGTTTTACTGTGGATATAGATAATTTTCCTCCAGAATCTTCACAAGGTCCTTTTCTGTTGTTCTGGGATTGATTTGCACTTTTCGCACCAAAGTACGTTCATCTCTAGGAGACAGAACGGGTCTCCTTCCTGAGCGGTATGACGGCTGTGTGGTCCCATGGTGTTTATACTTGCATACTATTGTTTGTACAGATGAAAGTGGTACCTTCAGGCATTTGGAAATTGCTCCCAAGGATGAACCAGACTTGTGGAGATCTACAGAAAAATGGAGGTCTTGGCTGATTTCTTTTGATTTTCCCATGATGTCAAGCAAAGAGGCACTGAGTTTTAAGGAAAACCTTGAAATACATCCACAGGTACACACCTCCAATTGACTCAAATGATGTAAATTAGCCTATCAGAAGCTTCTAAAGCCATGACATATTTTTCTGTAATTTTCCAAGCTGTTTAAAGGCACAGTCAAGTTAATGTATGTAAACGTCTGACCCACTGGAATTGTGATACTGTGAATTATAAGTGAAATCTGTCTGTAAACCATTTTTGGACAAATCCACCGTCGCTGGACCAGACAGGACTGGCAAAAAGTGCTCTTCACTGACTAGTCGCGGTTTTGTCTCACCAGGGGTGATGGTCGGATTCGCGTTTATCGTCGAAGGAATGAGCTTTACACCGAGGCCTGTACTCTGGAGCGGGATCGATTTGAAGGTGGAGGGTCCGTCATGGTCTGGGGTGGTGTGTCACAGCATCATCGGACTGAGCTTGTCGTCATTGCAGGCAATCTCCTCCCTCATGTGGTACCCTTCCTGCAGCCTCATCCTGACATGACCCTCCAGCATGACAATGCCACCAGCCATACTGCTCGTCCTGTGTGGGATTTCCTGCAAGACAGGAATTTCAGTTTTCTGCCATGGCCAGCGAAGAGCCCAGACCTCAATCCAATTGAGCACGTTTGGGACCTGTTGGGTCTGAGGGTTAGGGCCATTCCCCTCAGAAATGTCCGGGAATTTGCAGGTGCCTTGGTGGAAGTGTGGGGTAACATCTCACAGCAAGAACTGGCAAATCTGGTGCAGTCCACGAGGAGGAGATGCACTGCAGTACTTAATGCAGCTGGTGGCCACACCAGATACTGACTGTTACTTTTTATTTTGTCTCCCCCTTTGTTCAGGGACACATTATTCAATTTCTGTTAGTCACATGTCTGTGGAACTCGTTCAGTTTATGTCTCAGTTGTTGAATCTTGTTATGTTCATACAAATATTTACACATGTTAAGTTTGTTGGAAATAAACGCAGTTGACAATGAGAGGACACTTCTGTTTTTTGCTGAGTTTATGTGTCATGTGAGGATGATGGTGTGATTTCCCCGCAGCCGTGTTTGCAGCCACCGTGGTGGCAGCTATTGACTGCCTGGTGCACAGGTGACAATCTTCTCAAAAAGGTCTGAGCACTGACAGTCCACCACAGTGTCCTGCAGACAGAGACAGAGAGGGAGAGTATTTAAAATATCTAATTTATAGGCCTATTAGTACATAACAGTAATACATAATTGACAGTTACCTTCCAGTCAAAAAGCTTGGTTGAGAGGCAGCAGCATCACATGGTGGCTCCAACTTCCTCTGGGGCTCCAACTTCCTCTGGCTCCTCCATTTCAATGTCATCCTCTTTGTCCTTGTCTTCCCCAAGTAGCGATGAACCTTCTGCACATAAAAAAGGGTGTCATGACTGCAAGGGAATTGTACAAGTTACCAATCAGCTTGCAAGGTGACAACGTTACATTTTATTATCCAAAGGTTTCCACTCACATTTGAGAAAATGTCAAATAACTGAAATAATATTATAATGTATGCCTGTAAGTAGCAATGAACCTGGATAATTTACCAAGCCCACTACCAGTCTGAGCTTTCAAAAGTTATTAAAGCTAGCTATGGGGTTAGGCTTCAGGCTTAGGTACATTCATTCTTGCAATCAACAGCCAGAAGGCTTTCAATTTTTAGCTATCACAGATATAAAGACTCATAATATATCAAAGATACCTAGCTATGTAGTTAGCTAGCTAGCTAATAATTACTGTAGCTACCTAGCTATATGGGGATCCTAGCTCCTGCAGCAGCCCTCTCTTCTGCCTGGCTGGCTAGCTAATTCTAATCCCTAGCCAGTTTGTTTTAGCTAGGTCTAGCTCATACCAAATGATAAATGCTATTCTAAATCAAGTAGGCTAGCTAGTTACCTTGCCTTGTTTTGGCCTCCCGGTGGCAGCATTCACTTTCAGTCTCCATGACAAAAAACTCAATTTGCTCACTTCTAGTAACAGTCGTTACTATGGCAATTCAAGATGGAGCTACCCATACCTCTAATAAACATTGTTCAGATCAAATGACTTTAAAATAGAGATGTTTCTATGTTACAAGCATGTTTGCTATTAGTGGATTGAATACATCACTTTGCTCAGCTTAACTTCCAGAAGTGTTTCCATTCCTCTTTAATTGACATTTTTGTAGGGGTTGATACATTTTCCGTTAGGACAAATCAAGTCTGAAATTTCTAAGTGGGAATTACAAACGTTAGAATCATTTTTATAACTCAAATACACTACACGTTTGTATTTCCTGTTGTGCAGGAAAGTTCTCAGCAACAAATGAGTGATCAAATTATGATCCGACATCTGTGTTATAGAATTGTAATGGTTTACTATCCCTTTGTCTTTCCCCCTCTGTGGTCTTTGTCACCTCACTGTAAGTGTTCCCCTCTTTTGTTTTGTTCTTCTAGTAAAACACACAGAAGAACGTTGTGAGTATGGATGGCATGGCTTATCATCACATACAGTGCATTCGGAAAGTTTTCAGGCCCCTTGACTTTTTCCACATTTGTTTCATTACAGCCTTATTCTAAAACGGATGAAATTGTTTTTTCCCCTCATCAGTCTACACTAGAGGTTGACCGATTATGATTTTTCAACGCCGATACCGATTATTGGAGTACAAAAAAATCAGACACCGATTAATCGGCCGATTCTTTTAAATAATAATAATTTTGTAATAATGACAATTACAACAATACTGAAGGAACACTTTTCTATTACCTTAATATAATACATCAATGAAATCAATTTAGCCTCAAATAAATAATGAAACATGTTCAATTTGGTTTAAATAATGCAAAAGCAAAGTGTTGGAGAAGAAAGTAAAAGTGCAATATGTGCCATGTAAAAAAGCTAACGTTTAAGTTCCTTGCTCAGAACATGAGAACATATGAAAGCTGGTGGTTCCTTTTAACATGAGTCTTCAATATTCCCAAGTAAGACGTTTTAGGTTGTAGTTATTATAGGAATTATAGGACTATTTCTCTCCATACCACTTGTATTTCATATACAGTGCCTTGCGAAAGTATTTGGCCCCCTTGAACTTTGCGACCTTTTGCCACATTTCAGGCTTCAAACATAAAGATATAAAACTGTATTTTTTTTGTGAAGAATCAACAACAAGTGGGACACAATCATGAAGTGGAACGACATTTATTGGATATTTCAAACTTTTTTAACAAATCCAAAACTGAAAAATTGGGCGTGCAAAATTATTCAGCCCCCTTAAGTTAATACTTTGTAGCGCCACCTTTTGCTGCGATTACAGCTGTAAGTCGCTTGGGGTATGTCTCTATCAGTTTTGCACATCGAGAGACTGACATTTTTTCCCATTCCTCCTTGCAAAACAGCTCGAGCTCAGTGAGGTTGGATGGAGAGCATTTGTGAACAGCAGTTTTCAGTTCTTTCCACAGATTCTCGATTGGATTCAGGTCTGGACTTTGACTTGGCCATTCTAACACCTGGATATGTTTATTTTTGAACCATTCCATTGTAGATTTTGCTTTATGTTTTGGATCATTGTCTTGTTGGAAGACAAATCTCCGTCCCAGTCTCAGGTCTTTTGCAGACTCCATCAGGTTTTCTTCCAGAATGGTCCTGTATTTGGCTCCATCCATCTTCCCATCAATTTTAACCATCTTCCCTGTCCCTGCTGAAGAAAAGCAGGCCCAAACCATGATGCTGCCACCACCATGTTTGACAGTGGGGATGGTGTGTTCAGGGTGATGAGCTGTGTTGCTTTTACGCCAAACATAACGTTTTGCATTGTTGCCAAAAAGTTACATTTTGGTTTCATCTGACCAGAGCACCTTCTTCCACATGTTTGGTGTGTCTCCCAGGTGGCTTGTGGCAAACTTTAAACAACACTTTTTATGGATATCTTTAAGAAATGGCTTTCTTCTTGCCACTCTTCCATAAAGGCCAGATTTGTGCAATATACGACTGATTGTTGTCCTATGGACAGAGTCTCCCACCTCAGCTGTAGATCTCTGCAGTTCATCCAGAGTGATCATGGGCCTCTTGGCTGCATCTCTGATCAGTCTTCTCCTTGTATGAGCTGAAAGTTTAGAGGGACGGCCAGGTCTTGGTAGATTTGCAGTGGTCTGATACTCCTTCCATTTCAATATTATCGCTTGCACAGTGCTCCTTGGGATGTTTAAAGCTTGGGAAATCTTTTTGTATCCAAATCCGGCTTTAAACTTCTTCACAACAGTATCTCGGACCTGCCTGGTGTGTTCCTTGTTCTTCATGATGCTCTCTGCGATTTTAACCGACCTCTGAGACTATCACAGTGCAGGTGCATTTATACGGAGACTTGATTACACACAGGTGGATTGTATTTATCATCATTAGTTATTTAGGTCAACATTGGATCATTCAGTGATCCTCACTGAACTTCTGGAGAGAGTTTGCTGCACTGAAAGTAAAGGGGCTGAATAATTTTGCACGCCCAATTTTTCAGTTTTTGATTTGTTAAAAAAGTTTGAAATATCCAATAAATGTCGTTCCACTTCATGATTGTGTCCCACTTGTTGTTGATTCTTCACAAAAAAATACAGTTTTATATCTTTATGTTTGAAGCCTGAAATGTGGCAAAAGGTCGCAAAGTTCAAGGGGGCAAAATACTTTCGCATGGCACTGTACCTTTGACAATTGGATGTTCTTATAGGCACTTTAGTATTGCCAGTGTAACAGTATAGCTTCCGTCCCTCTCCTCGCCCCTACCTGGGCTTGAACCAGGAACACATCGACAACAGCCACCCTCGAAGCATCGTTACCCATCGCTCCACAAAAGCCGCGGCCCTTGCAGAGCAAGGGGAACAACTACTCCAAGTCTCAGAGCGAGTGACGTCACCGATTGAAACGCTATTAGCGTGCACCCCGCTAACTAGCTAGCCATTTCACATCGGTTACACCAGCCTAATTTCGGGAGTTGATAGGCTTGAAGTCATAAACAGCTCAATGCTTGAAGCATTGCGAAGAGCTGCTGGCAAATTCACTAAAGTGCTGTTTGAATGAATGCTTACGAGCCTGCTACTGCCTACCATCGCTCAGTCAGACTGCTCTATCAAATATCAAATCATAGACTTAATTATAACATAATAACACACAGAAATACGAGCCTTTGGTCATTGATATGGTCGAATCCGGAAACTATCATTTCGAAAACATTAACGTTTATTCTTTCAGTGAAATACGGAACCGTTCCGTATTTTATCTAATGGGTGGCATCCCTAAGTCTAAATATTGCTGTTAGATTGTACAACCTTCAATGTTATGTAATAATTATGTACAATTTTGGCAAATTAATTACGGCCTTTGTTAGGAATAAATGGACTTCACATAGTTCGCAACGAGCCAGGCGGCCCAAACTGCTGCATATACCCTGACTGCTTGCACGGAACGCAAGAGAAGTGACACAATTTCCCTAATTATAAGAAATTCATGTAAACAGGCAATATATATGCAGGTTTAAAAATATATACTTGTGTATTGATTTTAAAGATAGGCATTGATGTTTATGGTTAGGTTTGGTGCAACGACAGTGCTAAATCAGCACCCGTTTGGCGAAGTAGGCTGTGATTCGATGAGAAATTAACAGGCACCGCATCGATTATATGCAACACAGAACACGCTAGATAATATCAACCATGTGTAGTTAACTAGTGATTATGTTAAGATTGATTGTTTTTTATAAGATAAGTTTAATGCTAGCTAGCAACTTACCTTGGCTTCTTGCTGCCCTCGCGTAACAGGTAGTCAGCCTGCCATGCAGGCTCCTCGTGTAGTGCAATGTGTAGTGCAAAGACAGGTGGTTAGAGTGTTACACTAGTAACCGAAAGGTTGCAAAAACAAATCCCCAAGCTGACAAGGTAAAAATCTGTCGTTCTGCCCCTGAACAAGGCAGTTAACTTCTTGGCGCACCCATCCCGTTAGCGGAATCATTTTTGTCAACATCCGCTGAATTGCAGAGCGCCAAATTCAAATTAAATTACTAACAATATTACATTTTCATGAAATCACAAGTGCAATATAGCAAATTACAGCTAAGCTTGTTGTTAAACCACCTGGTGTGTCAGATTTCAAAAAAGCTTTACGGTGAAAGCAAACCAAGCTTTTTCAATAAGAGACAGAGAGAAAATGTCTGCTCCAAGCTGTTGGTGCATGCAAAACTCTGCTGGCACCCAGCCATCCACTGATGCGATGTGATCGTTCTCGCTCATTTTTCAGAATATAAAGCTGAAACTATGTCTAAAGACTGTTCACACCATGTAGAAGCAATAGGGAAAGGAATCTGGTTGATATCCCTTTAAATGGAGGGAAGGCATGCAATGGAACAGGGAGGTTTCAAAATAAGAGGCACTTCCTAGTTGGATTTTCCTCATGTTTCCGCCTGCAATATCAGTTCTGTTATACTCACAGACAATATTTTGACAGTTTTGGAAACTTTAAAGTGTTTTCTATCATAATCTGACAATTATATGCATATTCTAGCCTCTGGGCCTGAGAAATAGGCAGTTTCATTTGGGTACGTTTTTCATCCAAACATCTAAATACTGCCCCCTACACTCAACAGGTTAACCCACCGTTCCTAGGCCTTCATTGGAAATAAGAATGTGTTCGTAACTGACTTGCTTAGTTAAATAAAGGTGTACAAAAAAAATGGTGTCCAAAAATACAGATTTCCGATTGTTATGAAAACTTGAAATCGGCCCTAATTAATCAGCCATTCCGATTAACTGGTCGACCTCTAGTCTAAACACAGTACCCCATAATGACAATGCAAAAACAAGTATATGACATTTACATAAGTATTCAGACCCTTTACTCAGTACTTTGTTGAAGCACCTTTGGCAGCGATTATAGCCTTGAGTCTTCTTGGGCATAACGCCACAAGCTTGGTGCACCTGTTATTGGGGAGTTAATCCCATTCTTCTCTGCAGATCCTCTCAAACTCTGTCAGGTTGGATGGGGAGCGTCGCTGCACAGCTATTTTCAGGTCTCTCCAGAGATGTTCGATCGGGTTCAAGTCCGGGCTCTGGCTGGCCCACTCAAGGACATTCCGAGACTATGTCCCGAAGCTACTCCCGTGTGGTCTTGGCTGTGTGCTTAGGGTCGTTGTCCTGTTGGAAGGTGAACCTTCGCCCCAGTCCGAGGTCCTGTGCGCTCTGGATCAGGTTTTCCTCAATGATCTCTCTGTACTTTCTGCTCCGTTCATCTTTCCCTCAATCCTGACTAGTCTCCCAGTCCCTGCCGCTAAAAAACATCCCATCTTGGTTTCATCAGACCAGAGAATCTTGCTTTGCATGGTCTGAGAGTCCTTCAGGTGCTTTTTGGCAAACTCCAAGCGGGCTGTCATGTGCCTGTTACTGGGGAATGGCTTCCGCCTGGCCGCTCTACCATGAAGGCCTGATTGGTGGAGTGCTGCGGAGATGGTTGTCCTTCTGGAAGGTTCTCCCATCTCCACACAGAAACTCTGGAGCTCTGTCAGAGTGACCATCGGGTTCTTGGGCGGCCAGCTCTAGGAAGAGTCTTGGTGGTTCCAAACTTCTTCCATTTAAGAATGATGGAGGCTACTGTGTTCTTGGGGACCTTCAATGCTGCAGAAGGTTTTTGGTACCCTTCCCCAGATCTGTGCCTCGACACAATCCTGTGTCGGAGCTCTACGGCAATTCCTTCGACTTCATTGCTTGGTTTTTGCGCTGACATGCACTGTCAACTGTGGGACCTTATATAGACAGTTGTGTGCCTTTCCAAATCATGTTCAATAAATTGAATTTACCACAGGTGGACTCCAATCAAGTTTTAGAAACATCTCAAGGATGATTAATGGAAACAGGATACACCTGAGCTGAATTTCAAGTCTCATAGCAAAGGGTCTGAATAATTATGTAAATAAGGTATTTCAGTTTTTTATTTGTAATACATTTGCAAACATTTCTAAAAACCTGTTGTTGCCATGTCATTATGGGTTATTGTGTCTAGATTGATGACGAAAACGTTGTATTTAATCCATTTTATAATAAGGCTGTAACGTAACAAAATGTGGAAAAAGGTGTCTGAATACTGTATCTTCTGACTGTTAGAACATAGTTCACTAGAAGCTGTTGTAAGGGACCTGTATAATCTTTGAAGCCTCAACTCAGCTGGTGTTGCCTTCTTACCTCTGCATGATAAAAGGAGAATATGCTCGTCATAGATCAAACAGCAATGCTCGCTGCAGCTCAGAAACATTGTTTTTGACTGGCCTGAAAACCCCTTTTTTTTTCTCCACCGTGAGTTCTACTAGGTTGTAAACAGGAAAAGCACTTCATGGGTACAGATACGTTCATCATCTCTGCCAAGCAAGTGTCCTTTTCATTCTCCTTTTGAAGTTTGAATCAACAGAACAGTTTTGCAGTTGCCTATGCGGTAACTCTGCTCCACATAGAAGCGACTCAATGTGCTTTTTATCCATAAAGTTACTGAGTGAAAGTCTTATTTCACCATTTAAACCTCACAAAGGAAGTTGAATGGGCCACGCTAATCAAGATTTCACCACCTATTATTATTAAAGGTGCCCTGCTTTATGGTTAAACCATGTATGCAATATGCAGTGTAATTTCACTGTAGCCTAGGTACACTGTACACATTATAGCATAGTAGTCACAACTTTGATCCATTAGATTTAAAAAAATATATAATAGTAATGAATTGTCGCTAATCATCCCCTATCTGTAAAATCCTTGCCTGAGATTAGTGTTAGATGAGTAGAACTGTATGACTGTTGCTTGAGAGCTCAACCCTGATGCCAGGCTGCAGTGAGAACACAGAGCAACATGCCCCAGGAATACACAGATGATCTGTGGTTGGCCATGCTGACACCAGATCGCCCGATGTTCTCAGCTCCACCCTTCCCCACTTCCTCTGTTTCCACTGTGTGCACACACTCGGGTGAGCAGTGTGGCTTCTCTGGCAACCTCTTGCCCGACTCTGGTCACACTCTGTGCCCTGGCCAATGCCATATCTAAACTGCTTTCACACCTGGGTTTATGTATCCAAATTAGAGGGGTTGAGCAGAATTTGCAACAAGTGAAAGGTCACGACATAGAATGATAGTTTGATGTAGATATCTCTCGTTTTTCTAGGTAGTTTCTGAAATGATTACATAGCAATACTTTAAAATTGTGCTGTGAGATACAGTCTCATGAATAGGACATACGATATATGCTGTGAGAATAATATAATAAACGTTATTTGTGGGGCTCTGAGATGTGCCTTGTGCATCACATTGATAGACAGCATTGATAATGTGCTGGTATTTTGGAGCAGGGTGGAGCTGACGGTTTGTGGTGAAGAGTATGTGCCATTTACTGAAAGAGAGAAACTGATTGCCTGGCTGTTCAGTGGGCCTGTGAACTGCTAACCTTGGCAGGCCTGGTATAAATAACAGCTCGATTGACAACGTGGTTAACACCTTCAGAAGCAACAACAACCAGTAAGTACTACATTCCCACGGCCCACAGACTCTGCCAGCAATGACTGGCCTACAGAGAAACAGCTTGGAAACATCTCTACCATGTTAACATGGGCTTATTTTAGAGTAGTCACGGTTCAGTTAAATCATTTATGTATTTAAGCGATGTGGAAATTAAGATAGAGAATACAGTGAGTTGGCATAACTAAGGCCAGGAGTTTTTGCTGACAAACAGGTATAACTCTGGGCCATAGTTAGTTGTTCTTGGGCAGGTCATGTGGTCATTAAAAACTCCTGGCCCTAGGCATGTAGCATCTAGGCCTGACAAAAACTCTAAAATCACCCACTGAGGAGAGATCTGATGAACTTGTGAACTGAATCCTGTGTTGGTTAAGTGGGCATGAACTCTACCCATCTGCTCACCATAAAACCCAACATAAAAGAGAAAATAGCTCTCGCCATTTTTTTGATATGGACTTTATGCAGTATATTGACCCATGTCATTAAATGCGTGTTTAATTCATACCATGCTGGCATGTTGTTTCAGCACAATTTTGTATCTGCATTGTTTGTGTGCTCTCTATTTTGTTTAAGTTGAGCTGCGTGTGGTTTTGGTGCACCACCAGTGTAGCTGAAACTGCTGTGGTTTTCAAAGCTTTTCATAATAGAATGCTCTATTTCTCGTGAGACGAGAATTGGAGGAGTGGGGGGGGGGGGGCAGCATTTGTGGGGGTTGGAAGGCTGTTGCGAGCAAACGTCACCTAATAATTGTAGTTGACTTCATAACCACACACACTGTGGTCTCTTCTGCAGGGGAAATGACTGTCCTTACTGTCTTAATGTCCTTAGGTAAAAGCACCCCTGTCAACATGCCTGGAGGAGCGGGCGACTCGACCAAGCCCTGCGACCCCTTCCAGCCGTTTGGCAGTGACGGCATCGACCCCTTTCAGAGTAAAAAAGGGGTCGGAGACCCGTTTAGTGGCAAAGATCCTTTTGCTCCATCTGCCTCAAGTAAAGCCTCTAAAGACTGTTCCTTGGGTTTTGCAGACTTCAGTTCTGTAAGTTGAGCTCAGTGATACTCTGTCTCTGTCCAGACCAGTCTTTATATACCTAGCCAATACCTCTGCTTAAGTTCCCACAATGTTAACTGAAGGATCTAGAGCGGAGGCCCTGGCTGTTTATCAACTCATCTTTCTGTGTCCTGGCCTCCCTTCACTGTGCAGACATCTATGTTAATCAATGACCCACCATCACTCCACACAAAGACCAGAGCCAGGCATCTTCCCACTCAGACCCATGGCAAATTAACCACCATGTAGGCTAACTGTTGACTATGGCATAATCACTAGCAATAACTGCCGTTCATGATCATCTGATCATCACTTTAATTAATTGTGTGATCCAACCCTACCTCATATCTAAGAGGATGACTGAACTCCCACACATTTTTGCCGTCTAGCTGTTTTCTGAGTGTAAGCCTGTCAAAGGTTCCACAAGACTCACTTATCTATACTGTGCTATGATTTTGGTTGGGGGGGGGTTCTCAACCTATGCTTTGTAGTTGGTTGCACACCACCTACAATGCATTCGGTATTGTGCAGTAAAGTGCAGAGCTGCATTGCAGAAGTGGTCCCCGGTGCTCGTGCAGGAAAGGGTGTCGGCCCTTTTTGTGGTTTAATGTGTACGCCGCGATTGGAACATAAAAAAAAATCTATATCTATATTTTGCCATGTGGTTTGTTGTTGTGTAGTATGCTAGAGGCTTCCCAAAACAAGCACAAACGAGAAGTATTATTTCCATCACCTCTTTAGCAGTCCAATAAGTGGATTCTGGCCGTGTGAAGTATTATTCAACTAGCCAGTCGGCGCTTTAAGGTTAGGGTTGAATAATCCAGCCAGTGCGGTGCTATGGCCTGGGCTGTCTGTCTAAACCAACCAATGGGTGTCTCACACAGTGTAGCCATAATCCAGGATTTATTCAGGATCTTCTTATCTGAATATTGACCTTTTCCATCTCAGCTCCCGGCATCAGCATTCAATCAGTCAGTCACTCAGTCTGTGCGTACCCAAGGCCAGGCTAGGCCGTAAAGGGGAGCCCATCCTGTGTGGTTTAGTGACTGACAGCTCCAAGCCACTGGTCTGGCTGTGGGATCTGTTGACACGGGAAGCAGTAGTATCACTACTCAGCTCTCAGTCCTGAGTTCTTACCCCTCAGGTCTATGTTATGTTTCAGTCATGTATGTCCTACTAGTGTTTAGATACAGTATTAGTGTGTATCAGTGTTTTGTCTTTTCTTTAGGCTTAGTTTGCTCAATCTGTTTAGTGTTGGTCTGTCGCATGACATCGGTAGCATAGATCCTGCTTTACCATCTCTGACTTGTACCAAACTACTCCCAAAGTTGCCAAATCTATTTTAACAGAGTCAACTGCCCATACTTTATTTAAACTAAAGAGGTATTATGTTCCACATTGAAGATATTATCTAGACAAATACCAGATGAACTTGGACCCTGAATTGAATTATAAATATTTCAAGGAAACAAATATAGCTATTAAATGCCTCAATGGACTCTGTTCCATATTTATTTTGGTCAGCATGATTCCAAGAATTGAATGGCCTCATTTGACCCTGACATTTGAATCAGATCTAAGGATGGCAAAGCAGTATCTTAGAATGTGTGTGCGTTCTGATATGCATGGGAGAGTTCCTAGCTATACTTGACTTAGGTTAGATCTCATACTATCACTTTAACAGAGAATCAAAAATGGTCATTTCTGTCCTTCCCATTTTCTCCCTACATGTCGTCTTTGCATGTTGTTCAAATATGCTTTTAGTTGCTCATTCATTTTCATTTGGGAAACGAACTGAAACGGTCCTCCATGTCGCCTTCTCATAGTTAGTTGATGCTGTTTCGTAATGTGCTCGGTGTAAAATGGATGGTGTGATACACGATTAGTGAATTGTTTGTTTGGTGTTTTGTAATTCATTTTTCTCTCGCAGGGCCAGAAAAAGTTAAGGTAAGAATGTTTAATAACGCTGTCAAATTGAAAAGTGCTTTGTTTTTGTGTTTCGCTCACGTACTTTAGGCTCGGAGCACAACCACTCAGGTTTAACAATAAGAAGCACCTTTCCTTCAACAGCAGAACATACATACATTGAACATTAAAGTACCGATAGGGATAGGGTCAGTTCGATTGTCTGTGTAGTGGGTATATTTTGTGTGTGTTGATGCTTTTGTGTATGTACATGATTTAGTTATAATAGTAAATTACAGTCATCTATGTCCTCTTACGGTAGCCAGGCAGAAAGGGAAGTTTACTCTTAATGTACAGGATAAGGTTCATTGAAATCTAATACTCTGACAAAACACCTCCTAATGTGTGTTTTGGACATGGTGTGACGGATGAATCCTTTATTAAATGCCTCTTCTCCTCTTCTCTCTGTAGTTTGGAAATGAGGCCCAGCAACTGGAGTGGGCGAAGCGAGAGAGTGAGCGAGCGGAGCGGGAGCGGCTGAAGAGGCTCCGGCAGCAGGAGCAAGAGGACTTAGAGCTGGCCATCGCTCTCAGCAAGGCCGAGATGTCCCACGGGTGACCTGGACTGGACACACGCAGACACACATACATAGAGATATGCACAAATAGACAAACGCACACATAGACAAACTAGCGTTACTAGTTCAGACACTCACACACACACACGCATAACACATTCGTATACAACTCACAAACCGTACCCCACACACTGTGAAGGACACATAGCTGGCCATTTCCCTCAAGGCCGATGTGCCCAAGACATGACCGCTTCCTCAACCACACACACAGACATACGCATGCAGACACAGACCACCGCTACAACACACATATACAAACTCCACCTGATACGCACACACAGATACACACACCTCGCCACACATTCCCCAGACCGACAAACTCTCAAAGCAAAACAATAGCAAAACAGAACTTTTGGGGTCGGCCTGGACCCTATGTGGAAACAGAACTGGATGTTACTTTACGGTGGGAGGTTGGAGTGGAGGGTGGGAACCAGCAATCACAATCTCTCTTACTGTTTTTAATTGATAGGTGTGGAGGGGAACGGATGATGGCCCATGATTTGTGAAGGAGGTGATGCGCTGTTTAAATGCACTATAGAGGCTGGCTTAACATGTAAAGATGAGCAGAATATGTGTCTGTCTGGTGAGGGAGCATGGATCCCCTCACTTGACCGACTAGAGCTCTGGCAGATGTGAAGAAGGGAATAGCTAAAGGTTATGGCGGGATGCTTTTGAAGATCGAGACATTATTTTAGTATTGGTTTATTATGTGAATGTGGTGAGCCATGGGAGGAGTGCTGGAGGCTTCAAGTGTTGTGTGAGAGAGAGGTCTGCTTGGACCAGAACAAATTGTACAGATATATTTTCTTTCTCGCCGAGTGTGAGATAGTAGATGCATTGTTTTTTTTACAATATTTCAGTGCTTCTTCAGCGAACATAGGGAGAAGGAATGGATGCTTAGTTGTGCCTCTTCTGACAGTTTAAGTAAGTTCAAAAGGCTGTGATTTACACCAAACAACCACAAAAAAAGACTAGATGAGGGAAATTCTTTCAAGTTTTACTATGTTTTATTATAGAGGGTTTAATTGCAGATTTGTACGATTTTTATTTAATTTAATTATGTGGTAAGTGTTATTTTATTATTTGATGTAGTATTTGTTAAAGGACTGAAACAATATTGTTAATTACAAGTTGTAAGAACTGCAAAAATGGATAAACCTGCAAGCACACGCTGCAGAGAGGTCAAAGAAAGTAAGGAATGGCCTGTGGTTTTCTTCAGGCTAACCATCAATGATATGCAAATTCATTAGGTCACGTAAGTTTCACAGCTATAACGTGAATATTCAACGGTTTGCGGTACAGTGTGTCATAGTTTGTTACAACTTTTATTTTATTTTAGCCGCATTGTCTTTTACTTGATTTTCTTGCTGATGGTACTGCCTAGCACATTAAACCTGTGGTTCTAACTTCACTTTCAAACTCAAAGGGCAATTCCACCACTTTTCAATCTCATTTTCATTATCAACAGCGCAATACCAGTGTTTACATGTGTAAAAACGGCACTACAGATTAAATAAGTCACGATGAACTTCGCAGGGTAGTGAAAGTGCACGCCGCGGTGATCTTGATGCTCCTTTCCAATAAATATCGAGGGTCTTATTCTGGTGACATGATGATCGATGCTTGTCTGCCGTTTGACAAGTAAAAATATTCTCGCTGTTGTCCAAAATAATGTCATCATGTCAACTAGCCTACCCACACTGTATCTGCGAGCTGTTGGCTAGAGCTCTCGTGCCAAGACCAGAGTGGGAAAATGTGCTATTGAACGCAACAGTTTTTGTGACAAAACTATCGGACGAGTTGAAAATGCGATGGAAACACATTCAACTTTAGATTTTTATTCAGTACACTTAAAACGAAAAATGACATTTAATGTGCATTGCGTACTGACTTTTGTCCACAACAAGTCCGTTTGGTGGAAACACACCCCTAGTGGGAAAATACGCATATTTTCATTATGCAGATTTTTGAGTATTCGCATTAAAATCGGTCGCCAATTGGATGGAAACCTAACTACAGAGAAGCATTTTTTAGGACCTTTCTTCTTATCTTTTTAACCACAGATCATAGAAGCGCGTCCTTTTCACATATGTAGACAATGGTATGGCGCTGGTCATAATGAATATGAGGTTGAAAAGTGGCAGAATTGCCCTTTTAGCTTTGAATTGAACTGAATAGAGATGTTGATAAAAGTAGCTCATATGAAAATGACAGTTGCACTCATTTCCCCTTTGTTTTATGTTCTCCTGTTGCATTGAACTATATGTGTCCTACTGTACATGTGTCCATTACCTTTAATAAGCTTCCATGTAATGCCATTGTTGTCCCCTACTATTGGAGTAGTCTGAGTGAAAAGACCTATCCTGAGCCATATGTTGTGAAAATGTATTATTAAAGCTACGTTCTCCTTTGGGTTGGGGAAGGACATGATTTAAGTTACAATTCTGCGGTATGGACCATTAACACTGCCACTAGGTGGAAATTGCAATCATCTCTCCCTGATATTTATTTGTTTATGTTTACATATCAAACTTCTTTGCTGTCGTGGTTACAACAGTGTAATAATATTCTATGAGAAGAACCTGTTCTGGTACAGATCTGACCTTTAATCGGGCTGCTGTTTATAGCTGAGGTAACCTGTGGTCGTCTGCATGCAGCCCTGTGGTGTTTTAATCACAGGTCAGACGCCCGAAGCTTGGAATGCCAACACTCCCGCCCTTACCCAGAATGCTCTGTGTCAGAACCCCTGTAATGTGTCCTCGGGTTAGGGGAAATCCACAGTGAGTGTGCTTGGTTGGCCGTAGACCAGGCCACAGCTCTCTCTGTTCATTGGTCACTTCATGCCGCTTTTTATACCTTAAACATCCATCCATCCTTTCTTACTCCATTCTTTGAAGTTATCATTGATCTGTCACTATTGGATTGGTGAAAGAAAGGGTTCCATGATGTATCTCAATCACCCATCTAATCATGTCAGATTAGGGAGGCAGGATGGAAGGATGCATTTTGAGAGTATTGAAACAGGGCCCAAGTGTTCTCTCATCCACTACCTAGTGTTCTCTACGTACTTACCACTCATGCTGTATTTTGTCTTTGATACCACCATTGTGCAATAGATGTTATTTTTTATTTTCTCGTTGTTCGGGTGTTCGAGTTTGATCATGTGTATAGGGATACATGCAGAGAGGCCTGTATATCTATTGTACAAGCCAAACAGATTGTAGAGGGCTTTTCTTTTGGTTTTCTGGTTTTCTGACAACTGATCTGACTTCTAAAGCTTGGTGCATTCCATTTCCATTTGGCCTGCCTTTGACTGTCCCTCCTATAGATGAAAATAAGAAATAATCCAGCTGTCTTTCTGCATTGTATAAGATGTACACAAACTGTATATTATGTCCGTTATATTTGTTTCATGAGAAGTGGAAAAATGTGTGTAACTTGAAACAGGATATATGCAAAAATACAAACGCTTGGATTTATTTGAAATGCTAATCCCCTGTACATGGTCATTGTTTACTAGAATAAACATTTCAGTTAAATTGATAGGTCTCGGGTTTGTGTTTTTTTTCTTTTAATTCCATTGATTTGGCTTTTGTACTTATATTAGGACATCACATTTAATTTCACATGTTTTATAGATTATATCATATGATTCGTAGTCTTAATACAAATGCACAAACCCCTGTCTGTCTAGGCTGTGTTTAAAATCTCCTTTGTGTTCATTTGAACCGGTATACATAGCATACAGGCAGTTGAAATTGTGTTTTTACTTTAGTATGAATCTTAAGGATTCCATCAGTGCCGCAAGTGTAGTGATTCCTATGTTGTTGAATCTTTGTTGGTCCATGGTGTGTAATGAGGAGCAAAGAGATGCTGCACTCGACACATTTATGAAATTGCTTATTCCAGTTACTTATAAAACATACAACCATTAAGAAAATGACTGTAAAAACGGTTAAATCCCTGTGGATTGATGAGGAATTTAAAAATTGTATGGTTGAGAGGGATGAGGCAATAGGAATGCTGCACAACCGATTGGCAAACGTATTGTAAATTGAGAATTCATGTGACTAAACTGAATAAAAAGAAGAAGAAACTACACTATGAAACAAAGGTAAATGACATAAAGAATAATAGTAAAAAGCTTTGTAGCATCTTAAATTACATTTTGGTAAAAAAGGCAAACTCAGGTCCATCACTCATTGAATCAGATGGCTCATTCATCACAAGACCAACTGATATTGCCAACTACTACTATGATTTTTTCATTGGTAAGACTAGCAAACTTAAGCATGACATGCCAGCAACAAACGCCGACACTACACATCCAAGTTTCTGACCAAATTATGAAAGACAAGCATTGTCATTTCGAATTCCGTAAAGTGAGTGTGGAAGAGGTGAACAATTTATTGTTGTCTATCAACAATGACAAGCCACCGGGGTCTGACAACTTGGATGGAAAATTAATGAGGATAATATCAGTGTCACAGCTTTCTTCCTGGGAAGGAGAGGCGGACCAAAACGCAGCGTGGTTATAGTTCATGGTTCTTTAATAAGAAAACTCAAACATGAACAAACTACAAAACAATAAACGTGAAAACCGTAACAGTCCTAACTGGTGCATAAAACACAAAGACAGGAAACAATCACCCACAAAATACCCAAAGAATATGGCTGCCTAAATATGGTTCCCAATCAGAGACAACAATAAACACCTGCCTCTGATTGAGAACCAATCTAGGCAACCATAGACTTACTTAGACACCTAAACTGAACACAACCCCATAAATCTACAAAAAACCCTAGACAAGACAAAACACATAAATCACCCATATCACACCCTGGCCTAACCAAAATAATAAAGAAAACAAAGATAACTAAGGCCAGGGCGTGACAGTACCCCCCCCCCCCCAAAGGTGCGGACTCCTGGCCGCACACCTAAACCCATAGGGGAGGGTTTGGGTGGGCATCTGTCCACGGTGGCGGCTCTGGCGCGGGACGTGGACCCCACTGCACCATAGTCTTAGTCCGCTTTTTTAGCGTCCTTTGAGTGGCGACCCTCGCCGCAGACCTTGGCCTAGTAACCCTAACAAAGGGCCCACCTGGACTGAGGGGTGCCTCATTACTGAGGAAGCTCAGGACCGAGGGGTAGCTCAGGACTGAGGGGTAACTCAGGACTAAGAGGTAGCTCAGGCAGGTTGACGGCTCTGGCAGATCCTGGCTGAATGGCGGCTCTGGCGGATCCTGGCTGACCGGCGGCTCTGGCGGATCCCGGCTGACCGGCGGCTCTGGCGGATCCCGGCTGACCGGCGGCTCTGGCGGATCCCGGCTGACCAGCGGCTCTGGAAGATCCCGGCTGACCGGCGGCTCTGGAAGATCCCGGCTGATCGGCGGCTCTGGAGGATCCCGGTTGACCGGCGGCACTGGAAGATCCCGGCTGACCGGCGGCTCTGGAGGATCCCGGCTGACCGGCGGCTCTGGAGGATCCCGGCTGACCGGCGGCTCTGGCGGCTCCATGACAGACGGGAGACTCTGGCGGCTCATGACAGACGGGAGACTCTGGCGGCTCATGACAGACGGGAGACTCTGGCGGCTCATGACAGACGGGAGACTCTGGCGGCTCATGACAGACGGGAGACTCTGGCAGCTCTGGACAGATGGGACCCTGGCGGCTCTGGACAGACGGGAGACCCTGGCGGCTCTGGACAGACGGGAGACCCTGGCGGCTCTGGACAGACGGGAGACCCTGGCGGCTCTGGACAGACGGGAGACCCTGGCGGCTCTGGACAGACGGGAGACTCTGGCGGCTCTGGACAGACGGGAGACTCTGGCGGCTCTGGACAGACGGGAGACTCTGGCGGCTCTGGACAGACAGGAGACTCTGGCGGCTCATGACAGACGGGAGACTCTGGCGGCTCATGACAGACGGGAGACTCTAGCAGCTCTGGACAGACGAGGCGCACTGTAGGCCTGGTGCGTGGTGCCGGCGCTGGTGGTACTGGGCCGAGGACATGCACAGGAAGCCTGTGCGGGGGGCTGCCACCGGAGGGCTGGTGCGTGGAGGTGGCACTGGATAGACCGGACCGTGCAGGTGGCACTGGATAGACCGGACCGTGCAGGTGCACTGGAGCTCTTGAGCACCGAGCCTGCCCAACCTTACCTGGTTCAATGCTCCCGGTCGCCCTGCCAGTGCGGCGAGGTGGAATAGCCCGCACTGGGCTGTGCAGGCGAACCGGGGACACCATGCGTAAGGTTGGTGCCATGTACTCCGGCCCAAGGAGACGCACTGGAGACCAGATGCGTAGAGCCGGCTTCATGGCACTTGGCTCAATGCCCACTCTAGCCCGGCCAATACGAGGAGCTGGTATGTACCGCACCGGGCTATGCACCCGCACTGGGGACACCGTGTGCTCCACAGCATAACATGGTGCCTGCCCGGTCTCTCTCGCTCTCCGGTAAGCACAGGAAGTTGGCGCAGGTCTCCTACCTACTTCCTGTCGTCGTCGTCCCCCCCCCCCCCCCCAATAAATTTTAGGGGCTGACTCTCGGGCTTCCTACCGCGTGCTCGTTTCTCCAACTCCATTCTCCTATAACCCTCCTCGCACTGCTCCAGCGAATCCCAGGCGGGCTCCGGCACTCTCCCTGGGTCGACCGCCCACCTGTCTATCTCTTCCCAAGTCGTATAGTCCAGATTCTGCTCCCAAGTCCAATAATCCTGACATCGCTGCTTCTCCTGCCGCTGCCTGTCACCACGCCGCTTGGTCCTGTTGTGGTGGGTGATTCTGTCACTGCTTTCTTCCTGGGAAGGAGAGGCGGACCAAATCGCAGCGTGGTTATAGTTCATGGTTCTTTAATAAGAAAACTCAAACATGAACAAACTACAAAACAATAAACGTGAAAACCGTAACAGTCCTAACTGGTGCATAAAACACAAAGACAGGGGGCCTCCCGGGTGGCGCAGTGGTTAAGGGCGCTGTACTGCAGCGCCAGCTGTGCCATCAGAGTCCTGGGTTCGCGCCCAGGCTCTGTCGTAACCGGCCGCGACCGGGAGGTCCGTGGGGCGACGCACAATTGGCCTAGCGTCGCCCGGGTTAGGGAGGGCTTGGTCGGTAGGGGTGTCCTTGTCTCATCGCGCACCAGCGACTCCTTTCTAGTATGCTTAAATTGAATATTTTTTACATTTTTAATTTCACCTTTATTTAACCACGTAGGCAAGTTGAGAACAAGTTCTCATTTACAATTGCAACCTGGCCAAGATAAAGCAAAGCAGTTCGACACATACAACTACACAGAGTTACACATGGAGTAAAACAAACATACAGTCAATAATACAGTAGAAAAAGAAGTCTATATACAATGTGAGCAAATGAGGTGAGATAAGGGAGGTAAAGGCAAAAAAAGGCCATGGTGGCGAAGTAAATACAATATAGCAAGTAAAACACTGGAATGGTAGATTTGCAGTGGAAGAATGTGCAAAGTAAAGATAGAAATAATGGGGTGCAAAGGATGATTGGCTGAGAGAAATTGATCATAAAAATATTCTAGGGGCTGTTTTGTTAGACTTCAGTGCAGTTTTTGACATTATCGATCATAGTCTGCTGCTGGAAAAATGTATGTGTTATGGCTTTACACCCCCTGCTAAATTGTGGATAAAGAATTACCTGTCTAACAGAACACAGAGGGTGTTCTTTAATGAAGGCCTCTCCAACATAATCCAAGTACAATCAGGAATTCCCCATGGCAGCTGTCTAGGCCCCTTACTTTTTTCAATCTTTACTAAGGACATACCACTGGCTTTGAGTAAATGTATGCGGATGACTCAGCACTATACATGCCAGCTACTACAGTGACTGAAATGACCCTTAACACTTAACAAAAATCTGCAGTTAGTTTCAGAGTAGATGGCAAGGAATAAGTTAGTCAGGTGCCACAAAAATGGACTTAGGAAAATTGCAATTGGCTCAGAACAGGGCAGCACGGCTGGCCCTTGGATGTACACAGAGAGCTAACATTAATAATTTGCATGTCAATCTCTCCTGGCTCAAAGTGGAGGAGAGATAGACTTCATAACTACTTGTATTTATGAGAGGTATTGATATGTTGAATCGACCGAGGTGTTTGTTTGAACTACTGGCACACAGCTCGGACACTGATGAATACCCCACAAGACATGCCACCAGAGGTCTCGTCACAGTCCCCAAGTCCAGAACAGACTATGGGAGGTGCACAGTACTACATAGAGCCATGACTACATGGGACTCATTTTACATCAAGTAACTGATGCAAGGAGTAAAGTTTAATTTAAATAACAGATAAAAATACACCTTGTGGAACAGTGGGGACACAAACATAGTCACATAAGAACACACACATGATGTTGTTTTATTTCTTTACTTACCTACACACACACACATACTTTTTTCCCTCCGCACTATTGGTTAGAGCCTGTAAGTAAGCATTTCACTGTAAGGTCTACCTACACCTGTTGTATTCGGCGCACGTGACAAATAAACGTTGATTTGATTTGATGATACATATGCACTATACATGGATTTTGTACTGTAGATCTGTGGTAGTAGTGGAGTAGGGGCACACAGTGTGTTGTGAAATCTGTGGATGTATTGTAATGTTTTTAAAACTGCCTTAATTTTGCTGGACCTCAGGAAGAGTAGCTGCTGCCTTGACAACAGCTAATGGGGATCCATAATAAATAATACAAGCCTTAAATATGACTCCAATGGTTGCTGTTTCATGTCAACCTCAGTCTGCTATGATCTAGTACCAGTATGTACAGTAAATCTACATAAACAAACGAAAGGTTCATAGACTTTATTTACCCCCCCGGGTGTGTTGGTTCATACTTCCTGACCTTTTGAATTAAGACTCCCTCAAACTACTAAATACTACATCTGAAGCTCCAGACAAGATGCTCATTGATGGTCCCCCAAACGCCAGACCTGCCAAAAAGCAACACCAGGCAGTAAAATGTGCAGTGAATTACAGTCGTCTATATTTCAAGGATACAGCTGCAAGTGTGAAAATAATTCTGCGTCAACAGACTACATTTTTGGACATATTACTTGAAACCTAAGCAAGTCCTGTGTTCGGAATGTTAACTGTGTCCGTATGAAATAACAGGAAATTCCTAGGTACGTTTTTATTTACCTTATGTTAATGCTAGTGTGGAAATGAAATGGCCATTGCTTTTAAGGAGGAAAATGGGTCATGGAGACTTATTGAAGATATGATCGCCTCACAAATTGTCCCTTCAGTGTTTGTATCCATATTTGTGCGTTCTTTTTCGGGTATTTACCAGTGTTGACATTTACTTTTACCAAGAGAGTGACTGAACTGACATGTTTTCTTAGCAAGCACTTGACATTTTATGAGCAGAAAGGTTGCACATGTAGTCATGTTGTCACTAGCAGCATATTTCAACACAAGTGTTTTCACCAGGCAAATAGTGGCACCACACCCCCCTTTTTAAAGAGGTTTCGGGGAAATAATAGGATATTCCTTCCCAGCTGTGGAGGAGCTTGGGTTGCTAGTTTAATGCCTCATGATGTTGGAGAATGTTTACACTCCACATGTGCACACACACACACACACACACACACACACACCCTTAGGGGAGTTGGGGGTCCTTAGCTGTCAAAGGTATCTGTAAGGGGACCTTCACCCTGCTGGGGCTGATACACTGAGACCCCAACTCTCTGACAGCTAGCTAGCTGGTGGCCATAGTGTTTCTCGGCCTCAGCTCCAAGAACTCGGAATGGCTAGGAAAACAATTAAGAGAACCACCCCTCCTGTAACCAATCTGCTATAGTTAATAGATAATTAGCCCTGGTCCTCAGGAGCAGGAGCAGCAGTTCCAGTCCCCTTAGCCTAGTCTATTTAATCAGCTGTTGTGAGGGAGAGAATGGGGCTTGCTGCTCCAGAGCAGGGCTGCCCCAGGGATGTTGTGGAAAAAAACAAACTCAATAGGACTGACTGTCAGGGGAGGAATGCTGGCTAAAACAGTCCAGATTGACCCTCTGAGTACTCTCTCACTCCATGTAATTCATAGTCTGACGCTTATCTTTGAGAAATCTATCTTTTGGTCTATGCACTGAAGCAATACTAGGCCTACATGCAGCTGGCGAGGGGAGATGTTTACCATTTAACTAAGCTGATGTTGGTATGTATGTTTTTATATAATGTGTCCTTAATGTATACATTTCTATCAAATGAACCGATACATTAACATATATCAATGAATATAAACATACTGTATACATCAAGTGCCTTGCAAACGGAATTGTATATTTCCGACCTCAAGCGCATAATGATCCTCAGGAAAGGTGACCCATCATGTCATGTGTCTGTTGGGAAAAGACCCAACTCCTTCACTCTACATGTAGTATCACTCTACAAAGGCCTGTCTTTAGCCAGTGCCAAAGTTAATCCATGTTGTTCCTCCATTGACCGGATGAGTGTCTTCCACTGAGGAGCTTCCAAACAGCTCCAGTAGGTGGTGTACTCATCCCATGACATTCCCACTTTTCCCCACGTGGTAAATGGCCCTTGGCTGCCGTGAAGTCTAGGAATCCACTGAGATAAACTCTTTCCTGGTATGATTGATGTTGTACATTTGACTCAGACAGGATGTCAATATGAGATGTTGGGTCTTCACATTGAGTATGGAGGCCAGGACTATCGTGTTCCTCAGAGTCTTGGTGAATATACTGTTGATCGTCATTACTGGAAACTGAAATGTGTGTGTGCTTGGTTGCCCATTGGAGGCCAGCTGTGATAGTGATCTCTACACACTCACTCACTCACTCACTCAAGGGCCCGTAAGTATTTCACTGTTAGTCTACCCCTTGTTGTTTTAAGAAGCATGTGACAAATAACATCTTATTTGACTCACTCACTCACCCTTCATTTTCAGCACTCAATGCTCTTTCCCCCTTTCCGAGCTTTATAAAACTCAAACATATGTCTATAGCTTGTGCTGTAGAGCTTTAGAAAGCTGCCTTCTCCATGTCCTCTCTATGGACTTACTACTTTGTTGACCTTTTTTTATGGAACCATCCCCTGTAGAATTGTATACAATTATGCTGTTGCTTATGAAGATACTCTGTGTAAAGCAGCATATATGCATGATAAACTGCAGCTAAATGCAGCCAACCATGTTTATGGATAGTTTCTCTGACCTGGCAGAAATTCTGAAAGTGCTCACTTCAGACTAAAGTATACCTAATATAAAACAACTTTAAATAGGCCTACATACAGGTAACTGCCAAAATAATGGAAACACTTGTGATACTAAGTATATTGAAAGCAGGTGCTTCCACACAGGTGTGGTTCCTGATATAATTAGGCAATTAACATCCCATCATGCTTAGGGTTGTGTATAACAATGCTAGGCAGGCCATTATTTTGGCCACCATGGCTATGCCCCCCATCCACAGGGCACAAGTGGTCACTGAATGGTTTGATGAGAATGAAAACAATGTAAACCATATGCCATGGCCGTCTCAGTCACCAGTTCTCAACCCAGTTGAACACTTATGGGATATTCTGAAGCTGTGCCTGAGACAGAGTTTCTCCACCACCAATGATGGAATTTCTTGTGGAAGAATGGCATCGCATCCCTCCAATAGAGTTCCAGATATTTGTAGAATCTATGCCAAGGTGCATTGAAGCTGTTCTGGCTCGTGGTGTCCCAAGATACTTTATGTTGGTGTTTCCTTTATTTTGGCAGTTACCTGTACATCTGCACATGCATACATCTGCACATCTGTAACATTAGGAGATAGTCCTAAAACTATGACAATCACCTACTTTGACCTTTTAGAACAGTACTTATCACTAGAGGAACAGCTCTGATACACCAACCCTAAAGATCATAACAGCATTCGTGCCTCTTGGCTCTGTAAATGTTCTTTGATTTTGATCTCTAGCATGCAGTTTCAGGTGTGCCATGGCAAAGAGCCAGTGAACACTGTGTGTTATGAATGGTTTCGTACTAAGAGATACAGATACATTTTCGGCTGAATCTGGAGCAGAGTAACTTGAGTGTTATTGTGGCGAAAGGAGTTTCAAAAGCAAGACATGCACTTCGAAAAACACCATCCGTTAGATCAGATTCAGAGATAATTCTGAATGACAATGATGTGCTGTATATGTGATGTGGAATAGATGTAAACATATTGTAATGAAGGAAATTCATTTTTGTAAGCCTGTAATTTGAGCCATCTAAAGGGGAAACCAGATAGCAATGAAAGCCTGTGGAATACACATTCTTTTCTTGTTTGTTTATAGATAGACAGCTTGCATGGATGACCGAATGCATTAACCATATGGATACATGACCTCTGTCCCCTAACTCACACTTCAATCTTCCCACACTCGCTTCTAGATGTTATTATTACACTGAGCAAAAAGTGAAATGAGAATGTTTGATTTTTCACTTGAGTAAATTGGCTAATCATAGTGGCACTCTTACTTCCTCTTTTTTCTAAACTGGCACGGGCACCCAGAAGATGATTCGGTCCCTAAAAAGTTGTAACACTTGAAGAAAAAGTTGTCTTTTATGCTTCCCCATCGAGCCAATGTAGAGACATTGTTGTGAGCTTGTCAGTTCACAAAGGTTGCCCATTTCTCTTCTCTCTCTCTCTCTCTCTCTCTCTCTCTCGCTCTGCCTGTTTTATACATAGCCAAAGTACATAATTAGGCCCATAACACAGTAAAGAAGCGTTTATTCTGAAGGCACCTAACTACACCTGACTTATTGTGCAGGAATGTTGTCATGTGACCCAAATACACAGGCTGAAGGCCCCTGATTAAGAGATGGATCATGGGTAAAATGTTGTTGTACTCTGGGCCACTTCATGTGATTTTAACTCCTTGCTCCTTCCAGAGTGGAGGTGCTTTGTTTTTTGGATAGCATACCAACTTAAAAATGCACTTTGAAGAATGTGCAACCATGTTTAAGTGATAGCTGCTCGTTACTGTTTCATGCTTTATCAACATTGATATAAGACAACGGAGCCTTAACTCAGAGGCTACTTGAAGTGAAAGGTTTGATTCTATGGAATATTTAAGGAACAAGTACATTCATTGTGAGACTCAAATCCAGGCTAACAGATGCATAACCTTCGTGTCACTCTCTTCTAAGCCCCACTGAACTTTCCACCCCGTCCCATTGGTTCTTCTCATTGAGGCAGGGACTAGGGTTCCTTTCTCTTTCAGTGCGGCGTGCCCCTGTGCCCAGACCCAGAGAGGGGACATCTATATTAAGTCTCTGTAATTATGTAAATGTGATGTTTGTATTTATAGGCTGTATGAGCCACAAGACTCTGGCAGTGGCCCTGTGACAGATGGAAAACATTACACTCACATTCATATTGTAAACTGCTCAGGCCTGAACTGGCCTATAGGATAGCTGGCAAGCCATTCACACAGGGACAACTATAGCTTATGGTTGATGTAAAGATACAGGAAGTATGGTTGACTGGTGTGATGTTACAGTATGGTGTGATGATGATACACAGATGTCAGGGCTGTTCCGTTTTCCTTTGTCAGGAAAATAGACAGAAAGCCACAAGTATTTCACTCAAAGTCAAGAATAATGTTGTTCAATTAGTTTAATATGTACATTAGAATAAACTATTTACATTATATAAAAATGTATTTACATGGCATTAATACCTTTACTCAGAAAACCAAACAGAACAGTTTTAAGTCACAAGACGTTTAGCCCTTTGTCATGTTGAGATGGACAACTATTTCCATAGTTTTAAAGACCCTGACATCAAATGTTATTCAACAGATAAATGCACACACAGAACATTCAATTCTAGCCTCTGAAGACTGGAAGGCAGTTTTAGATCAAAACATTGTCTTAAAGCTTATTTCATGTTCTGTTTACAGTTATAACACTTACATAAACTTTGTTTTTTTTTGCCATTAGAAAATATGGCACTCGTAGGATGCATATAGATATTAGAAGGCACTATCGTGACTATCAAAACACATCATGTTAAACAATGTAATTGTCAGATTCCAGTTGCGTCAGAGGTGTATAGGGCCAGCCTCATATGTTGACTTGAATTCACAAATGCAAACATCGTGTAATGCATGTTTAAAGCCTTTTATAGAAATATTATTCGATAAAAAATAACAAGTAGTACCAGCTACATATTTCAAAAATAGTATTTGTATATAGAATTCGTTAATTGGTCAAGTCGGACCACGTTTTATGTTCTCATGCTGTTTTCCTATTACCCCCCCCCCCCACAATTTAAATAAACTAAAATACGAAATACATATTTTGGAGACATCTTTCTTGATGTTGTTCTTGGTTCATTTGGTATAGTCCTCAATCGTATGTGGTTTCTCACATGTGTCGCTTCATGTGCAGCGCGAGGTGGTCGGACCTGGAGAAGGCGCGCTCACACAGGTGGCACTGGAACGGCCTGTGGCCAGTGTGCTTACGGAAATGGCGTGTCAGCTCGTCGGAGCGGGCGAACTTCCAGCCACAACCCTCCCAACTGCAATGGTATGGTTTTTCACCTGTTGAATTACACAATGGAAAAGACCATAAGTATACTGACATACAACGCAGTTCTTTGCAACACATAGAGCCAAGTAGTTCAAGTTTGCAATAAGCATAGAGAGAAAATTAGGAATATTCCTTACCGGTGTGCGTTCTGTGGTGCGCTTTCAAGTGCGAGCTCTTGGTGTAGGTTTTCCCGCATCCAGCGAAAGTGCATGTGTGAGACGCTGTGCGCTTCCTTGGCCAGGAGCGCCGACCTCTCTTTGGCTTTGAGTCCATCATCTCCAGCGGGGAGGACGGTGGAGTGAGTAGCACTCTCTGGTTGGTGGGCTGCATACCCATTCCGTCTTCATACATCCCGAACTGGTGTGCGCTCTGGTACGGGAGCTGCATCTGTTGGGACGGGTGAGAGTGAGGGTATCCCGCTGCGGAGCGGTAGCTCTGGGGGAAAGTCATAGAGTGGCACATCTGGGGCTGACACTCGGAGCTCATCAGGTCGTCTGGGCTGAGAGGTGGTGTCATGTTCCCCGTAGCCTGTGGAGAGTTGGCTAGTCTCGGCTGCTCGAAGGACATCATGCACGAAACGTTCCCCTCCTGCTTGATCTTTGGGCAGCTCTGTGGCACCATGCCCATAAGCGGTCCGTAACTGTCCATGGACGGCTCGACCTTGATGTTGTCTACAAAGTCCTGATTTGGGAAGGCAGAGGAACTGACTAGAAATCTCCCATGGATGCTGTTGCCGGAAAGCTGGTGGCAGAAGCTGCTGTCAAGCTCAGTGCGCAGGAGCTCAGCCATCAGGCTGTTGTAAGGTGGAGGTGGGCTGCTCATCTCGGGCAGCGGGTAGGTAGACTGCATCCCGGAGTGATACATGTTGTTCTGCTCTCCTAGCCTGTACTCTACTCCCGTCCCGGAGGATGGAGTGTTGCTGTCTGTGCCCGTGGAGTTAGAGAGAATAAACTCCAGATCCAGGAATTTATCGAGCTCTTCTTCGTCTTTTCTGCCCATGCAGTTGTCCATGCTCTCCACCACAGCACAGCTGGAATGCACAGGCCTGTCCATCTCTCCCTTCCACCTCTGAAATAATAAAGGATACCATTAGTGAAATTATAATATAACAAAAATAAAACTCTCTATAGATTTCGGCCAACTGTTTAATTGCCAAACTTCACCAACAAATATGGGTTGATTCTACAGCTGTACTGAAATGCTATTTCTTTATTATTACATAAATTGACCAACAACATGTAAAACAACCAACAAACATCTCTAAATTGATCATCCAATATACTTACATTTTCCCAGCATTTTTCCTTTTGGTTCGCAAATGTAGCGATGGATGGTAAAATGGTCCCGGTTAAGGCCATTTCCATACGTTGTAATTTTCTTGAATAAAAAACGTAATTTCTGTCTAAGAATATTAGCAAACGCGATGTAGACTGGAGTCCACACGATAAACTATTTGTAGTAGTATAAACCACTACTTCTCACTTCAAGTACTGTTTCAGAGTCATGTGAAAGTTTGATTGGTAGGAGTTCCTATACCTTATAAATATTGTAGCTGAAAAGCTGGACCAATTGTACGAAGCGGCGGAAACACGCACTACACGTCCCTAAATTTAGCCCTATATAAAGCCAGTGAGCCCAGTGAGCGCTTGTAGTCTCTTTGCTTTTCCTCTTGCGCTCGTGCGAGCTTTAAAGACACCTCTATACAAGCCCCTCCTGCACAGAAACGAGTTTAACAAGTATAACCGTAATGCTGCGCCTGGCAAAGTCCGCCCCCTTGAAAAAAGAAGAGTAAGCAATTAACACCTTACGAATAGGGTAACGATGCCGAAAGATGCACGCACGGTACGAGAGTCAAAGTTACGCATTTTGGATGAAATATTACGCAAATATTACGCGTTGTATTTCAATATAGGCTAATATTAGTACATCACAATGCATTACATACCTTCTCCTTCAACCCGATAAAATCCTCATACACAAAAACCAAAACACACGTTTTTATCTCCAAACACATGAAAGACATGTCCAAGGCGCATGCAGGGTAGTTCTCCGAGCAGCATAGAGCATAACGCACTCCGTGTTGAAAGAGATATACTGCAGGATAGGTTATGGAGACGTTGGAAACAGTGCGTTGTCCTCTCAATTGTAGACCAATGGAGTGTGATTACAGGATAGGCTATATGGAGAGTTGTTATATGGAAAAGTTGTTATATGATTACACTTCGTGTAAAACATCTCAAAATACATATATATATATATAAATATAACCACATATTCCTTTTATCATAGACCTTCGTACACCTTTCATTTGGCAGATCAGTTGGCTCTCCCATCACCTGACCAACTCATCTCTCTCCTCCTCAGCTCATTTGCGTATCATCAGCTTGTGAGAAACCCAGTCACCCAGCGCAGCAGGCTTTAAACAACGCTGCAGCCACCAGGCGCCAAGTATGCCTACATCTGAATATTTTCACTCTTTCAAACTCTCCCGTAAACACGCGCCAAAAAAAGCGTTTAGCCTATAGGAAGCCCCATTCAGGTGCAAATAATGAGGCTGAATGAGCGGCTGCTGAGCCTGCTTTGTCCAGCGAGGTATTCACGCTGGTATCGGGTCTCTTGCGCCAGTTTCACAAACAGCCTTCAGTTAAGGATAAGGCAAACTGCAAATATCATCCTCAAATGGCATGCACTGAGTAGGATGTAGGATTCATTTTGTTATCCAAATGTCCTAGTCCTCACTGCTTGACAATTGATACTGCCAATGTTGTTACATTCATAATAGTGCACTGCTAGTTGCAGGTGCACCCGAATGATACCTTTCTTTTCTCACAATGGAACTGAAGTGTTTTGTTTCTTATTTCTGTGAAGTGTCAACTGTGTGCATGTGTCAAAACCATTCTCACTTTCTATCTGTTTGTGTGTTTACATAGTATTCGGGGAAGGGCAGTACATGAATAGGCTTACCTTATCATCCACCTTACATAATTCATATCCCTCTGGGTCTTAACCATAAAGGCCATGTAATGATTCATCTGAGCTTCCCTAGTCAGCCAACCAAATATGGTCATTCCGATGCCATGAAGTCTACAAGCAGTAACCACCGCCATTAATGTTTTATTTGCCTGTTTATCTGTTGAACCTCAATTAAATTGCCAAAGCACTGGTACTAATTTTGGTTCCTTTGTGCCAGTACAACTTGGCTAACCGGTTGGCATTTCACAGTTGGGCTCTAGCAAACGTCTGACTATATTCGTATTTATTTGAGAGAGTTCACAACTAACCAGTTACCAAAACATGCACGTTACCCCTGCTGTTCCTCAGTTGAAATAACCCCAAATACAGCCGACCATGGATGAAAATCCTCCTAAAGTCTGTCAACAAATGAGAAAAGTGATTACAAGCCATATGGATATGATCTGATTGTCGGATACAACTGTATCCCACAGCATGAAAGGAGCAGCAGTTACACAAGTAATTATATTGCGAACAACCACCATGGACATAAAGAAACATGGGTGTGGCTTTAATCTGCACTTTACAACCTGTTCTTTCCTCAGGCCACCGTACCTTCTGTGTATTAATTATAGGTTGGAAATCTGGGATGATGTGGTTTACGTACGCTGCTCGTACATGTGTGACATGCCAACATAATTAGAAAATATTTTGCGCCTACTGTGACTTTCTATCAAGTCAGGTGTCGCAACAATGTTCTAAAATAGACTGGATTAAACTAGAATTGGTGTGTTTCCTTTATTTGTACCTGCCTAACATTGTATGATCCGGAAGAACTCAAGGCCCCTGTCTGGACCCAATTCATAGTCGTGGCTGATTATTGAGCTTCGGCGAGATTCTAGAAACATTGTTCCGCTCATCTTAACGTTTGTAGGACATTTTTTTTAAAAAGGCTCTCGGTGGGGCACAGCACAGAAAGGTATCGGAGCCCGTGTCTTACAGGAACTCTAGGCCTAATGGATGAACATCGTCCCCAGTAGACCTGCAGCTATTTACACATCTACCTCCCCTCTCTACACTTTCAGCCCCCCCCCCCCCCCCCCCCCCCGCATTAGTAAGAGTGCATTGAAGAATATCCTTATCCTATTTCCCCTTGTTTGATGATTCAGAGCGGTTATGCAAGGGAAGCGGTTTGTTCGATGGCCAGACATTGTTTCCAGTGTATGAGAGGGTTGGTGAAAACTGCACGTCTCCCGGGTCACCTCAACCTTGTGATTGGTTTAGTGGTTAGATTGATGTGAAACATCAGTGATGTGAAGTCATATTAGTGACTCGCAAAGTCCAGGCATCTCTATGACAATAGAGTATTGCAGTAAATAGGCTACTCGGAATGTTGCCCTTTTTTTTCATGTCTATCCATGAAAGTTACTATAGGAGCTCAGAGATGGATATCATCCATTTTGTTGATAGCTAACAGGTACAGGTACCAGCTTTCCCCAACGGTTTCCACTGTAGTTTCCTTTAGCTTCCTTAGAATGATGTCCAGTCAGACCATTTTTATATCTGACCACTTGTTTAGGTTATAAGGAATTTCAGTGTTGCAGATCACAGAGCCAATCCCGATAGGCTGCAGTCCACTCGTATGACTACAGGGGAACGGTGTGATTCAGCAGCACTGACATAGTAGTATCAGACAGCAGGTATGAACTATTCACTGCCCCTGTGGGTCAACCCCTGATAGATGACCTAAACAGAGGCCACAACTGTTGCTGATTAGGTGGTTAGGTGGAATTCAATACTCACTGGTTATGTGTGAGTAGTGCTATATTAACGCAGGCTCATAACTTTCAGAGGGACGGCTCCTTGAGTGGTTCTAAATATTTAATTCAAGTGCCATCCTAAGTTAATGTATCTGTAGTCATGGAGGATACATTTTGCTAGCTAATTATTTGCTTCGCTTTGGCACAACTGAAGAGAACATAACATACTCTGCTGAGTACTTTTATGTACCGCCCCTACCCAGGCAATAAAAAGTACATTCCCATGTACAGTAATTCACTTCCCAGACGCTGCCTTTTGTATTAGTTATTAATGGATAGCATGTTGAACACTATTTCCCAGTTGGTCGCCATATGAATGTGAGGTTATAGCATGTGCTTTACAACTCTGGCACGGAGGCAGTTTCCTGGCACGTCATAGTACGATCAATGTGGAAGACATATATCTTCCTAAATAGTGAGTCCCATCTCCTCTGTCCTCCGTGTTTTGTTTCCAAACGATGCGGCTCATTCAAGTGAAATAGCGTACAACCACCTGCATCTGTCCACATAGCCCTCACTGATGATCGTGTACATACTTTCGGGCACTTTAGTGTCCCAAGGCAGCAGCACCACTCGTCCCTTCATGGCCAACAATTTTGACTGAGTGTGTTTTTGCGTGATGTCACTTTGTGTCAGTGTTGATATCCATGTTTTAATAAAGGGTTGCCTCCTAAGGCTAGATAGTTTACACATGTGATAATCAGTGTCCATGCCATAGTTTTGACAAGGATTTACAACTCTGGAGTTGTAGCCCTCAGGTCTACTATCTTAGCTGCTGTACATCTTCAGCTTTTATTTGTAGGCTACAAAGTAAAAGAGATCAATGTGAAAGTATTTTCCCAAGAGGCTTATCTGAATCATGTTATCTGTGTCCTTATTTCTTATTTGAAACAGCTCTGAATTTCTCGCTGTCTGAGAGTTATGAATGCCTGGTTTGGATATAGTGGGCCTCCACATTGCATATTTTATGTCTTTGTTAAACTTCTTGGAAACACCTGCTCCCCTTCTCCTCTTCCCTCCGCACGGCAGGAAGGCTGTCCCGTTTTCCGTGTGTGCTTTCGGGAGAGGGAGACGGAGAGCGCTGGACAGAGAAAGAGCACCAGAGAGCCCCTGCCGGTGCCGAAGAGAGCGAGTGAGAGTTCTGAGAGTGTGTGGGCTCCTGCTCGCCTCTTATATAGGCGGGTTATTTTTAAACACACACCCCTTGCTTATTACAGCGTTTCCTCTCCGGGCCACGCAGGAAGCCCGCTTGGCTCCATATCCTGCTCACACGCGGGCCGATTCAAAGGGAATCAGGGAACGATAGCGCTGAGACGGCCAGGCTCCGAGAGGGAAAAAATAAAAAAATGGGGGGGGATTAATTTTCTTCTCCAAAATTCTGGCACATGTACAGAGTCTGAGAGAGCGGGTCTCAGCGGCCGGCTGGGGCCTCTTCCAGGCCTTGTTAAAGATCACCTCTCTCGGAGTATCTCAGTCTGAAACAGTGGCACTGATAAGTGCGAGACTGGCTGCTCCTGTTTACATTTTTATGTCCCTGGGGGAATCTGTCATGCTCTGGGGTTCCGACCTGCCAGCAGAGAGACAGAGAGAGAAACATTCCTCTTCTGTGACTGAGGCAGGCTGGAGACCGTGTGCCTGTGTCAAAACACAGAATAGCATAATGGGAGGGCGAGAAGGAGAGGGGAGAGAGAATTCCATGCATACTAGTGCTTTACACTGGATGGGTGGGTTCATTACCGTTATACAGTGCTGTATTCATGGTTTTATAGAATATGTATGGTCCATTCTGAGAACAGGTTGGAAATGAATCAGCCAATGTATTTTCTACTCTATTATTGCCAGCACAGGCAACTATTCTCTGTTAGCCTGAGTTGAGTGAGTGGTTTCATATGTGAAATTGGTCAAAAACAACATATGGTCTGTTCGAAAAGTCCCTCATGTAATCTTTTATAGTGTTTAACTCTGGGATGTTTTTAAGGATGTTCATGTCTGTTAGCAATTTGATGGTATTACGTTTTTAAAGGGGATATATATATACAGTGCCTTGCGAAAGTATTCGGCCCCCTTGAACTTTGCGACCTTTTGCCACATTTCAGGCTTCAAACATAAAGATATAAAACTGTATTTTTTTGTGAAGAATCAACAACAAGTGGGACACAATCATGAAGTGGAACGACATTTATTGGATACTTCAAACTTTTTTAACAAATCAAAAACTGAAAAATTGGGCGTGCAAAATTATTCAGCCCCTTTACTTTCAGTGCAGCAAACTCTCTCCAGAAGTTCAGTGAGGATCTCTGAATGATCCAATGTTGACCTAAATGACTAATGATGATAAATACAATCCACCTGTGTGTAATCAAGTCTCCGTATAAATGAACCTGCACTGTGATAGTGGTCCTCAGAGGTCCGTTAAAAGCGCAGAGAGCATCATGAAGAACAAGGAACACACCATGCAGGTCCGAGATACTGTTGTGAAGAAGTTTAAAGCCGGATTTGGATACAAAAATATTTACCAAGCTTTAAACATTCCAAGGAGCACTGTGCAAGCGATAATATTGAAATGGAATCAGACCACTGAAAATCTACCAAGACCTGGCCGTCCCTCTAAACTTTCAGCTCATACAAGGAGAAGACTGATCAGAGATGCAGCCAAGAGGCCCATGATCACTCTGGATGAACTGCAGAGATCTACAGCTGAGGTGGGAGACTCTGTCCATAGGACAACAATCAGTCGTATATTGCACAAATCTGGCCTTTATGGAAGAGTGGCAAGAAGAAAGCCATTTCTTAAAGATATCCATAAAAAGTGTTGTTTAAAGTTTGCCACAAGCCACCTGGGAGACACACCAAACATGTGGAAGAAGGTGCTCTGGTCAGATGAAACCAAAATTGAACTTTTTGGCAACAATGCAAAACGTTATGTTTGGCGTAAAAGCAACACAGCTCATCACCCTGAACACACCATCCCCACTGTCAAACATGGTGGTGGCAGCATCATGGTTTGGGCCTGCTTTTCTTCAGCAGGGACAGGGAAGATGGTTAAAATTGATGGGAAGATGGATGGAGCCAAATACAGGACCATTCTGGAAGAAAACCTGATGGAGTCTGCAAAAGACCTGAGACTGGGACGGAGATTTGTCTTCCAACAAGACAATGATCCAAAACATAAAGCAAAATCTATAATGGAATGGTTCAAAAATAAACATATCCAGGTGTTAGAATGGCCAAGTCAAAGTCCAGACCTGAATCCAATCGAGAATCTGTGGAAAGAACTGAAAACTGCTGTTCACAAATGCTCTCCATCCAACCTCACTGAGCTCGAGCTGTTTTGCAAGGAGGAATGGGAAAAAATGTCAGTCTTTCGATGTGCAAAACTGATAGAGACATACCCCAAGCGACTTACAGCTGTATCGCAGCAAAAGGTGTCGCTACAAAGTATTAACTTAAGGGGGCTGAATAATTTTGCACGCCCAATTTTTCAGTTTTGGATTTGTTAAAAAAGTTTGAAATATCCAATAAATGTCGTTCCGCTTCATGATTGTGTCCCACTTGTTGTTGATTCTTCACAAAAAAATACAGTTTTATATCTTTATGTTTGAAGCCTGAAATGTGGCAAAAGGTCGCAAAGTTCAAGGGGGCCGAATACTTTCGCAAGGCACTGTATATTTTTACTGGATTAAGCCACTCAACGTAGTGAGTAGGTGTGAGGACATTTCTAAAAGGCTCAGATAATTTGACAGTGTACCGGAGGAGGGTTTACATACTCAACAGGAGGCTTGGCCATTTAACAACACGTCTGAATGAGCAGAAACGTGTATCTGGTTGGAACTTGAGTGAAACACTGGGGCATTTTTATTAACATTACCCGCTGGGCACAGACGCCAATTCCACGTTGATTCAACGTAATTTCATTGAAATGATGTGGAAACAACGTTGATTCAACCAGTGTTTGCCCAGTGGGTACAGTGTAGGTCTGTTTTTGCTGCACACTAAAGAGATCTCCTCCTCTTAAAAAACAGGACGTGCCAGAACAACACGAAAGGCCTTATTCCAAGATTGCCATGTTTTACGGAGTCCATATGGGTCTAATTGATTTGGTTATTCACTGGGGAGAATAAGGCAATTCATTAGCTGTTAACACTTCAAATCATACAGGTCTTGTTGCGCCACAGATACATACCGTAATCCTGGCTGTTGGAAATGTTTTTATTCTCGTGTGGTGAAAACGGGCCTTCTATTGAAGTAATGAAAACAGACAGACTTACTATTTTTCAGTTTTCCTTATGTTTGCTCTCAGAGTTGCGTGTCAACAATGTACAAGTTCTGTATGAACTTTTTCAGGCCCAGTTCAAGACATCTTGCCACCATGCCTGGGGGCCGTGTTGCTGATGTGTTTGGCTGAGTCAGTCAGTTTCTCTGTGTGACCTCCTCCCATAGTGATGATCACGCCATGCTATGGTGTTACTGCAAACACATGAAATTGGGGATCCTCATATGATCCTTTCCATGATGCTGAGTTCAAGGCCGGAGAGAGAACTGAGATCCAGTCAAAAGGCAATAACTTCATCACTTTGTTTTGGACAGCCATTGTGGCAATACCGTGTTGTGGACCTGGGTATTTATTGTACAAAGAGGAGCAAGGAATCTGAAAGCAAAAGGGTTTCAACCATTAGAATAGGAAATCATAAGCCTAGGTTGAGACGTTTTGGAGTTGAACCTGGCAGTGTTCGTGTAATTTCAACGTTCTAGATTCCCCTCCGTTCTAAGTCTCGAAACCACAGGATTGCTGGAGGATCTGCCAAAAAACAGTCTTTCCTTTTTATTTAGGAGCGGGAATTACAGAGCGACTTGTTACAATGCAGAGTCGAGTTTCTAAAGCAGAGGCAGGCCACAGGGTTTTTATACACAACTCAGACCGCAAACTCGCACACACTCGAACATGTCGCCTTAAACTGTGCCAGCTGTATAAATATTATAGCCTGGTCTCAAACACAGGTTCTTTTTTTTATTCCCACTTTGAACTCACCATTGTACGATTACTGCTTTGTAATGCACTATGGCATTTCTGTACCTAAAAAACTGATGTTACCAATCCACAAATTTAAGAGACATTCCTTGGCACAGAGGAGGAGGAATTTTTCGACACTCCTTGATTCTTTTAGTGGGATACTCCTTCAAATGCTACTTGAGAGATCCTTTGATATTACAATATTTTCCTACTTTGTCATCCCTATCATCGTCAAGGTATTCATACGTGTCAAAACGCCACAAGTCAAGAGCAAGTCATAACAAGGATGTTCATTGTGGTGTACTGTACTAAATATATATATTTATATATATATTTTTATTATTATTTCTTTTTCAAATAGATCTTTATTTCACAGTGTATTATTTTACCTCGAGTATATTAAGTCTCTTTTTTATATAGTTATCTCCACATGTTGGCCAACATTAACCTCTGTCAAAGATGTATCACTGTAGTCAGCACTAAGCAGGTTTCACTAGGAGGGGATTGTTTCCTGTTGCCATGGAAAGCACTCACACATTTACATTTCTTTGCACCATCCATGTCATAAAGCTCAATTGAGCAATATCTGTGAACCGTGTCACTTCAAAATGGTATGCTTTAATACCTTATATCATAGCTTGTGTCCACTCCATTTAAACTCCAGCCAATCCATTTTTTCCCTCAGTTTATGTCATTTAAGCCCGAAGTGAGGTATCATAACAGATTCAAATGCCCAAATTTGAATCTGAGGATTTATAACGGCTGAATTGAATTGGAACCTTGGTGACATAGAGACAGAATCAGGGAATCGGATGAGAAACCATAAGTAAAAGCCAATGGAACAACCCTTACCACCAACCCTTACCACCATTAAATGAGTTATTCCATGTCTTTCAGGTGGGTCTCTGGGAGTATACTCTGCTTGGAGGGCATCATGGGAAAAATCTACGCTCATGGTGTTCCTCATCCTTACTGGGATCAGACAGGTGTGCTTTTTCCAGAGTTAAGTATTTTTAAAGGCCAGACACACTTCTGTTGGACACATGTGGATGAGCCATAGAGCTTCCCATCTCTTTGTGTGGCACCCCCATGTTATTCTTTCCTTCACAAACACAGCTACTGTACCTTGTGAAGAGGAAACTGTTGTTAAAGCCTGGAGATCTCTGGTGATGTTCTCTGGTATTGGTATGCATCGCCTCCAGATGAAGGATTATAAACCAAAACGTATTGACTTTTAATAGCAATTTAGTACTTAAAGAAATGTGACGTCTATTTTCCTCCAAGAATGGTTGAATATATAACTCTTCTAAAGTACATTCAGTTTGTTCTCCTATGTGTGCAGCATGGTGATTGTTGTTTAAGTTATGAATGAGACACTTTTCAGTTTGACGTACCAGAGGTAGGCCTATCACACTTTGACTCTTGTTTTGACTCCACTTTTAATGGTGTTAAGCAGGGCTATCAAACTCATTTCATGGAGGGTCTAGTGTCTGTGGATTTTAACAACACTTTTAGCAACACTTTAACTAGTTCCCTTGAATGCAGCTCCCTAGCAACTCAACAATCACCAGCTGCTACTAATTGCCAATCAGCTTCTACTCCTGTTGCAACACTTTTAACTAGTTGCCTTGAACGCAGCTCCTCAACAAGCGTCAGCTGTAACTCATCGCTAATGAGCCTCCACACCTGTTCCCACTCTCCTTAATCACCACTGCCATCCTACTAAAATCTTACCAACTCCTCCTCCTCTTGTGCTGCATGACGCTGTGTGTTACTAGACTTATCACGGTTTGCGGCCTTCGCCAACTTCTATCTATACTTAGCTACAACAAGTTAGGTCACTTCTAATATAAACTTACTGGACAGTTTATTAGGTACATTTCCCCCTGTTCAAGAAAATGGAGCACTCCTAGACAGTGAGTCATGTGGCCATGGATTGCTATATAAAGCAGGTAGACAGGCATCCAGTTACTGTTGAATGTTAACATGGGCTAAACGAGTGACCTAAGTGACTTTGAGCGTGGTGTGGTCATTGTTGCCAGGTGCGCCGGATCCAGTATCTCAGAGACGTCCAACCTCCCGGGCTTTTCACACACAACAGCGTCTAGGGTTTACCGAGAATGTTGTGACAAACAAAAAACATCCAGTCATCCCTGTGGGCGAAAACAGCTCTTTGATGAGAGGTCAAAGGAGAACGGCAAGAATCATGCCAGCTAACAGCTGGGCCACAAACAGACAAATAACTGTGCAGAACGGCATCTCAGAACGTACAACTTGTCGATCCTTGTCACGGATGAGCTATTGCAGCAGACGACCACACCGGGTTGCACTCCTATCAGCTAAAAACAAGAAGAAGAGGCTCCACTGGGCACTCGATCACCAACACTGGACAATTGAGGAGTGGAAAAATAATTGTCTGATATCCTTATATGAACTGTAACTCAGTAAAATCTTTGAAATTGTTTAATGTTGTGTTTTATTTTAGATCATTGTAGGTCCTAAACGATATCACCATCGATAAGAGACATTACTGTGCAGCCGTATTCATCGACCTGGCTAAGGCTTTCGACTCTATCAATCACAACATTCTTATTGGCAGACTCAACAGCCTTGGATTCTCAAATGATTGCCTCGCTTGGTTCACCAACTACTTCTCCGATAGAGTTCAGTATGTCAAATCGGAGGGCCTGTTGTCCAGACCTCTGGCAGTCTCTATGGGGGTGCCACAGGGTTCAATTCTCAAGCCGACTCTCTTCTCTGTATACATCCAAGATGTCGCTCTCGCTGCTGGTGATTCTTTGTTCCACCTCTACGCAGACGACACCATTCTGTATACCTCTGGCCCTTCTTTGGACACTGTGTTAACTAACCTCCAGATGAGCTTCAATGCCATACAACTCTCCTTCCGTGGCCTCCAACTGCTCTTAAATACAAGTAAAACCAAATGCATGCTCTTCAACAGATCGCTGCCTGCACCTGCCCGCCCGTCCAACATCACTACTCTGGACGGTTCTGACTTAGAATATGTGGACAACTACAAATACCTAGGTGTCTGGTTAGACTGTAAACTCTCCTTCCAGACTCACATCAAACATCTCCAATCCAAAATTAAATCTAGAATCGGCTTCCTATTTTGCAACAAAGCATCCTTCACTCATGCTGCCAAACATACCCTCGTAAAACTGACCATCCTACCGATCCTCAACTTCGGCAATGTCATTTACAAAAGAGCCTCCAACACTCTACTCAACTAATTGGATGCAGTCTATCACAGTGCCACCTGTTTTGTCACCAAAGCCCCATATACTACCCACCACTGCGACCTGTATGCTCTCGTTGGCTGGCCCTCGCTTCCTACTCGTCGCCAAACCCACTGGCTCCAGGTCATCTGCAAGTCTCTGCTAGGTAAAGCCCCACCTTATCTCAGCTCACTGGTCACCACAGCAGCACCCACCCGTAGCAGGTGCTCCAGCAGGTATATCTCACTAGTCACCCCCAAAGCCAATTCTTCCTTTGGCCGCCTCTCCTTCCAGTTCTTTGCTGACAAAGACTGGAACGAACTGCAAAAATCTCTGGAGCTGGAGACTCTTACCTGCCTCACTACCTTTAGGCACCAGCTGTCAGAGCAGCTCACAGATCACTGCACCTGTACATAGCTCATCTGTAAATATCCCATCCAATCTACCTCATCCCCATATTGTATTTATTTGTTTATTTATTTATCTTTCTCCTTTGCTCCCCAGTATCTCTACTTGCACATTCATCTTCTGCACATCCTACCATTCAAGTGTTGAATTGCTATATTGTAATTACTTCGCCAACATGGCCTATTTATTGCCTTATCTCTCTTATCTTACCTCATTTGCACATGTTGTATATAGATTTTTCTACTGTATTATTGACTGTATGTTTGTTTATTCCATGCGTAACTCGGTGTTGTTGTATGTGTCGAACTGCTTTGCTTTATCTTGGCCAGGTCGCAGTTGCAAATGAAAACTTGTTCTCAACTGGCCTACCTGGTTAAATAAAGGTGAAATAAATAAATAAAAATAAAGTTGCAAAGTAGTTAAAAAGTAGTAAGTAGTCCTTGATGTGATTCAAAAATGAAAATGGTTTCTAGTCCCACCTATCCTCCCTGACCAACCTCCCAAGTAACCTTCTGTCTTATGTAACCATACCAAACGTAACATGTCATACTAATAGGAATGTAACAGATTAAAATGGATGATGTTATATCTAATATTTGAAGCCAGGTTGTAGCCAACATGAGCATACCATGAGCATACTACGCCCTTAGAAAAAAGGGTTCCAAAAGGGTTCTTCGGCTGTCCCCATAGGAGATCCCTTTTCGGTTCCAGAAAGAACCCTTTTGAGTTTCATGTAGAACTCTCTGTGGAAAGGGTTCTATATGGAACCCAAAAGGGTTCTACCTGGAACCAAAAGGGTTATCCTGTGGGGACAGTCGAAGAACCCTTTTCGGATCTAGATAGCACCTCAAAAGGCAAACAGAGTCTGTGGAGACATGCTGTGTCATCCAAAACAGTTGAACGGTGCAACAAAAAAAAAGGGACTAATCTTGTTTGGCGTTCCGTTGGAACCAACTAAGAAAATGAAACTGTGACAGAGGCTCGCTTGTTAAACCTGTGCCTTTCACTGTGAGTGGTGAATCCAGATGCCTCTGCGGTTGAGCTCTGCTCGGTCAGACCAAGCAACCTCTGGTATCATCGTTTCACACTTCTTCACGGCACACAACAGTGTTTCGAACAGCGATTTGAGCGACCTGGTTTGCAGTGTAGCTGCAGATACAGGATGTGTGGTCTGTCAAACCACGAAAGGGTTTCACAACTAGGCCCCTTTTCTTGGTGGGCAGGCTTTCTGGCTTTCTGACACACGCCCAACGCTTCACACTCCGTGCACATAGATGTTTACCAGATAATTCACAAATATGCACTGTTAAGAAGGAAACCGCCATGAACACCTTTACAGGAACTTTACCTATAGAAATAAAATACATTTTTGCATCATTTGAATGTTCTTTAAAGCAGAATTATCAGTACACCAATGGTTGAGTTGGTGCACACGGTGTATTCTATTCCCACAAACCCACACTCACCACCATTGAGAGAGCATTGTATGCTATGCTAGTGGTTTTGAGACAAAACGTAGAAGAAATTATGCTATCTAGAACCTAAAAGGGTTCTTTGGCTGTCCCCATAGGATAACCCTTTGAATAATAATTTTTAGTTCCAGGTGTAACCCTTTCCACAGTGGGTTCTACATGGAACCCAAAAGAGTTCCAACTAGAACCAAAAAGGGTTCTCCTGTGGAGACATCCAAAGTGTATAGGAGTGTATAGGACCTAGGTGAGAATGCAAAGACCATCTTGGTACTGCATGCAATTTACTGCTTGGTGGGTATCCTAGTCCATAGCCAGGTCAGGAAACATCCAATGTCGTGGTAATGTAACAATGTAAATGGAGATTTTTCCAGGGTGGTCTCACAGTCCAAACACAGGGAGCATATGGGATAAAAACAGACTGAGCTGCAGGTGGGTGGCTTTAGGGCTTCAAACACACACATAATGGCATGTTATTGTTTTTGAACCATGGAACATTTGGACCTGGTATAATAGTGGGTAGGAGCAGTGCTACATGACAACCTGGGAACTGTAAAGCACCAGTTAGTCTGTCTGTGTTTGTCTCTTTTGGTAAGAAAAAGGAAAGCATCTCTTTTTGTGGGGCAGGATGCTTGCTTGTCTTTCTCCTAAAAGATTATCTTCTTCCTTCTCTTCTTTCTCTGGTCAATAGGTTTATCCAACATGCCAACAAAAAAAATCGGTGTGGTAAAGAACCGAGAATGAGCTGGAAAGTTGAAATACTGAGTATGGACGTTTTATTTCGTATTGATTTTAAATACATTTGTGGGTGAGAACCAGATTTAAACATGCTTTGGTGTTGATAGAACAGATGTATGCTGGTACTTGCAGATCTGGAGCTATTAGTGTTTGATGTGTCAATCTATAGATCATGCTTAAAAACACTGCCTAGTCATATTTGGAAATCGAGCCTTCCAAATTTCCCCTGAATTCAAATCTCGTCTAGTCTGTTTCAACTGAAACCTTGGCTCAGCAAAGAGGATATGGAGGTTGCAGACAAGTCAAAGTATAGCGGTGGAAGGTCCAAATAACATGCCTGCCAATGGTGGACGTAGAAATTAGGAAAGCAAAATGAATGCTCAGGACATGCCACACGTTTGCGCACGCACGCACGCACACACACACACACACACACACACACACAAACACACACACACACACACACACACAAACTGGTGTCACTACAGTAGCAGCGCTGTTTAAAGTGGTGGGTGTTCCTCTGAGCAATTCATTAGGCGTCCGTGTTGCCTTCATGCCGCCAGTAGACAGCCAGTTTTATTAGTGGGGGTAATTACGCAGTCTCTAGATGGGGGGGGGGGGGGGGGGCAGCCGCTCAGCTTCTGCAGTCGAACCTCAGCCTCACATTACTGCTCACATCAACGTCATCATTTGATGACTTCAAACAGCCAAACATGCTCTTTTCCCTGCTTCTGGGGGCTTTCATAGCTCTGGTCTCCTCTTTCATCTAGAACGCATCAGTATTTTCCTGTTGCAGAGCCCGTCCCAGATCAGTGATTAGGGGATAATTTACTGTCTGGATGACGGGACAGGGGACAGTACTGTACACAGAGGAGGAGAGGAGAGACGTTGTCTTAATGGTGTTACTGTAACTTCACTAAGATCTACTCAATCAACCTGTCTGGTGAAGTGGTAGTTGCATGTCTGGCGGCCACCGTGATGTGTGTGTTTTGGTCGTGAAGTTAAAAAGTCAAAACACACCAGAGATGAAAGTGAGTAGCCTACACCCGTCCTGTCATGCTTACTGGTGTAACTGACGTTTGTTATGACTATAAAGCCCCCAAATTGGCCTGTAATGTCAGGGCCTTATAAGGTGAATGAGATGAAATCAAAACGAGGCAGGAGACATGTTAAACAGTTGGCCTTGCTCACTGACTCATGACACACTCAGTTTGTGTTTTATCCTGTATGCGAGAGAACAAGAATCCAGTCCCAATACTTTCTTGATTCCTATTACATTTTGATCACTTATTAGGGGGTCAAATCAAAGTTGATTCTTATCTAATGTGATATTTTTCGGAGTTTTGAAATAGCCACTAAAGTTCCTCTTGTTGGCGTGGGAAATTCAGCAAACCCACACATTTTCTTGTGCACGGTGCACCTCTTCCATAAACTAGCTTCAAGGAGTGTGGCTTTGAACACCGTAGGAGGTTATGAAACCATCAATGTTTCCTTTCTGAAATATTCACAGATAGGAGATTATTTTCCTTCTTTGATAGAAAGCAGAGAGGCCTTTTTCTTCCCTGCATGCTTAATCTGCCTCACCTTGGCAAACAAGCAATGACTTAACTCCTCTTGAAGGAGTGTTGAATCGCCACAGTTCTCTCTCAGGCACAGAGGGCCATTGCTGTATGTTTGTGCATTTTTTGGCTTAGTCGCTAAGCTAGTGTCTGGCTGTGTGTTATCTTGGATCAGTGTTGTGCAGCCTGTCCCGTCTTGTTCCAGTATTGATCTAAAATGGTTAAAGGTATTTGGCCCCATCTTCTCGCTGTTTATATGGTATCAAATGTCCTTCACTGTAGGATCTTAACCTCTGACATCATCAATCCACAGTCTTGTATTCATTATGCTGTGATGTTAGCGTTCAAGTACTTCTGTGATATAACCATGGTATGTTAACCATGATATAATCACGGGATGCTCTCCTTGTGTGTGTGCAGGGGAACGTTTTTCTCATACGAAAGCTGGGAGCTTGGCAACAGCATGCACTGCTATAGGACATAGTTCACAGGTCTCATCAGGCTTTTGTAGCCATCGATCACATGGTCTTGGTTGGTTAACCTTTACTGTGAGGATCTGGAAAGTGACACTATCACAGCTACAAGACCTTAATGGCTTCTGCTGTCCACCTCCCTCAAGCCTTCACAGATTCTGTTCCATTAGTCGTGTCAGTCTTTAGATGCTTGCCACAATGTAGTGGAGTCACAACTGGTCTGCCCATTTCCACCAAGTCTGACTGGGACTGACTGTAACGGCTATTGATAATATGCCTACTGAAAACAATGGACATTTAAAACTTGTAGTGTATTTGAGGTTTATGAAGGCTTCTGAAGTTTGAAGCTAGTTTCCACTTTGACATTTCGGACTTGATTTTCCCCTGCAGAAAATGTGTCAACCCCTACAGAAAATGTCCATGAATTATAATCCACATAATAATTCCTATTTCCTGTTGCTGCAGGATTATTTTATTCTGTAGCAAACTGGTATAAATGAAGATCCTACTTCTGTATAATACGTGATAGACAGTTACCAAAAATCCCTGTACAATCAGTAGTCATAATCACACCTTAAGTCCCAACTGTAGTTATTGTTGAAACGCCTTTTAACCTCTTTCAAAATGAGTTAACAAGCTCCAGATTTGTCAGTGAAACGGTTTCAAAAGTGCAACCAGGCAAATTGTCACACCCAGTGTTTGGCTGTCTGAGATTTATTTTGAGTGCCTAGGATTTGATTTGTACCTTATTCCATGCAAGTCAGAGTATTGGTGCTGTTTTTGTACAACAGTAAAGTAGCTTGAGTTTAGAGTCAAAGTCAGGTCTGATAAGACACTACTAAGACTTGTAATCCAACTGGTTGCACAACTCAACATTTGTTTTCTTTCAAAGGTGAAAGGTAAAAAAAATGAGTCTATGGTGTTTTCCTCTTGTACTACACAACCACTTCCTTCTCAACGATTCTTCTGTACATGAATCGTGTTTGACTGCAGGAGCACAACTGTTTTTACTGTTCTCTTCTCAATATTGTTACACCCAGCCCCTCAACAACACCCAAAAAACCTCACCCTTTAACCCAGAATGAGTAATCGAAGTCCCCTTGCATAATACAATTGTGATGTGTTGTCTCATTTAGCTAACTTAAGATGATTTGTTTTATTCTTTTATTTAACCAGGCAAGTTAGTTCAAAACAAATTCTTATTTACGATGATGGCCTAAGAACAGTGGGTTAACTGCCGTGTTCATGGGCAGAACGACAGATTTTTGCCTTGTCAGCTGAGGGATTTGATCAAGCAATCGTTCGGTTACTGGCCCAACGCTCTAACCACTAACCACCTGCCGCCCCTATGAATGGATAAGAACGTCTGCTAAATTACTAAAATGTAATGATGTCCCTTTTGCAGACAAAACCAGGAGGTCCCAGCATATATAACATGCTTGTGGTCCAGCAGAACGAGGGATTCAAGTCGATCTGTTAGTTAAAATGGAATAAATAAAACATTATCCATCACATTCCTAGTTCTCTGTTTTTGTCTTCTGGCCTTTTGTTTTCCTATGATGCTAGGATGTGTAGACCAATGAATGGACTCTGTGACTTAGTGAAGTGTTGTAATGCCCTAGAGCCAGAGCTGTGGCCAGGCTGCTGTCCACAGTCATGCAGAAAAACAAGCATGTTTAACAGAGGTTCCTTTTTAGGACTGTTCTACCAGCCTTCTTCGCCACTAATTCATTGTTATTCCTCCTCTCACTGGCTCCTGTTTAGCCATACCACCCATCCATTCACTGCACTGCTTTAACTTATCAACTCCACACAGTCAGCACAATGGAATCTCTAGGTGCCGTTGAAGAGAGAATCAAAAAGAGAGAGAAGAGGGGAAAAGCAACGTGACTTTGAGGTTGTGCATAGACCCAGTCTTACTCATGGTGTGAGTAAACAGACAGCAGGAAAGCTGCTTTGTGGGCGACACTGAGAGAAAGAGAGAGCAGCCACACAGAAAACAGTTGAGCTGAGTTGTAAAGCCTGTTCAAATGAGTCAAATATCTCTCTGGTTTAGAAGAAGTGGAACATATTTTATTGCAAAGTGCTGATTAGTGGTTTGGGACTAGCCAGTAGCACCTGTTGTTATGTTTGGAGCTGGTCTCCCAAGAGGAAGTGTGAGGGATCCAAACCCCCCTTCTGCTAAAGCCCCAGTCTTTACAGGCAGCCATTACCCAGTGTACTCCACCACAGACAGGGCCCAGGGACAGGGCCAACTGTAGTCACCCTGTGGATGCCAGCTATCTGGAATGGAACCTGCTGGGATAGGAGTGGGGCTGTTGTGTTGGAGACCTGCAGTGGGCTTGCGGTCAAGTCCATTTGTCAGGTGAATTGAAATCATTCAAATTAGTTAAATTATTGAAGAGTGCCATTTAATTTGATCAGGATTAGTTCTTTCTTGAATTGGAATTTTGATACAGCTCAACTGTTTTCTGCAAACCTGTTGCGCAGTTATGCTCGGCGTCCCGGCCCGGCCAGGAACTATTTAGTTTGTTTTTGAAAATGTCGTACTTACCCTAACCTGCTACAACACATTTTTCACACTTTCATCTCAGCTTGGTAGAACTGTTGGACAACACCAGTTATCTCCTGAACAAGTCTTTTTTTTGGGCGATAGGTGCACCAAAAGACTATTCTATAAAGATCCTTCCAGAGGCTGGAATAACACAGGCTAGCCGTAGTCATCTCTGCTCCTCTCAGCTTGTTTCTCTAGTTATCAACTGTTCTGTAACAAGGAAAGTCATTTAAAAACATGTTCACATTCACAGTAACGGCCTGGCCAATAGGCCAAAACAGCTGAAGAATTTAAATCGAAGAGTAGCTTGGTAACAGCATGAGAAAGGATGACAAGTAGAAAGACGACCTGTAGTCACTGAGGCAGTGTTTACTGTTGTGTGGAACAGCTGGTGGTTATGCAAGCACTGAGAAGTGGAGGCTTCCACAGGCTGGTACAGAGAGAGGATCTGCACCGTGGCTGTATGGGCGCAGCGCACAGAGCCTTCTCCCTCCCTGAGGCTTCACATATGGTTGGTTAGAGGACTGACTGTGTTTTCAACTGGCACTCAACCATATTGTGAAAGTTTAAAGGGTCAGGTAAGAGTTGTTTTGCTTGGTTCAAGTCAAACAAGGCCTTGATGTGCCAAAAGGGAGCAACAGGTGCGCTTCTCTGGGTTGTACGCCTTGGTTGGATGCTTTGCCTTCAGTATTTCCCAGTACCTGTGGCTAACCTTACAGAGACCTCCTGGTAGGGACTTCAGTGTTCCCCTATACTTTCCCCCTAGGTGGGGCATATACTATAGGCCCGAAAACAACTTCCTGGGTTGCACAGTAAAGTTTTCAACTGAAACCACTAGGTCAGGGGCAACTGAACTAGGTGGGACTGGGGGTTGGTAGTGGGGCATGGCATCCTGCCCAAGTCATGGTTGGAGAAACACTGCATGTATACAGGTGTTTTTAGTCATTTACAAATGTATATGGAAGTATGTATATGTGAGTGTGTTTTGGATGTGTAAACACATGTGTATGTTTGTGACTGTATTGTACACGTGTTTACAGTACGAGAGTGAAAGCATCTGGCTGTATAGCACTTAAACACAACTGAATCCGGGGCTCATTGGCCTAGCAAGCAAAGCCTGGGATTGGCATCCCACAGAGAGCTAAGAGGGGAGAAGGGAGTAGAGGGTTGGGGAGAGAAGAGCAGTGGGAGTAGAATGGGGATTGCTCCATCCTGGCTGTCAGCTGTTGGTTCCACATCTGCAGCTCATTAGGGCCCCTCGCATGATGAAACTAGTGAGGGCCTGCCATTGCCCCCCCCCCCCCCCCCCCCCCCCCACACACACACACACACTTTACTCACTTGCTAACAGCTGTGTGGGTTTCCCCCTCTGTAACCATGACGACCCATATCCTCACAAAACAAACCCCCACTTGCGCCTCCCTTACTCATCTGGCCCTCCTCACTCTCACCATTCTTTTTCTTGCGCTTTTCCCCCAGAATGTTACATCATACTTTATCTGTGCGAGCATCTCTTGACGTCCCAGTGAAGTCACTCCACATAGTTAACAGACAGATGGCGGTGAGCTCCACATGACCACCTCATATACGTAGTAACATATGTATTTGCTCATTTGATAGAATTTGTGAACCATGAGCTGCCCATACATATCAAGCGCAACATGTCTCTGGTAGGAATGTAGACTTCTTTAATTGTGTTATTTACCAAAGTCAACTGAACTGATGTTGGTTGGAAGATCCATTCATACAAAATGCCTTTACCCATTAGTACGTCACAAATCACTGTCATTTGTTTTGAGATGAGATACTACAGTACAAATCAGTGTTTGGAACTGAAGGAAGATAGATGTGTGAGGTTTTTGCTGCAGGGGTGCTGTTTCTTAGAAATCTGTTGATCCTCACCATGCAGCCGGAGTACAGAGAAGCTGAGAGTTGGGTGTGTGCAGGGTATGTTGATGGGCCCATCTGCACAGTATTCTGCACACCACACTGGTAGGCCACACCTGCCACAACCCAGAACAACAGGGTGACCTAGCCTGCCTGCCTTCAAAGTGAAGCTCCACTGTGGTTTGTAAAGTTGAAGAAATGGGGACGTGAATCTGTGCACTTGCGGTTATACAAACCTGTGCCAAAGCACTTTTGTTTGTGTAGTGTGTTCATTACCAAAGATGAGAAAAACAGCAAATATTATAAGGAACCCCTGTTGTGACATGCTGAACTATATTTTTTGTTGGTCTTCATGAGTAATGATTTATCAATACTATCAGTTCCCTTTCTGAGGAACATTGAGGCTTGGCTGCAACACAGTTTTGTCCTCCAGTTAAACTTTAGGATGAGTAACTGGACTTCCCCATTAAAATGTATGCCATGTTGTGTGTCTCTACGATGCCTAATGCAGACGGATGTCTCTGGTAACAGGTTGGCTGACAGTGAAGATGACACTTGGTGATGGACAGAGAGTGATTTTGATGGTCAAATGTAAGGGTCATCCAGTTTAAGGCCTGCCCAATCACAGTTATTGCACAGCCTGTGGCTTGTCTGCTGTCAGTGCTTCAGAGTGAGATCTAATATTGGAGTGATAGACAAAGTTTCCTTTCCTGGAACATACACTGAGTGGAAAAACATTGCTCTTTCCATGACATACAGTGCACTCGGAAAGAATTCAGACCCCTTGACTTTTCCCCCATTTTGTTACATTACAGCCTTATTCTAAAAACGTATTAAATCGTTTTTTCCCCCTCACCAATCTACACACAATACCCCATAAAAAAACAGAAATACCTTATTTACAAACGTAATCAGATCCTTTGCTATGAGACTCGAAATTGAGCTCAGGTGCATCCTGTTTCCATTGATCATCTTTGAGATCTTTCTACAACGTTTCCACCTGTGGTAAATTCAATTGATTGGACATGATTTGGAAAGGCACACACCAGTTAATATAAAGTCCCACAGTTGACAGTGCATGTCAGAGCAAAAACCAAGCCATGAGGTTGAAGGAATTGTCTGTAGAGCTCCGAGACAGCATTGTGTCGAGTCACAGATCTGGGGAAGGGTACAAAGTAACTACTGCAGTGTTGAAGGTCCCCAAGAACACAGAGGCCTCCATCATTATTAAATTGAATAAGTTTAGAACCACCAAGACTCTTCCTAGAGCTGGTTGCCCGGCCAAACTGAGCAATCGGCAGAGAAGGGCCTTGGTCAGGGAGGTGACCAAGAACCCAATGGGCACTCTGACAGAGCTCCAGAGTTCCTCTGTCAAGATGGGAGAACCTTCCAGAAGGACAACCATCTCATCAGCACTCCACCAATCAGCTCTTTATGATAGAGTGGCCAGATGGAAGCCACTTCACAGTAAAAGGCACATGACAGCCCGCTTGGAGTTTGCCAAAAGGCACCTAAAGTACTCTCAGACCATGAGAAACAAGATTCTCTGGTCTGATGAAATCAGGATGGAACTCTTTGGCCTGAATGCCAGAGTCACGTCTGGAGGAAACCTGGCACCAACCCTATGGTGAAGCATGGTGGTGGCAGTATTATGCTGTGGGGATGTTTTTCAGTGGCAGGGACTGGGGGACTAGTCAGGATTGAAGGAAAGATGAACAGCACCAAGTACAGAAAGATCCTTGATGAAAACCTCCTCCGGAGTGCTCAAGACCTCTGACAGGGGTGAAGGTTCATCTTCCAACATGACAACAACCCTAAGCACACAGCCAAGGCAATGCAGAAGTGGCTTGTCCTTGAATGGCCCAGCCACAGGCCAGACTTGAACCCGATCTAACATCTCTGGAGAGACCTGAAAATAGCTGTGCAGCGACGCTCCCCATCCAACCTGACAGAGCTTGAGAGGATCTGCAGAGAGGAATGGGAGAAATTCCCCAAATACAGGTGTACCAAGCTTGTAGCATCATACCCAAGAAGACTCAAGGCTGTAATCGCTGCCAAAGGTGCTTCAACAAAGTACTGAGGAAAGATCTGAATACTTATGTAAATGTTATATATATAAACATTTCTAAAAACCTGTTTTTGCTTTGTTATTATGGGGTATTGTGTGTAGCTTGATGAGCAAAAAAAACAATTTAATCAATTTTATAATAAGGCTGTAACGTAACAAATCTTGAAAAAGTCATGGGGTCTGAATACTTTCCCGAATGAACTGTATACTGACCAGGTGAATCCAGGGGAAAGCTATGATCCCTTATTGATGTCACCTGTTGAATCCACTTCAATCAGTGTAGATGAAGGGCAGAAGGCAGGGTAAAGAAGGATTTTTAAGCTTTGAGACAGTTTGGATTGGGTTATGGATGGATTGTGTATTTGTGCCATTCAGAGGGTGAATGAGCAAGGCAAAATATTTAAGTGCCTTTGGAACGAGGTATGGTAGTAGGTGCCAGGCGCACCGGTTTGTGTCAAGAACTGCAACGCTGCTGTGTTTTTCAAGCTCAACAGTTTCCTGTGTGTATCAAGAATGGTCCACCAACCAAAGGACATCCAGCCAACTTGACACAACTGTGGGAAGCATCGGAGTCAACATGGGCCAGCATCCCTGTGGAATACTTTCAACACCTTGCAGAGTCCATGCCCCAACGAATTGATGCTGTTCTGAATGCAAAAGGAGGCCTTCTCAATATTAGGAAGGTGTTCCTAATGTTTTGGACACTCAGTACGTTCATAAACTTTCTTGTGTGTAAGTATCAGAGAGAAAAACCTGACCTTGTAATATCAAGGATTGCTTTGGTCCTAGTCTGTGACTTTTCACAACCTCTGTAAGGACCAATTTGTATGTAAGTGTTGACCACAACGAGTGTGTGCACATGTTATAAATGGCATGTAAATGGGCTCATGTGCCCATTTAATTTAGCATATCCTCATTATATAAATTATAATTATAACCTCAGTTGTTAAAACGGTACAAGATGACATACAGGAACAGCCCCCCCGGCTCATCTCTCTCACCTGTTGCCTCTGCCAGAAAACATCCAAACATGCCACATAAAGCTGCTGGGAACACATTGTCTGCCTCAATGACGTAGCCTGAATGGGGTCTCATTCTCTTGTTAGATGCTCAATAACGGAGCCTGAATGGGGCCTTGCTCTCTTGTTAGATGCTGTCAGTTTCACTAAAGCACATTCATCACCTTAACCTTGAGGCCTAGTCAGAGATCTGCTGGGGCAATGGCCACACCACCAGAGAGTGTGGAGGGAATCGCGTGCCAGAAGAGTTGGCAGCGCTCCAGACATCGCGCATGGACTACTGCCAAACACTGAGACAAGGGAAACGCTGTGGACAGACACACACACACACACACACACACACACACACACACACACACACACACACACACACACACACACACACACACACACACACACACACACACACACACACACACAGGAAAGTGTGCACTCATACACACATACGCAGTGAAGCACAACCTGGGTCAATGTTTTACATTTTACATGTTTTTGTTCAGGGACAGGGGTCGGCAAAGATTCGTCAGTGCAGTAAAAATTCCTGGGTCCAGTTGTAGGTCAATATAGTGGGATCCAAAGTCCCAGTAGCCCGCGCTGCTTTCCACTCAACCAAGCAACCGCCACATCCCTTAGGAGGGTTGTTCCAACTATTCTGACAACCCCAGACTGACAGGCGTCAAACCTGGACTTCATACTGTATTATCTTGTACCTCCATATCCTCCTGACTGTACTTAAAGCATATATCTGTGTTTTATTCTCTGTACTGGCATATCAGGATTTTTAAACCTGGAACATAATTTTGTACCCAGATGGTCTCTTCTCCATATGAGGTATGCTTTGAGTAAAAATGGTATTTCAGAGGATGCTAGTGTGTGTGCGTGTGTGTTATTGTGTGGGCTAATGTCATGTGTGTTTGTGCTCTTGGGTACATCTATAAATATGGGTATCTTTAGCTTTTCTCTGAATAAAAAATTGAGCTACGGTCTCTTATACTTTCATCTTTGTTTACTTTCTTCATTTTGGAAGTCCGCTTGTAAAAATACTGTATAAATAGTAAAGGAACCAAGTGTATTTCAGGTCCACCCACAGACAACTAATATATATTTTAGGGCACACATATTTTTAGTTCCTGAGAGACTCATCTAAAAACCTTTGGGAATTCGACCCTGGAGTCATTATTGAGAAGGTTCACATCCTATTCGTATTAGTATACCTATTCAATAGCATCATTGAGACTACATAGAGACTTGATATCTCTTTTGGAAGTATTTCCTGTCCAATATCACATATGAGAGAAAAGTAAATCCTCTTTTAAAAAACAGAGCCCAATCTTGTAGCAAATCGGAAAAAGCCTGCAATGGTCCCCACCCACTATCACTCATTCCATGAAGACGAAGAAAAAAAACCATATCAAAACAAGACAAAACAAAACACTGAGCCTCTAATGCACCCAATAAATCAAGGCAATTCTGATTAAACAAATGAAGCCAGGGCCTAACCACAATCTGAGCGTGTATGTGTTTAGACTGTGTTTATCTGGTCATTACTGTAAGTACTGGGTATGCTTTGGGCCTGGATGCCTACTTCAGTGTGTTTTACAGACCGGGAGGCTGCGAGCTGAGCAGGACGCAGCAGGGAAGGCAGCCACGTCTTGATTACGGAACGCTCAGTGATTGTTATGATGAACAGTGCTTTTCTTGGAATGTTCGCGCACGTTGTGATTGTTTTGTGTCCGTCGTCTTCCGAGTCCCTTAGTCTCTTGGCAGCGTCTCTTGCTAATTGGGGGAACTTCGTCAGAGCCCCCCTTTATACCCTCTGGCACTTTTGTAATCTGTCACTAGCATTTTTTGGCAGCGTCGGGGTGCTTTTCCACTCAAGGTTTGGATGGTGAGGCTGGCAAAACATAATAATAAAACAGCGCTTGGATTTCCCCCTTTGATAAAGAGTTTTTGCTGTTGCCATGGGGTGTAGTTACAGTGGGATGAAGTGATTTCTAAGCAGTTTGGCAGCTTACTGATCATAGTTCTGCTTGTGTTGAAAGACTTGTGTATACAAATCTTACTCTGACGCCTGCAGCTTTTAACAGGCTCCGAGACAGCGTGCGTTTGATTTATCCGATCCTTCTTTGGTTTTCATTGTGGTCTCCAAATTAAATGTGGATTACCACCATACATACCCTCTCTGAAATGACAGTATACAGTAAGAAGTTGTTATAGTCAGTGATAGTGTAGTTACAGTCCTATTGTTGCTCTGGATAATATAAGGCCTAGCATAGATTTGACTATAGTTGTTAAATACCATAATCGTTACTGACTTTTGAATGTTATCATGTGAAGACTTCAATGGACCTTGATAATTGCCAGCTGTTAAGCAGATCATGCTACCACCATGTTCAGAGAGGGTCACAAGGTCCATCTCTTTGGGCTTTCAGGAAGAGCCTTGTAATGTATTGGAATTATGACCAGATAAAGCCACTCACCAGTCAAATACCAGTGGTATGCACATCTGCTTGCATTGTATGAAGTTACAGAGTCCGATTGGAGTGCAGAAAGCTATTTTGTGGATATCTGTGAAATGAATCCATACTATAGTGATGCCTAACATATCTTGGCTTTTGGAACTATTTTTGAGAAACATTGTATTAGAGTGACTAAGCTACCAGCAGACTCTTTCGTTTCCTTAAACACAGGCAATGGAGAAACAGTACATTAGCCGAGAGATTTGCAGAGGGACAACTTGGAATGACTGTATGCTCTCTCCTTTTATACCCCTTAAAATAGCTGCTCTCCCATTGGCTGAAAGAAGGTTCTCACTGAATCACACGGGGCCCAATTAGAGAGTAGCACTTCCTGTTCTGTGAAAGATGTTTCCTGTTGATAGTTAAGTGCCAGGGGACCACACATTGGTGAGCTGGCAGTGTTTTCGTGACCTTTGTGAGCCCTACGGAAACGTTGACGGCGATAGCACTGTGCGGTGTGTATCGACACATGGCCTGTGGGGCCGCATGAGAATCTGTGTTTTGGTCCCGAAAGTAAATACGTTGTAGCAATGTGCCCTCAGCCCAAGCCCACGTGTCGAGCACTGCACTCTAATAGCACAGACACAAGGCCCATATCGTTCGCTATTGTTGGACGTTCTTGGTGGCTCTTCCAAGCAGGTCTCCACAGTTCTGATTGTGTTCAGCTAAAACAGTGCAGGCCAAGAACCTACAGAGGAGATGTGGTGTGCGCACACCCCAACCTCGACTTCCATCTTGCCCCTAAAAAAGTATTGGCTTCCTCGAAGACCCCGGCCGGCACTCAGCCTATGAGCAACTATAACTCTTCCAGGTCAGATTTATTGGCTACAGAGATGCAGAATCTTCATTCCGTGCACATTGCCACCCTGTCCACTAGCAGCTGTTGTCTATGTTTAGAATAATTTTATCTGTGTGAACTGTGTTCAGGAAGTGAAAGAAAAACATTTCTGTAATGTTTTATAAATGATTGTCCAGCTTACCATATTGTTCCATGGTGTCATGAACATTACCAAGTACCAGGATATTTTAGCCAAAATACCTGGTTTCCTCTGCCATGAGGCTGAAACCTGGCCTTCCAGCAAGACAATAACTCCAAGCACACATCAAAATCCACTAAGAAATGACTAGTTGCCTACAAAATTATCCCTTTGCAATGGCCATCTCAGTCTCTGGACTTGAATCCCATTGAAAAGGTGGTTTGAATTGACGAGGGCAGTTGATAAGAACAGACGAAGGACATCAAGGATCTGGAAGGATTCTGTATGGAGGAATGGTCTAAGATCTCTCCCAATGTGTTCTCCAACTCATAAAACAGCTCAGTGTTGTTATCATCGTAAGGGGAGGGTGCTGGAGTATTGAAAACCGGGGATCCAATCATTTTGACCCCTATCTTTTTCGAGATTTATTTGTATTACTTAAAATAGCATAATATAAGGTAAAACAATATATATACAGTGCCTTGCGAAAGTATTCGGCCCCCTTGAACTTTGCGACCTTTTGCCACATTTCAGGCTTCAAACATAAAGATGTAAAACTGTATTTTTTTGTGAAGAATCAACAACAATCATGAAGTGGAACGACATTTATTGGATATTTCAAACTTTTTTAACAAATCAAAAACTGAAAGATTGGGCGTGCAAAATTATTCAGCCCCCTTAAGTTAATACTTTGTAGCGCCACCTTTTGCTGCGATTACAGCTGTAAGTCACTTGGGGTATGTCTCTATCAGTTTTGCACATCGAGAGACTGAAATTTTTTCCCATTCCTCCTTGCAAAACAGCTCGAGCTCAGTGAGGTTGGATGGAGAGCATTTGTGAACAGCAGTTTTCAGTTCTTTCCACAGATTCTCGATTGGATTCAGGTCTGGACTTTGACTTGGCCATTCTAACACCTGGATATGTTTATTTTTGAACCATTCCATTGTAGATTTTGCTTTATGTTTTGGATCATTGTCTTGTTGGAAGACAAATTTCCGTCCCAGTCTCAGGTCTTTTGCAGACTCCATCAGGTTTTCTTCCAGAATGGTCCTGTATTTGGCTCCATCCATCTTCCCATCAATTTTAACCATCTTCCCTGTCCCTGCTGAAGAAAAGCAGGCCCAAACCATGATGCTGCCACCACCATGTTTGACAGTGGGGATGGTGTGTTCAGGGTGATGAGCTGTGTTGCTTTTACGCCAAACATAACGTTTTGCATTGTTGCCAAAAAGTTAAATTTTGGTTTCATCTGACCAGAGCACCTTCTTCCACATGTTTGGTGTGTCTCCCAGGTGGCTTGTGGCAAACTTTAAACGACACTTTTTATGGATATCTTTAAGAAATGGCTTTTTTTTTTTTCTTGCCACTCTTCCATAAAGGCCAGATTTGTGCAATATACGACTGATTGTTGTCCTATGGACAGAGTCTCCCACCTCAGCTGTAGATCTCTGCAGTTCATCCAGAGTGATCATGGGCCTCTTGGCTGCATCTCTGATCAGTCTTCTCCTTGTATGAGCTGAAAGTTTAGAGGGACGGCCAGGTCTTGGTAGATTTGCAGTGGTCTGATACTCCTTCCATTTCAATATTATCGCTTGCACAGTGCTCCTTGGGATGTTTAAAGCTTGGGAAATCTTTTTGTATCCAAATCCGGCTTTAAACTTCTTCACAACAGTATCTCGGACCTGCCTGGTGTGTTCCTTGTTCTTCATGATGCTCTCTGCGCTTTTAACGGACCTCTGAGACTATCACAGTGCAGGTGCATTGATACGGAGACTTGATTACACACAGGTGGATTGTATTTATCATCATTAGTCATTTAGGTCAACATTGGATCATTCAGAGATCCTCACTGAACTTCTGGAGAGAGTTTGCTGCACTGAAAGTAAAGGGTCTGAATAATTTTGCACGCCCAATTTTTCAGTTTTTGATTTGTTAAAAAAGTTTGAAATATCCAATAAATGTCGTTCCACTTCATGATTGTGTCCCACTTGTTGTTGATTCTTCACAAAAAAATACAGTTTTATATCTTTATGTTTGAAGCCTGAAATGTGGCAAAAGGTCGCAAAGTTCAAGGGGGCCGAATATTTCGCAAGGCACTGTATATAGCATAAAATGCAGTGCAGTATTTTATATTATCATAGCGCAGTTATTTATATTTACTAAGTTTGTCATTAATGCTGTGTTTAGCTATCGTCTGGGAGTGTATGCTGTGGTTGGATCATATTTGATCTGTTCGTCCACATGGAGTCAACCTTTATGGGTAGTGAGTTGTTGTTGTGTGGTAGAACTGAGGTGGGTGTTACAGGAACCAAGACCACAGAACAATCTGTGAAATGATCAGCTGTGTGTGTGTGTGTGTGTGTGTGTGTGTGTGTGTGTGTGTGTGTGTGTGTGTGTGTGTGTGTGTGTGTGTGTGTGTGTGTGCGTGTGGGTGTGCGTGCGTGCTCAAAACGTGTTGGCTTACAGTCTCCAATGAAACACAAGAGTTCAGAACCCCTTATACACCTCCTCTGTGTACCTTTTGACTTGTGCACCTTTCTGCTATACATACTCAGGGTCTGTCCATAAAACTGGAATGTGTTAGAAGCCTAGAAGAATCGCTGCGATTTATCCTGTAACCCAAAGTTGACAGGAAGCCCTGGAATCAGGAAACGGTTGAATTCTGTTTCCTGTGTGTGGCTCAAGCCACTCAAACAAACCGGTGAGCAATGCAGCAGGTCTCCCAACACAGGATCCCCTGTGTTCAGCATCTCAGTCAGCCTAACATGGCTCCTCTGGCCCTGGTTCTTCTTGATAGCAGAAAGAGACTACTGTAGTGTGAAGGCTGCCTTTGTATTTCAGGAAATTATTTGCTATGAGCTCTTTAAAGGTACAATACTTAGAACATGTATACTGTTCTTCACTATGGTGGGTTGCATTCTGAGGATTATTTTTTTTTAACCTTTATTTAAATAGGCAAGTGAGTTAAGAACAAATTCTTATTTACAATGACGGCCTACCCCGGCCAAACCCGGACGATGCTGGACCAATTGTGCGCCGCCCTATGGGACTCCCAATCACAGCCGGATGTGATACAGCCTGGATTCAAACCAGGGGCTGTAGTGATGCCTCTTGCGCTGAGATGCAGTGCCTTAGACCGCTGTGCCACTGATGATAACTGATTAAAATGTGTCTGAATTAAAATGATTGATCACATGTTAATGTGCACTAAATATCCCATTGGTATTATTCATATAATTATTCATATTAAACTGTTAGTAATAAATGGGTCACTAATACTTCATAGTTCATACCCACGACTTGCAAGCTTATATTTTTAAGATATTACCAAATTAATTAATTGATCACGTTTTTGGATAATATGGCATCTATCGGGTGTTGTTCCGGTGAGTTCCGACTCTTACGGAGACGGGATTGTAAAGACACATGGGCTGCGTTTAGACAGGCAGCCCAATTCTAATATTTTTTCACTTTTGACCAATCAGATCAGCTCTGAAAAAGATACGATGAGCAAAGATTTGATGTGATTGGTCAATTAGTGGAGAAAAATACAACCATGGCCTCTGGTTAGTGACTAGCCTCAGATAGACTGATGTGTATTTACACTAATGTGACAGGGTTACTCACACTCTCACCCTGCTCAGAGTGAACCCTGTTTGGCCTCTCATGTTGGATCATCATCAAGAGTCATTCATAGTTTACCACTGGTCTGATCCCACATCCCACACTACTGCTGTTTCTCAATGTAATTCAGTTCAAAAAGCTTTGTTGCTCATCAAATTGACATGATATGGAAAAGGCTGTTTGACAAATGGCTCATAGCACACAACACATTCAAAACAACAACAACTTGACTTTGAGACATGTAGCACACCTTGAACTTGTATCTCAACCTCACTGACCCTGCTCCCTATTGCAGCCTATGGCTGTGACTTACTATGGCAACTACGGTATTAATTACAAGGCTGAGTCCCATGATAGTAAGTCCTCACACATAGTCAAAACCATTATTATCACTGCATGCACACAGAAGTTGCAGTATTTCACCTGATGACCTACAGCAGGGGTGTCAAACTCATTCCATGGAGGGCCTAGTGTCTGCAGGTTTTTCTTTTTTTCTTTAAATTAAGACCTAGACAACCAGGTGAGGGGAGTTCCTTACATCAATCAAGTCCAAGGGAGGCCCTTGTTGGAATGAGTTTGACATGTGACCTAAAGGGTATGACGTTAGGGAATGGTAAACACAACAGTTGGCTTGAGCTCGAAAACATCAGTAACTGATATTAATGATAGAAACATGCAGGTGAAGCATCAGTGTCAAGCCTGGGGTTACAATGCTTTGTCCTGCCTCAGGTTGTCTGTATTGCTTGCTGTTTGGGAGTTTTAGGCTGTGTTTCTGTGTTGCTTGCTGTTTGAGGTTTTAGGCTTGGTTTCTGTATTGCTTGCTGTTTGGGGTTTTAGGCTGGGTTTCTGTATATCACTTTGTGACATTTGCTGATGTAAAAAGGGCTTTATAAATACATTTGATTTGATTTGATTATGTTGCCAATACCAACATTTGCACAGTATCACATGGACAATCCCTCTACTTGGATGGTTTCCTTGTAAAACATACACTCTTGGAAAAAAGGTTTCTGAACGGGATCTTCGTCTGTCTCGATAAAAGAACCCTTTTGGGTTCCATATAGAAACAACAAGGGTTCTACCTGCAACCAAAAAAGGGTTATTTAAAGGGTTCTGCTATGGGGACAACTGAATAACCCTTTTAGGTTCTAGACAGCACCTTTTTTTCCCCGAAGAGTGTAGTAACATGGTGAAATGGTAATTCTTGTAGAATATGGTTACTATAGCATAACGTAAACGATTCCTGTTATAGTCCTGTTATATTTGATCATATAGCCACTTGTGCTAAGAATCGGTTGATTCAATTTAGTCTGGTGTTTTATCCATTATATACTGTTACACTTTTGGCTTATTTTTCAACTACACTGCAGTTATGTAGTATAAAGCTAGTGTGTGTGGTATTGAGTTCAGTCCACTGTTCTCTACTCCAAAGTGTGTCAAAGGAGTGCAGTAAGTGTGTCAAAGGAGTGCAGTAAGTGTGTCAAAGGAGTGCAGTAAGTGTGTCAAAGGAGTGCAGTAAGTGTATCAAAGGAGTGCAGTAAGTGTGTCAAAGGAGTGCAGTAAGTGTGTCAAAGGAGTGCAGTAAGTGTGTCAAAGGAGTGCAGTAAGTGTGTCAAAGGAGTGCAGTAAGTGTGTCAAAGGAGTGCAGTAAGTGTGCGGATAATTACAACTTGTTTTTTACTTTTGATTTTCTAAGTTACTGCCCATAAAGCCCAAGTTGTAAAATACCAGCTAATTCACATTTTTCCTTAATATTTGTGGTTTCGCCTCTTCCGCCGACATTCCACAGTCCTGTGCTGTTAGTTTCTCAGGTGGCTTCAAGTTCCCCACTTTATAAGTAGCAACCACAGAAGACACCTCATTCCTGGCTGAATATGAGTCCTTGTTCTGTGTTTTGCTTCTGCCACCAACCATAGACTGTTTTTCTCTCTGGACCTGTTTTTTTTTATGCACCTTTGATGGCAGACAGACGTGTAGTTTGCATTCACACAGCCCTTGTGGAAAAAACCATGACAGCTCACATGCTTATAGGAGTGCCTTTTTTGGACTGAAATTACTATGACAACTACAAAGGAGCTGTGAGGCCTCAAGGCCTGCATTGAAGAAGTGCTCAAGCTAAGCATTTATTCTCTATTTCAAACATGTATACACTGAGAATACCAAATATTAGGAATACCTTCCTAATATTGAGATGCAGAATTGCCTCAATTAATCGGGAATAGACTCTACAAGGTGTCGAAAGCGTGTTGACTCCAATGCTTCCCACAGTTGTGTCAAGTTGACTGGGTGGTGGACCATTCTTGAAACACACTGTTGTGTGAAAAACCCATCAGTACCTGGCACTTACTACCATAACCCGTTCAAAGGCACTTATATGTTTTGACTTGCCCATTCACCTTCTGAATGGCACACACACACAATTCATGTCTCAATTGTCTCAAGGCTTAAAAATCCTTCTTTAACCTGCCTCCTCCTCTTCCTCTACACTGATTGAAGTGGATTTAACAAGTGATATCAATAAGTGATCATAACTTTCACCTGGATTCACCTGGTCAGTCTTTGTCATGGAAAGAGCAGGTGTCCTTTAATGTTTGTGTACACTCAGTGTATTTTCAATGCCGGATGCAAATTAATTATACTTAATCCATATTTTGTCGTTTTCCCTCCACATGTTCTCATACATTATTGAGTTTCCAAAATCGAATCAGGTTTCCCTTGCGGAACTGCATTCTTCTCTAGGGGTTCTGACTCATTGTGTTGTCTGAGTTCATTGGTCTAAAAGTGGGCCACGGATGAATGAAGCGCATTACTTTAGCGGACGGTTCACACAGGCTGGTCATAGTGTGTGGAGGTGACGTCTTCCCAATTGTTTTTTCTTCTTCTTCAGAATAGCAATGAGCTCAGGCCGAAGTAACGCTCTCTGCTCGCTGTGGGGGCAGATTTATTTAAAAAAAAGCCTTGCTTGAAATACAATGACACTTCCGTCTAGGTTTGTTCTCAGGAATGTAGCCTATAGAGGGACCTTTTCCTTTGACTTTTTTTTCAGGGCTTTAACAATAGTTGATTGCTCCAGCACCAGCTCTGTCCACAACCTTGGCTCGGTTCCTAGGCATTGTGTGTATGTCTTATCATAGTGTGTGTGTGTGTGTGTGTGTGTGTGTGTGTGTGTGTGTGTGTGTGTGTGTGTGTGTGTGTGTGTGTGTGTGTGTGTGTGTGTGTGTGTGTGTGTGTGTGTGTGTGTGTGTGCAGATCAAAGATCAAAGATCAAAGACACTGAGGTAAAATTCTACACACTGCTGTGTGTTTGATCTGTTTACTCATCATCACAATGAAGTTTGCATCGAAAACACACGTTATGACGCTAAAAATAACAATGTAGGGCCAGTTCTTCTGGTCTAAATACACATTGAAAACATGCTGAAAGGCAGCTAATGGCCAAGGTAAATAACATCTGCACATCTCTCTTGTCCTGCAAGAAATCCATCAAAGGCCTTTATCTATCGGGGCATTGATGTCAACAGCCACTTTACTGTTCGATTTTCCAAACCTGTGTGGCTCTCACTGGCTTTTCACGCTTATGTTTGCCTTTCTCCAAGAAATACGCTTTTACTACACAGAACAAAAATATGAATGCAACAGACAACAATTTCAAAGATTTTACTGAGTTACAGTTCATAATGTAGCAGACTCAAGGGTGTGGGGTTTCCACGTCCCCAAGTTCAATGCTACCAAGTTCAATGCTATGCTATTTCACAGTAAACAAATTGACAACAGAATTTCAACATGCTTATAGGGAAGGACACTCAACAAGCACAGCACTTACACAAATGACTGATGATTGGCTGATAGAAATTGATGATCAAATTATTGTGGGGGCTGTCTTGTTAGACTTCAGTGCAGCTTTTGACATCATCGATCATAGTCTGCTGCTGTAAAGACTTGTGTTATGGCTTTACCCACCCTGCTATAATGTGGATAAAGAGTTACTTGTCTAACAGAACATAGAGGGTGTTCTTTAATGGAAGCATCTCAAATATAATCCAGTTAGAATCAGGAATTCCCCAGGGTAGCTGTTTAGGCCCCTTGCTTCTTTCAATTTTTACTAACGACATGCCACTGACTTTGAGTAAAACCAGAGTGTCTATGTCTGCAGATGACTGAACAATATACAAGTCAGCTACTACAGCGACTGAAATGACAGCAACACTCAGAGCTGCACTTAGTTTCAGAGTGGGTGGCAAGGAATAAGTTAGCCCTAAATATTTCTAAAACTAAAAGCATTGTATTTGGGAAAAAATGCTCACTAAACCCTAAACCTCAAATACATCTTGAAATAAATAATGTGGAAATTGAGCAAGTTGAGATGACTAAACTGCTTGGAGTAACCCCAGATTGTAAACTGTCATGGTCAAAACATATTGATGCAGTAGTAGCTAAGATGATGAGAAGTCTGTCTATAATAAAGCAATGCTCTGCCTTCTTAACACTATCAAGAAGGCAGGTCCTACAGGCCCTAGTTTTATCGCACCTTGACTGCTGTTCAGTCGTGTGGTCAGGTGCCATAAAAAAGGACTTAGGAAAATGGCAATTGGCTCAGAACAGGGCAGCACAGCTGGTCATTGGATGTACACAGAGAGCTAATATTAATAATATGCATGTCAATCTCTCCTGGCTGAAAGTGGAGGAGAGATTGACTTCATCGCTACTTTTTTTATGTTATTGACATGTTGAATGCACCGAGCTGTCTGCCTAAACTACTGGCACACAGCTCGTACACCACATCATGTAACTCATGCATGCAGTAAAATTTGAATTAAAAAACAGATAAAAAAAAAACACCTTATGGAACAGCGGGAACTGTGAAGCAACACAAACATTGGCACAGACACATGCATGCACAGACACTATACATAGAGTTGAATTTAGAAGTTTACATACACTTTAGCCAAATACATTTAAACTTAGTTTTTCACAACTCCTGACATTTGATATTAGTAAAAATGCCCTGTCTTAGGTCAGTTAGGATCACCACTTTATTTTAAGAATGTGAAATGTCAGAATAATAGTAGAGAGAATGATTTATTTCAGCTTTCATTTCTTTTATTACATACACTCAATTAGTATTTGGTAGAATTGCCTTTAAATTGTTTAAATTGGGTCAAATGTTTCGGGTAGCCTTCCACAAGCCTCCCACAATAAGTTGGGTGAATTTTGGCCCATTCCTCCTGACAGAGCTGGTGTAACTGAGTCAGGTTTGTAGGCCTCCTTGCTTGCACACGCGTTTTCAGTTCTCCCCACAAATGTGGATTGAGGTCAGGGCTTTGTGATGGCAACTCCAATACCTTGATGTTGTTGTCCTTAAGCCATTTTGCCACAACCTTGGAAGTATGCTTGGGGTCATTGTCCATTAGGAAGACCCATTTGCGACCAAGCTTTAACTTCCTGATTGATGTCTTGAGATGTTGCTTCAAGATATCCACATCATTTTCCTACCTCATGATGCCATCTATTTTGGGAAGTGCAGCAGTCCCTCCTGCAGCAAAGCACCCCCACAACATGATGCTGCCACCCAGGTGCTTCACGGTTGGAATGGTGTTCTTCGGCTTGCAAGCCTCCCCCTTTTTCCTCCAAACAAAACAATGGTCATTATGGCCAAACAGTTCTATTTTTGTTTCATCAGACCAGAGGACATTTCTCCAAAATGTACGATCTTTGTCCCCATGTGCAGTTGCAGACTGTAGTCTGGCTTTTTTATGGCGGTTTTGGAGCAGTGGCTTCTTCCTTGCTGAGCGGCCTTTCAGGTTATGTCGATATAGGACTCGTTTTACTGTGGATATAGATACATTGTACCTGTTTCCTCCAGCATCTTCACAAGGTCCTTTGCTGTTGTTCTGGGATTGATTTGCACTTTTCGTCTCATCTCTAGGAGACAGAACGCGTCTCCTTCCTGAGCGGTATGACGGCTGTGTGGTCCCATGGTGTTTATACTTGCGTACTATTGTTTGTACAGATGAACGTGGTACCTTCAGGCGTTTGGAAATTGCTCCCAATGATGAACCAGACCTGTGGATGTCTACAATTTTTTCTGATTTCTTTTGATTTTCCCATGATGTCAAGCAAAAGAGGTACTAAGTTTGAAGGTTGGCCTTGAAATACATCCACAGGTACACCTCCAATTGAGTCAAATGATGTCAATTAGCCTAACAGAAGCTTCTAAAGCCATGACTTAATTTTCTGGACTTTTCCAAGCTGTATAAAGGCACAGTCAACATAGTGTATGTAAACTTCTTACCCACTGGAATTGTGATACATTGAATTATAAGTGAAATAATCTGTCTGTAAACAATTGTTGGAAATATTAAAAGTAGATGTCCCAACCGACTTGCCAAAACTATAGTTTGTTAACAATACATTTGTGGAGTGGTTGAAAAACTAGTTTTAATGACTCCAACCTAAGTTTATGTGAACTTCCGACTTCAACTGTAAACATGGATTTAGTACTGTAGATATGTGGTAGTGGTGGAGTAGGGGCCTGACGGCACACAGTGTTTTGGAGAATCTGTGAATGTACTGTCATGTTTTTAAAATTGTATCAACTGCCTTAATTTTGCTGGACCCCAGGAAGAATAGCTGCTTGTCAGCAGCTAATGGGGATCCATGAATACAAAAAAAATAACAAAACATGCATCAATTACACAACTAGAATGCAAATGGTGAGTTTATTAGGGATTTTTATACACTGGGGGAATTCACCAATTACTTCACAGTCCACAAGCCGTTCTCGTTGTCTGCTCCGTTCTCCAGGGGTGATCCTAAAACTAGGGTCCTCAGCCAATCCGGTTCAGTACACAAGGGCGGTAATCCGACAGTCCAGGTCACAATGGGTAATCTCACAGATATTTTTCTCTCTTCTTCCCCTCTTCATAATGCACGTTTTTCTCTCCTTTCTCTGCCCCTTTTTGCAGGTCACTTCCTCTTTTATCCCCAAGCACTCCCTGGCTTAATGACCCATAGCATCGCCTCGTTGAGGCAGGAAATCCATATAAGGCTCGGGGGTCGAGCCAGCAGGCTGCAAGATATCTCCCCTTCAATAACCACTCCCCCTACCTCTCCCTACCATCTGCCACAATATTTGGAAATCAGTGAATTTAAATAAATGCATTAGGCTCTGATCTATGTATTTCAGATAACTGGGTATACAGATTTGCATCTGTTGATCACATATCCCTTTAAAAAAATGTAGGCCGTGGATCAGAAAACCAGTCAATATCTGGTGTGACCATTTGCCTCACGCAGTGTAACACATCTCCTTTGCAAAGAGTTGATCAGGCTGATGATTGTGGCCTGTGGAATGTTGTCCCACTCCTCTTCAATGCCTGTGTGAAGCTGCTGGATATTGGCGGGAACTGAAACACTCTGTCATACACGTCGATCCGGAGCATCCCAAACATGCTCAATGGGTGACATGTCTGGTAAGTATGTAGGCCATGGAAGAACTGGGACATTTTCAGCTTTCAGGAATTGTGTACAGATCCTTGCGATATGCAGCCCTGCAGTCTCATGCTGAAATGTGAGGTGATGGCGGCAATTAAATGGCACAACAATGGGCCTCGGGATATCGTCATTGTATCCTAATTGCCATCGCTAAAATGAAATTGTACGCTGTCTGCCATCACTGTAGGTACAGTTGAAACCGCAATTCATCCATGAAGAGGACACTTCTACAGCATGCCAGTGGCCAACGAAGGTGCTCATTTTCCCACTGAAGTAATTTACGATGCCAAACTGCAGTCAGGTCAAGACCATGGTGAGGACGACAAGCACGCTTCCTTGAGACGGTTTCTGACAGTTTGTGCAGAAATTCTTCGGTTGTGCAAACTCACAGTTGCATCCGCTGACCGGGTGGCTAGTCTCAGACCATCCCGCAGGTGAAGAAGCCGGATAAGGAGATCCTGGGATTGTGTGGTTACACGTGGTCTGCGGATGTGGGGTCGGTTGGACGTACTGCAAAATTTTCTAAAACGATGTTGGAGGCAGCCTATGGTAGAGAAATGTTTGAAAACATTCAATTCTCCAGTAACAGCTCTGGTGGACATTCCTGCAGTCAGCATGTCCATTTCACACTCCCTCAAAACTTGAGACATCTGTGGCATTGCGTTGTGTGACAAAACTGCACATTTAGAGTGGCCTTTATTTGTCCACAGCACAAGGTGCATCTGTATAATGATCGTGCTGTTTAATCAGCTTCTTGGTATGCCACACCTGTCAGGTGGATGGATTATCTTGGTAAAGGAGAAATTCTAACTAACAGGGATGTACAGTAAACAAGTTTGTGCACAAAATTTGAAAGACATAAGCTTTTTGTGTATATGGAGCATTTTCTGGGATCTTTTATTTCAGCTCATGAAACATGGGACCAACACATGTTGCGTTTATTATTTTGTTCAGTATAAATCTAGTTGATTGATGGGTTTGTAGAGTTGTGCAACGCCACTCAGGTCCTATTGGGAGAAGAATTACTGTACGGTCCACGTGGCCTGTCAATATTGACACGCTGTGGCTGAAGAAACTAGAGTAGAGAAGATAAGGATGTTAATCTTGGCTATGCTAACAGAACAAAGCCTTTTGTGTGTGCAGAAAAAAAGGCCTTACAGCTGGTTCAAACACCTTTACCTGAACAGGACCTCTTCTACCTGAACTTGGCCATTGTACTGCACAAAGGTGGAGGGATATCAGTTAGACCCCAGTTAGTGCTGTGGGTGTGTAAATCTAAACTCAGGACCATGTCTTTCAAAGATAATTCTTAAAAATCCAAATAATTTCACAGATCTTCATTGTAAAGGGTTTAAACACTGTTTCCCATGCTTGTTCAATGAATCATAAACAATAAATGAACATGCCCCTGTGGAACAGTCGTTAAGACACTAACAGCTTACAGACGGTAGGCAATTAAGGTCACAGTTATGAAAACTTAGGACACTAAAGAGGCCTTTCTACTGACTCTTAAAAACACCAAAAGAAAGATGCCCAGGGTCCCTGCTCATCAGTGTGAACGTGCCTTAGGCATGCTGCAAGGAGGCATGAGGACTGCAGATGTGGCCAGGGCAACAAATTGCAATGTCTGAATTGTGAGACGCCTAAGACAGCGCTACAAGAACTGGCAAATCTGGTGCAGTCAATGAGGAGGAGATGCACTGCAGTACTTAATGCAGCTGGTGGTCACACCAGACACTGATTGTTACTTTGGATTTGACCCCCACCTTTGTTCAGGGACACATTATTCCATATTCTGTTAGTCACATGTCTGTGGAACTTGTTCAGTTTATGTCTCAGTTGTTGAATCTTGTTATGTTCATAGAAATATTTACACGTGTTAAGTTTGCTGAAAATAAATGCAGTTGACATTGAGAGGAAGTTTCTTTTTTTGATGAGTTTATATACTGTACATAGAGAAATACAGTACATCTGAATGGTACGAATGAAATATATGTTAACAACTGTGGTCCAGTCCAGTGGCATTTTGTCATTATGTAATAATCTAAGGGTCAGGCAGTAGCGCTATGTGTTCAGGGCTATATCTTTGCTGAGTACTTTTCACAGTAGCTGGACAAAGATCCAATACAAAGAGGAAGGGAGAATGTCCACTCTCCGTTATCCTCCTCCACAATAGGCCTATGTTTTATGAACATAATCAGAACCATCTTACACCTAGCATTCACACATCTCTAGAAGATGCATTGCATGCTCGCCGCAAACGTTGTAACCATAAAACCAGAACGGTGAATCATTCTAATAAGATTGCTAGTTTTTCGTTTCATTTTATTATTACCAATCTGTTTCAAAAATCAACAACAACAACAAATAAGGAGTCATAAAATGGCCAGGATAAAAAAAGACCGTCACTGCTGTTGAACCAGTCTTGTAGTAGGCCCTAAGGGAGGTCTTGGGTTTTGAGCGTATGAAATGGAAAACAAGCAGTTGTTACAGGTTACAGAACTTCTAAATATGAGGTTCACTGATATTCACCGAGGTTCTCATCTCTCATGATGGACATGCAGCCTACATCATGGAGGGGTTTTTACGCACAACCAAAATGGGACCTGTATGGCTAAATGAATGTGGGCCTGCCTACAATGCATAGATTAAAAAGGGAATGTCGGCTCACTGTTTTACTCCTCTTAAACTTGATATTTTAATAACATTTTGATGATTAAGATTTATTTCCAAGCGGTCTCAGGAGCCAAACCCTTTATTGACAGTCTTGACTACATCACGATTGCATTGGGCAGGACAAAAAAAGCCTTAATATAACAAAATGGGAAAAACGTATATATATATACATTTTTTTCTAAATACGAAGTATACGGGCACCTGAAACACATTAGGCTATTCTTGTTCCATCCCTGAAATTAGCACTTTGGATCATGTTTTCAATTACACACCTCAAATATTTCCACCCCTCCCATCTGAGTGCAACCGAGCTGATATTAGACAGGTAAATAAATGGCTGAACCTGGCGTTAGTGCTTGAAAATGCCAGTGCTCCAGCTTTTACATTATGAAATTGCTAACTAATGTGCGCTTGGCACTAGCGCGGCCTTAAAGCCAGCCGAAAACAAAGCCCCCGATCTGACACTAATATGATAACAACATTCCACCAACCCGGATCATTTAAGCACAACACCAGTTCACTGACTCACATGAACAGTATTCACTGAGCTGTACCATTTAACCCAGGGCCATCCCTATCAGTCAGCCTATGAGCACATATTACTTGTCAGTTTCCTGTGCTCAGCTGTGATGTTATGTTACTTCTTGGCACATGTCATGTAGTGTGAATAAGACTGCTGTGGCCTGCATGGTCTGTTCCCATGTGAATTGGCTGTGGAGAACCGCTCCATCACTAGGCCTGGGGCTGGGGATGTCATGCCAGGTTACAGGCTAAGGGCTGAAGCACTGAGCCCATTCCAGAGCAGCCGAGCAGAACCGCATCCAGACTTCAGGTTGAATTAACGCACAGACACTGTGCAGGGAGCCTGGCAGCTCTGATAAGACAGTTGTATGTAGGTAACTCCCACTCCTTCCAACTTAAACCTTTTCTTTTAATAGACCTCTGCTACTACTTGATTCTCTCTCTTCACTTCTTTCTCCAGTGGTCCTCTTGTTTGGGTGCTTGGCGAGACTATTGACTGTAGAGCTTTGACTATGGTAAACCAGGGTTGGTTTTGGACCGTTAAACTCTAGACTTAGGACTGCACATCTGAATTGGCAAAATGTATGTTGAACACTTACAGCATGCTGGAGTGTTGGAGAGATGAGATCAGACGGAGGCCATCCCTGAGATATAGTCCTCCTTACCAGAGACATTGACAAACTGTTCTCTGACTGAGCTAAGGGAGTCATTCAAGGGTCAACAAACGCTAGAATAAAGAGAGGATTCAGATGGAGACTTTCTGGTGTTTTGTGAAATGAAATCAAACACTTTAGAAATAAACATTCTGAACCGTTGCCAACTTCTGTACAGTTAGTTAGTCAGAGTTTTGTAGATCTTTAACTAAATGTACTTTTATTAGATGGCTGTCCCTTAAGACAATCTTATCTCAGTTGAAGTGCATAGGTGATAACAAAGGCATTAATGGTTCGTCACGTAGTAATACAATCAATAAAAAGGTCCTCCGTCACTGCAGGTGATAAATGTCTAACTTGTTTCTGTGTTACCTGGTTACCAGGAGACTGTTTTGGTTCTCATTCACATGTACAACCAATTTTAGACTAGAAAAAAAAAAGAGAAGGATCCGGAACTAAAACAAGCATAAGCTGCTGAGACATATTTCACCATCTACAATCACATTCCTTCAAAGAGCTTGATGGGAACCACGCAGGGTAAAAAAACAGCCTCTCTCTCTTGTTTATCCAGTGAGTCACTGGTGTGGTAGATACATATTTACAGAGCGCTCACAATCACAACACCACCGATTACATTTCTATCCAGGAAGCCCAGCAGGAACTTCTAGATACACACACATGCATACAGACGCACGCACGCACGCACGCACGCACGCACACGCACACGCACACACACACACACACACACACACACACACACACACACACACACACACACACACACACACACACACACACATACACACACACACACACACACACTGCTCTTAAGGGTGTGGTCATAACGTACAAACAGTGTAGTGATGTATGATCTGTGGAGAACAACCTGTTTGAAAGGGGCCTGTTTGTCCTCTTTGATCTACAGTGGGAATAACATGGTAGCCTTGTGACTATATAGACCCCTAATGTTTGGGGTCACTGTGTTACATGTAGACGAATGAGGGAAGGACACTGGCTTACTGTGTAGTCTCAGTTAAGTAGTTGTTTATGAACTAGTATTGTAAATCCCCATACTGACTCCATACATGACTGTGTATGTGTGTGTTTCTGTGTGTGTGTGTGTGTGTGTGTGTTTCTGTGTGTGTGTGTGTGTGTGTGTGTGTGTGTGTGTGTGTGTGTGTGTGTGTGTGTGTGTGTGTGTGTGTGTGTGTGTGTGTGTGTGTGTGTGTGTGTGTGTGTGTGTGTGTGTGTGTGTGTGTGTGTGTGTGTGTGTGTGTGATTGAGCATAGCTCCCCAGAGCAGCTGAGCTGATAAAGAGTGTTGGAACGTTGTGGTGTACGTGAGTGTAGGAGGTACAGATCAGAACAGCCCAGCGCTGGGCTATAATGTGTTCTCGTTGGCCATGACTAGAGGAACTGAAGACAGCAGCACTACCAGTCTCTACGACTACACTCTTATCTCCCTGGGCTCTATCAGCCTCCTGCAGCTCAACACAGACCAGAGTCATGCAACAACCACTGGGAATAGTCATAAAGTGCTACATTATGTTGGATTACTGTCAATGGATTCCTGAATATTGACTATCCATGTTCTTAAGTTTATTGTGTTTTGGCCCTTCCTACTAGCAAGTAGAAACAGTATAACCATATAACGGTATGGTTATTGCAAAGTCATACCCCATACTGCTGAAGGGTTTCTCATAACTGGCTGTTTAATAAAAACCTGAACCTTTCCCTGTGTCACTGCTTGAAATTCATTTCCCCCCAGGAATGGTAGGTGTCTTACTGTAGATTTAGTGAGTCAGAGGTGGGCAATGGATTTAATTTAGTGACACATCACATCTCTCTCCCTAGGCCAGGACGAAACCACAATAACTAATCTAGGATTTGGCGGTCCAAGTCGACTGCATCAACAATCTTCAATTGCAACACATGCTAAACCAGTTTCTCATCATAACACAATATTTCCTCTAAAGCAAAACAGATGGAGAATGATGCAGGCACTGGGGAGTCAGAGCTAAAGACAGTCATATATCAAGACTTTCCCAAGACTGATTGACTTGTGCACAACATTCTTGGGCTTTTATATATATATCACCATGGAAATCCTTGGGCATCTGAAGAGTAATGAAACCCCAACTTTTTCTGAAAAACACAATATTCATGTTATGTATTGGGAATGCTTTAGAAACCACAATTAAAATGTTTCTGTGATAGAGCTGAATTCTAACTCGAGAAATGTGTGCACAATTAAAACTAAAATCTCCCATGGACGTCAGTGCACATTTTACACATTTCTCAAGTCAGGATTCACCCCCTAGATAATAGCAACCGCTCGGAATGTGAGACAGTCTGACTCAAACACACAAAACAACTGAAGAGTAATTACAGTTCACTAATACTTGAACACATCCCACTGTGGCAACCCTTAAAAAAGTCATACTCAGCCATTTTCCTTTTTCAAAAGTCGTCTTTCAAAACTATCCTTTTCAAATGTTCAGTTACTGAACTGTAGATGTCCAGTGGTGTAGCCTACCTCCCAGGTGAAAAAAGCTCTGGTCTCTTGGTATCTCGAATGTACTGTTTCATCTGTACTCAGATCTGTCATTAGCTCTGTGTAAATACACTCGTGGGGATAAATTATGCTCCAGGGTCAGTTTTAGGGCACACTCTGACGGTGGCTATTTAGTGTTGACTTACTCAAAAACAACAAAGAAGATAGGGGGCCATTCAACCAGTCGTGAGCTCTTTTTAATGAGGTGTAAAAAGGCCACATTTTAGTCTATTAGCAAACGCCAAACTGTAAAAGGTTTCTGGTCAAATTACAATTTAGGCTCAAGCAAACACACCATTTTTTTAGGAACTTGTTGTGTAGACTGGAGTCTATGTGACATAGACATTACAGATGATTGACATGGTTCTTGATTCAACATTGTGCAGAAAATATAGGCGTAGGTCCAAATCTTTTTTTTCTTCTGAATCAGCCCATGTGCATAGTGTTGTTGGCTTGCCCTTCAGGTAGGTATGTTTTCAGCTATGTTGAAGGATATTACAATATAATTGCTTAACATCTCTGCGTCAGTCTGAGATTCATTGTCAAAGGCCATTCATATCAGTAGTGTTTTTGTAGAGGAAATATTGATATGTGGCCTGATAGTTTGTGAATGGGAAGGTTTTCCCTAACTGAAAGGTTCTGTGGAATGCAGATGTTCTCCTCAGATCTGTTGTGTGCTTTTTATGCTGGCAGATAGTGAAGCTGAAATGAGGCTCGGACATTTTTGGGCTGCTTTCCCTCTGTTGAGGTCAAGTTCACTGGTCAGAGAGATGTGGGTGTGGAGAGCCTCAAGACGAGACAGGTTTTTGTCAGGACTTTTACACAGCCTTGTCCTACTGTCAGAGGTATTAATTTTTGTAATTGGAAAGTCTGATTATGGATCACTTATGAGACTCGCTTCGTTAATCTATTGAGAAACGTACATAGAGTAAGGGCTCTATTCAATCAGATCCACTTTAGCTGACATCCGCATAGTGGTTGTTTTGACGGTGTCGGAGGTGGAACTACGTAAGAGCTGTGAAATCATACAGGTATGGATATACAGTGGGGAGAACAAGTGTTTGATACTCTGCCGATTTTGCAGGTTTTCCTACTTACAAAGCATGTAGAGGTCCATAATTTGTATCATAGTTACACTTCAACTGTGAGAGACAGAATCTTAAACAAAAATTCAGAAAATCACATTGTATGATTTTTAAGTAATTCATTTGCATGTTATTGCATGACATAAGTATTTGATACATCAGAAAAGCAGAACTTAATATTTGGTACAGAAACCTTTGTTTGCAATTACAGAGATCATACGTTTCCTGTAGTTCTTGACCAGGTTTGCACACACTGCAGCAGGGATTTTGGCCCACTCATCCATACAGACCTTCTCCAGATCCTTCAGGTTTCGGGGCTGTCGCTGGGCAATACGAACTTTCAGCTCCCTCCAAAGATGTTCTATTGGGTTTAGGTCTGGAGACTGGCTAGGCCACTCCAGGACCTTGAGATGCTTCTTATGGAGCCACTCCTTGGTTGCCCTGGCTGTGTGTTTCGGGTCGTTGTTATGCTGGAAGACCCAGCCACGACCCAACTTCAATGCTCTTGGCCCCATCCATCCTCCCCTCAATACAGTGCAGTCGTCCTGTCCCCTTGGCAGAAAAGCATCCCCAAAAAATGATTTTTCCACCTCCATGCTTCACGGTTGGGATGGTGTTCTTGGAGATGTACTCATCCTTCTTCTTCCTCCAAACACGGCGAGTGGAGTTTAGACCAAAAAGCTCTATTTTTGTCTCATCAGACCAGATGACCTTCTCCCATTCCTCCTCTGGATCATCCAGATGGTCATTGGCAAACTTCAGACAGGCCTGGAAATGCGCCTTGCGTGCGCTGCAGGATTTTAATCCATGACGGCGTAGTGTGTTACTAATGGTTTTCTTTGAGACTGTGGTCCCAGCTCTCTTCTGGTCATTGACCAGGTCCTGCCGTGTAGTTCTGGGCTGATCCCTCAACTTCCTCATGATCATTGATGCCCCACGAGGTGAGATCTTGCATGGATCCCCAGACCGAGGGTGATTGACCGTCATCTTGAACTTCTTCCATTTTCCAATAATTGCGGCAACAGTTGTTGCCTTCTCACCAAGCTGCTTGCCTATTGTCCTGTAGCCCATCCCAGCCTTGTGCAGGTCTACAATTGTATCCCTGATGTCTTTACACAGCTCTCGGGTCTTGGCCATTGTGGAGAGGTTGGAGTCTGTTTGATTGAGTGTGTGGACAGGTTTCTTTTATACAGGTAACGAGTTCAAACTGGTGCAGTTAATACAGGTAATGAGTGGAGAACAGGAGGGCTTCTTAAAGAAAAACTAACAGGTCTGTGAGAGCCGGAATTCTTACTGGTTGGTAGGTGATCGAATACTTACAGTGACTTGCGAAAGTATTCGGCCCTCTTGAACTTTGGAAGAGTGGCAAGAAGAAAGCCATTTATTAAAGATATCCATAAAACCACAGGGAGACTTGATTACACACAGGTGGATTGTATTTATCATCATTAGTCATTTAGGTCAACATTGGATCATTCAGAGATCCTCACTGAACTTCTGGAGAGAGTTTGCTGCACTGAAAGTAAAGGGGCTGAATAATTTTGCACGCCCAATTTTTCAGTTTTTGATTTGTTAAAAAAGTTTGAAATATCCAATAAATGTCGTTCCACTTCATGATTGTGTCCCACTTGTTGTTGAAAAATACAGTTTTATATCTTTATGTTTGAAGCCTGAAATGTGGCAAAAGTTCGCAAAGTTCAAGGGGGCCGAATACTTTCGCAAGGCACTGTATGTCATGCAATAAAATGCAAATTAATTACTTAAAAATCATAGAATGGGATTTTCTGCATTTTTGTTTTAGATTCCGTTACTCACAGTTGAAGTGTACCTATGATAAAAATTACAGACCTCTACATGCTTTGTAGTGGGAAAACCTGCAAAATTGGCAGTGTATCAAATACTTGTTCTCCCCACTGTAACTACTGTTCACTGAAGGAGGGAACAAGGTATAACATACTATGGGGAGTTAACAACCAATCATATTCACCGCAAGAAAACAAAAAAACATGCCTAAATGCAGAGCCTGCCCTCGGAGGGTACCAGGAAACTCTGCCTTCCTGATTAGAACACCAGTGCATGTATTGATTTCCTCAATTCAGTACCGCTCTTCAGCGAGTCCAAATCACCTGATGGCGCTGGTTATAGTCATAACTGTTCGTACCCTTTCAGTCAGTCACTTGGTATAACATACTATGGGGTCATACAACTACGTCCCAAGCCGGCTCAGAGGGTACCAAACTAGGAAGCCCACGGCAGCCCAAGCACACACAGGTTCCAATGGCTCCAAAAAAAGGGGTTACAGAAGCCACCTTTTTCCCTAATACTTACCTGAGAAGACTGAACTGTCAGAGCACCATATAGGGAAACAGAACATGTTGCAACTGACACACTGCCACAACAGCCCAAGTCCATAGACCCCACGGTTCCAAGAACAATATTTACCTTGCGAGCCTGAAATGTCAGAAATCGTACAAGGAACCATAAGTCCAAAACAACAGAACACATGTGACTTGGTAAAGCACACACTTCTCATACCGACAAAATACCTACAGTAACCTGGAAACTGTGACTTGCACGCTGCCACGGCAGCCCAAGGCTCAATCCCACAAGGGAACTGTGGTAACCCGGGATAAATGTACAACCTGCACGCTGCCATGGCAGCCCAAGGTTCAATCCCACAAGGGAACTGTGGTAACCCGGGATAAATGTGCAACCTGCACGCTGCCATGGCAGCCCAAGGTTCAATCCCACAAGGGAACTGTGGTAACCAGGATAAATGTGCAACCTGCACGCTGCCTAACACCCGCTCCCAAACCCAGCCATAAGAACACTATGAGCCACACTGGGAGCAGCTAAGTGATGAAACCTGACAAAGGCATGGGGGGGGGAACCCCAACTCACTGCTGCACAGATATCGCCAATCGTCATGCCCCTGAACAAGTCAGAATGCCCAAGAAGCCGCCACACCCATAGTGGAGAGAACACGCACACCGCTAGGCAACCCCTGTCATTTGATGTCACATGCAGAGAGATAGCCTCCACAATCTAATGAGAAAGACACTGCTTAGAAAGTGCCCTACCCCGAGCTTTATTAGCAAAACAGTCACAATGTGGAAATGCTTTGTCCTATTCATATACAGTACCTGCGTAAAGCGCACATCGGACACATGCCATGCAACCTCTGTTGTTCACTGGAAGCAAACGGAGGAGGTGAGACAATGAACAGCTCAAACACTTGAACCCTTTAGTATATTGGCATAGTCTTAGGAGAAAAATCTGCAGTAGGACATAACACCACCTTGGAGTCGCCAGATGCCGACTACAAACAGGAAGGGTGTACTGATAGCGTGTGGAGATTGAACCAACACGCTTGGGCGAAGCCAAGGCCATGAGCAGGGCAGTCTTGTAGGAAAGAACCTCTTGGTCCAGGGACTCCAAAGGTTCAAAAGGAGGCTCACACGGAGCATCCAGGACCAAAGCCAGGTCCCAGGTCGGTGCCATAGGCTTAGACACTGGTCTGAGCCAACGCATGTCTTTCAGGAACCACACCACCAAAGGATGAGAGCTTGGGGTAGAGCCGTCAGTCCCTACATGACATGTTGCGATAGCTACCACGTAAGCTTTCAATGTAGAAAAAGAAAAGCCATGCTAAAAAATATATTGCAAGAACATCAAAATATCCACCAAAGAACTCTGAAAAGGATAAACTCCTGTAATCTGACACCAACCCTTAAAAAGCACTGCTACTTTCTGCTTTTGCTTCTCCTCTGAACAGAACTGCATGGACTCCATAGCTGATCCAAACACTCCTTCTGCAAAATTGGCTTGCCCAAAACACGTTCCCCCTACTCCGATAGATTATTTGTGACAAAGTCAACCAGAGATGACACTGGTCCATTCGGGAGCGACGGACTAGGATTAGCCTCTCTGTTAGCCTGCAAAACCAGGTGACAAACTCTCTTCCCATAACGGAATGCAAGCCAGATGAGCTCACTCTAAAACAGTACCACATTCATGCAAAAAAAGAAAGTCAAGCAACACTTTACCACAGTCATCCCAGGTGGTAAAACCTTCCCCAACCTCTGCTACCTCCGTTGCGAAGGAGAGCCATACTGCCACGCCGCTGCTCTGCAGCCCAACGCAATATCCGTGGCAGAGACATGAAGCTGCAGGAGCTAGCTCATCCATCTCTTTCTCCAAAAAAAACCCAGAACCAGTCAGAGACACCACATCCTTTCCAGAATGCGATTCCCGAACACCTTCAGGGAAGTAGAGAACCCAGCCAGCTAGCCGTGGCTTGGCTGGGATTCCCGTCAGGGAATTGAACCCCAGTCCCCCATGACAGAGAGGGCCTTCTTCAGTAATTCCAATATTCCTAAGAAGTCCGCTAACAAGAGAGCCTGAACTCAGCCGGTGACAACGGTCACACAAACTAGTCCGAGCCAAGGCAGCCTGAGCATGTTTCCACACCAGGCAAAACATACAGCACTTGTGAGTATCTTTAATTTTCATTGTGAAACCACATGCCTTAAGGCACTGTCAGAGGTTCAAATCCATCTGGGTACCCTTTTTGAACTTACTCTTACCACTATTCATCTTACTACACAAGCAGAGCAGAAGTGGTAGGCTTTTAGCAAACACAAATCCTACCCAAACAAGGAAGCATTAGCTGCACAAGCATAGCAGAAGATAGTTAGCTTTGAGCAAACACAAAAAAACGATGCAAAGACCCAAGAATTGCAAAATCTGCGGGGACGAGTACTCTCTCCAAATCCAGTAGTCTTCATGTGCTTGAAAAGTTTGTAAATTGCGTGACATGGTCTCTTTCAGGTGAGGGGAAGAGTGAAGAATTGAGGAAATGAATGCGAGCCCCGGTGTTATAACCAGGAAGGCAAGGTTTCCTAAGGCAGGCTTTTGTCACGCCCTGGCCATAGAGAGGCTTTTTATTCTCTATTTTGGTTAGGCCAGGGTTTGACTAGGGTGGGCGTTCTATGTTCCTTTTTCTATGTTTTTGTATTTCTTTGTTTTTGGCCGGGTATGGTTCTCAATCAGGGACAGCTGTCTGTCATTGCCTCTGATTGAGAAGCATACTTAGGCAGCCAGTTTTCCCGCTATGGGTTGTGGGTAGTTATTTTCTGTTTAGTGTGTTTTGCACCTGATGGACGGAGCTGTTTCGGTTGTTGCATTTAGTGTTCAGTTTATTCAAATAATGATGAACATTTACCACGCCGCATCTTGGTCCTCACCTTCTTCCACCAACAGTCGTTACAGCTTTGCATTCATTGGCCCGTTGGACATTGGTTTAATCTCCACGCTTTTTAATTTTCTTCAGGTGACTATGACTCCCAATAGTATGTTAAACCAAGTGACCGACTGAAAGGGAACCACAAACGACTCCTGGTATTACACCTAAAGCGGGCATTACCATTGGCTGCACACATTAAGAGAAATCACATGCAGCCTTGTTTACAAGTTAGCACACTGGAATGTGAGTGATAATCTATACCTCGATTAGGCTGATAAAAAAATCCTTATTTCATTTCACGATTTTCAATTTAATTGATTGTGTGATTTGATTGTTTGCCTACTTTTTCGTTCGGAACTGCTAACTCGAGTACGATGGGTGTGGCTTCGTGACAATAATCAAGAGCCGCTACTCTCTGATTTGACAGCTCCAATGCAGTTACACCTCCAACACCGCCAAAACATCAGCTATGCGAATGTCAACCATCGCCGGTTAACGCTTGATCTGATTGAATCTACACCTAAGGCCTGCTCACAGATTATTATTCATTAGGCAGTCCACACAGATCTTACATTTCATCAGTGAACTTGGTCTTGGCACACCTGTATTCTCATGATGAGAAATCCTTCTGCTCCCAAACACTTGATACATTTTAGATAAGAACTCACATGAAGGCCTGCCGAGTATTCTTTCAAAGTGGACGTTCTGAAGAGAACAATGTTTTTTAAACCTCCGTTTGACCTTTTAACAGACTACAGCCTGCTGACAGCAGTTTTATCCGATATTCGACTCCTCAAAGCCAGCAGTAAAACCATTTTGCTGTTTGCCACTGTGGTTTTTATAAGGGGATCAGTGCAATCTCCTGGGATCTGTTGAGCTAGTTAACTTCATAGAAACATGGGTAGAGTGGAAAGTATTGTAAGTAGCAATGTATGCACAAGGGTTATATTATCATAAAATACCTTTATTTGGGACTAAGACTTTATAACTGTGACATGTGCATCAAAGATACACTACATGACTAATAGCACGTGGGCACCTGCTTGTCGAACATCTCATTATCACGGATCCCTCCGGAACTTTCATTATGCACACCTGTCCCCTATTCCCACTGATTAGTACTTGTATAAGTGTCCCATTTGGTTTCCATTGGGCGGTCGTTTATTGTTACAATGTCCGTTGGTGCGTGTGAGTATCTGTGCTGTGTGTTTTGGCTTTCGTGCCATTGTGGATTGTGCAGATGATTACAGGTCTCATCCCGTGTGTTAATCATTGTGCGCGTGTGTTATTTATTCGAGGTACTCCTCGCTCTTTTGTTTTGGGTTTCTACCCTGTGTTTTGTTACGTGTTTGTTTGGACTTCTCCCCGTGCCTTTTCAGGGGCTTAATAAAAAACCCTGTTACGCATTCCTACGCCTGTCTCCCGAATCATTTATACCAACGTGACAAAATAATGGACCATTAAGGGAGACCGCGGGAATGGCCCATCCGACAATGCTGCGACTGGTCCGTCCGGCGCCACAGCAACTTCGGCAGTTGCAACTGGGTCGTCCGACGTTGACACAACGGGTCCGTCCGACGACGCAACCTCAGCAGCTACAGCTGGCCTGTCCGACACCACCACAACCAGTCCATCCGATGCCACTGCTACAGGTCATCCGACGCCGCTGCAACTTCGGCAGCGGCAACTGGACCGTCTGACGATGACGCAACTTCGGCAGCTGCCTCGGGTCCTGATAGACCCGCACTGCGTTCCTGTGATCATCCTCAAGGCCAGTGTCTTAGGGGGGGGGGGGGGTGTACTGTCACAGATCCAGTGGTGGGCCGTCAGGGCCAGCAAGGCCTTCTCTGCTGGCCTAAACATCATCAGAATATAATTTTTTTTAAAATATATTTTCCCACAAATATGTATTAAATTATTCCCCAGAGTAAGAGTTATACTCTTCATTTCATAGCTTTCCTCTTGGTTGCACTGCTTCCAGCCCCAGGTTGAGATTTGGAGGGCTGGTCTTTATGTTAGATCTTTTATCCAATCATATTGAGCCATCATGTGTTGCCAGGGGTCTAAAATCTGCCCTCAGGCCTTCAGAATCAACAGTGCGGGCGCTTGTAGCTTAAAGTGAATGGAAATAAAAATTTAGTGTCAACCAATCAGCTTTAGAGTTGGCTATTGTACGCCTGCTGGCTGGCTCCAGTGTTACACAGGAGCCAGCTAGCAGGCGTAGTGCGTGCACGTCTTTTGATTGGATTACTAATATTGAGAGGCAGGTCCTGTATGGGCAGGTCTATGCAGAATCTCAGAACTAGGAAACTGAATTTAATAAACAAATTAATTTGCGTACTACTAAGCTGGATCTACAGCTCAACGAACAAGCGCTCAGGGCAACGAAGCTGCACAATGAAAAGGTATTGTACTCTTCCCCTGCAATTCTCTGAATAAAAATGTCAATTTCAAGGTGACGCAACGCCTGGTTATACTGTGTTTCTGTCTAAATGTATAGTGTCTAGAGCCATGGCACCATAATGATGGTAATAAGAGGTGGATTAATTCGGGTGGGACTGTGTAGGACTTCACTGAAGGCCCAGACCCCAGGCCCACGGCACGCCACTGCACAGATCCCTCCGGAACTTTCATTACATACACCTGTCCCTTATTCCCACTGATTAGTACTTGTATAAGTGTCCCATTTGGTTTCCATTCTGCACAAACTTTACATTATTGTTACAATGTCCATTGGTTCGTGTGAGTACTTGTGCTGTGTGTTTTGGCTTTCAAGGCATTGTGGATTGCACAGATGATTACGGGTCTCGTCCTGTGTTATTTATTTGAGGTTGGGCACTGATGTTGGTTGATTAGGCCTGGCTCGGAGTTGGCGTTCCAATTCATCTGCGTTCCAATTCATCTATTACAGCTCCTGTGCAGAGCCCTGACACCTGTCCACCGGTTGTGGACAGGTGTCTTTTATACTGATAACAAGTTCAAACAGGTGCCATTAATACAGGTAACGAGTGGAGGACAGAGGAGCCTCTTAAAGAAGAGGTTACAGGTCTGTGAGAGCCAGAAATCTTGCTTGTTTGTAGGTGACCAAATACTTATTTTCCACCATAATTTGCAAATAAATTCATAAAAAATCCTACAATGTGATTTTCTGGATTTTTTCCCTCATTTTGTCTGTCATAGTTGAAGTGTACCTATGATGAAAAGGCCTCTCTCATCTTTTTAAGTGGGAGAACTTTTGGTGGCTGACCAAATAGTTTTTTTGCCCCACTGTATAGTGTAGAAGAGCCCCTGGAATTCCAATAAAACTAAAGATCTAGATAGTTCTGCAGAAATTGACATAGGATGTAACAGTCACAGTGTAAACACCTTTGTGTACAGTGAATCACATTGCACACTGAAAGGTCTATCTGTACTTCTGAATACTTTAGAAGGGGCATAGTTCAGTTTACAGTGTAGATATATTCAGCTTTCAAAATGTCATGAAAGGTCTTGTTAAATGTTGAATGGAACAGATCACAGAAGGGTTGGCAAAAGTAATAAGAAACGTTCACTGTAAATATGGAGTATTTGTAGTGTTAGAACTCAATCCAATCAATTGCAGGTAAAGGAAAGCAGAACTGCAGATTAATTCAGAATGTTTCACTGTGTTTTCAGGATAGATGTGGATTTGTGTCAATATATGATGGAACAACTTCTGTCATTTTTTACTCCGCTAACACCTCCTATACAGCATGAACACTTTGATTGAACCTGTAGTGTGATTTTTGCAAACTATCACAGATTAAAAAGGGAAGGCCAGTCGTGAGCTGCCCAGTGACGAGAGCTTACCAGATGAGCTAAATGCCTTCTAAGCTTGCATTGAGGCAAGCAACACTGAATCATGCATGAGAGCAACAGCTGTTCCAGATGACTGTGTGATTTTGCTCTCCGCAGCCGATGTGAGTAAGGCCTTTAAACAGGTTAACGGGGCCAGATAGATTACCAGGATGCGTACTCAAAGTTTGCGCTGATCATCTGGCAAGTGTCTTCACTGACATTTTTAACCTCTCCCTAACCCTGTCTGTAATACCTATTTGTTTCAAGCAGACCGACATAGTCCCTGTGCCCAAGAACGTCAAGGGAACCTGTCTAAATGAATATCACCCTGTAGCACTCACATCTGTAGCCATGAAATGCTTTGAAAGGCTGGTCACAACACCATCATCCCAGACACAATGGACCCACTCCAATTCGCATACCGCCCCAACAGATCCACAGATGATGCAATATTTTTTGCACTCCACACTGCCCTCTCCCACCTGGATAAGAAAAACACCTATGTGAGAATGTTGTTCATTGACTACAGCTCAACGTTTAAACGTTTATACACACCAATACAGTTGTGAAAGAAGGCACGACAACACCTCTTCCCCTTCAGGAGGCTGAAAAGATTTGGCATGGGCCCTCAGATCCTCAAAAATGTCTATAGCTGCACCACTGAGAACATCTTAACTGGCTGCATCACCGCTTGGTAAGGCAACTGCTTGGCATTCGACCGCCAAAAGCACCCTGAACAGCTTCTACCCCCAAGCTGTAAGACTGCTAAGTATTTAACCAAATAGCTACCCAGACTATCCGCATTGACCCCCTTTTGACTCAACACATATGCAGCTGCTATTGCTTAGTATCTATTCTGTTGCATCGTCACTTTACCTCAAACAATATGTGCATTCGGAAAGTATAAGTATAAAAAAAGAACACAGTGGCCTCCTCCAAGTTTGGAACCACCAAGACTCTTCCTCGAGCTGGCCGCACTCCCAAACGGAGCAATCGGGGGAGAAGGGCCTTGGTCAGGGAGGTGACCAAGAACCCGATGGTCACTCTGACAGAGCTCCAGAGCTCCTCTGTGGAGATGGGAGAACCTTCCAGAAGGACAACCATCTCTGCAGCGCTCCACCAATCAGGCCTTTATGGTAGAGTGGCCATACCATGCCACCCCTCAGTAAAAGGCACATGACAGCCCACATGGAGTTTGCCAAAAGGAACCTAAAGGACTCTCAGAACATGAGAAACAAGATTCTCTGGTCTGATGGAACAAAGATTCTCTTTGGTCTGAATGCCAGAGTCACTTCTGGAGGAAACCTTGCACCATCTCAACGTTGAAGCATGGTGGTAGCAGCATCATGCTGTGAGGATGTTTTTCAGCTGCAGGGACTGGGAAACCAGTCTGGATCGAGGGAAAGATGAACGGAGTAAAGTACAGAGAGATCCTTGGTGAAAACCTGCTCCAGAGCGCTCAGGACCTCAGACTGGGGCAAAGGTTCACCTTCCAACAAGACAATGACCCTAAGCACACAGGGAAAACAATGCAGGAGTTGCTTCAGGACAAGTCTCTGAATGTCCTTGAGTGGCCCAGCCAGAGGCCGGACTTGAACCTGATCGAACATTTTCAGGAGAGACCTGAAAATAGCTGTGTAGCAATGCTTCCCATCCACCCTGACCGAGCTTGATCGGATTGGCAGAAAAGAATGGGAGAAACCACCAAATACAGGTTTGCCAAGCTTGTAGCGTCATACCCAAGAAGACCCGAGGCTGTAATCGCTTCAACAAAGTACTGAGTAAAGGGTCTGAATACTTATGTAAATGTGATGTTTCTGTTTTTTAGTTTATAAATTTGCTAAAATGTTCACGTGTCCTCTCTCTGATACAGGAACACTCAAGTGCATTGGGAAGCTTGCCTTCCAGGGACACATGTATAGACAGAGGATCATGCATGATAGTTGTGTTTCTGTGTATCCATCTAATAGGGTAGATTTATATAAAGTACCAGTCAAAAGTTTGGACACACCTACTCATTCAAGGGTTTTTCATTTCTTTTTACCATTTTATACATTGTAGAATAATAGAGAAGGCATCAAAACTATGAAATAACACAAAAATGAAATAAAAAAATGGAATGAACAGGTGTGTTTAAACTTTGACTGGTACTATATCTGTCTACAGTGTCCTCAGTAAAACACTCTATTGAAGTGAACTGGAGCTGTGGGCTGTGTCCTGTGGGCTGTGTCCTGTGTCCTGTGGGCTGTGTCCTGTGGGTTGTGTCCTGTGGGTTGTGTCCTGTGGGAGGATGAAGTAGCCTCCAGGACACAGTGCTGCAGACATAATAATGTGGAGCAGGGTAAGAGGGTAACTGATATAAGAGAGAGAGAGGGAGGGTGTGTGTGTGCCTGCTTTCATGTGCGTGAGTGTGTGTGCCTGTGTGTGCCTGCTTTGTGAGCATTTGTAAGTGTTTGCTTTCAATATCATCTACTGCACCTGAGCCTTTGTGCTCTCAAAGACTTATCGTTCATCAGAAAGGCCTTCCTCCATGAGTAATCTGCGTTTCCTTATCAAGGTCCTCCTGAAACCACAATCACATTGGCCAACATTAGCCATACCTTTCTCCCACTCCCACCATAGTCTCATAGCAAGCACTCCAGGATTACACAGAATGTGTTACATGGCACGTGTTCAAACATAAATATTTACAAGTCACTGCAGATCACACCTGCATGGTTTAGGGTTGATGATTAAATGCTTATGGAGGATTGTGTGGTGCATCACGAGATCTCCATGTGTCTGGACTCTAAGTGCAACTATGGCCTTCGACTGTGCAATGGATTTATCCCAGTGTTGGATTCAGTGTCGTATTCTGTATCAGACAATAGAGATATCCTAAGGCCGTGCGGTGATGGTTTAAAAGAACAACGCAAAAACGAAGCAAATCAAACGTGTTTGTCATTGTATCAATTTGGCAATGCTTTAGGATGTATTATGTGGTAAATGCAAAATGTTTGATTAGACAGGTTTGAGCCATTGTGATTACGTCTGATCTCCTTGATATTATTATTGTTTTTGCAGTTAAATGCTTCATGTCTTGTCTCGTTATCGTGTACATTACCTTCTGGTTGGAGATCCGTTGTCTGTAGGACGTACCTAGACAGTTATAAACTGCCTGTTTGTCTCTAGCTGAAGGAGAGTAGATGATTATGGCCTTATTTCATTTTCTTCAGATAAATAGGACATTAACAACCTGTTAAGGACAGCTCATGCAATAGGGCAAATTCTTTGGACAAAGGGTGCAGTCATCACATAATGTTTAGATGCATTCAGGGCACACACACTTGGCTTATCGTGTATAGCTAACGTTCCAACGTTCTGCTGACTTTTCCACCAGTGCTGTAACTAACCAATAGTAATCCTGCGAGCATTAGCAGGCCTTTTGCCTGTGCTGAAGACAGCCCCTACCTGTGGGTTCTCAAGAGGCCAGGATAAGATCTATTACAGCTCCTAAGCATTAGTTCCCCATACCCTAAATACAACATCCAATCCACAGCAGGCCTATCCCTGCAGTGAGCACCCTGGACTGCAGTGAACTGAATGAACAAGGACAAGGACCAGGACCAGACTGACTGTTCTCAGCTTATATGGGGCCCATTATACCGGACTCTGTTGGTTAATGACTTTTCTGTTAAAACCTACTGGGAGCCCCAGGAAGGCCCTGGGTTGCCACAGTGAATTCCCTTCCGTCTGAGAAAGAAGCCCAGACTATACAGAGGGCTGGAGGAATTCAACCTCACTGGAGAATGTTGGGTCTCGCTCAGAAACTGGCAAAGCGTTTATTTTGCAGTTCCAGCTTTAACTGAGGTAGAGAGAGTGAGCCAGAGAAAGAGAGCGAGAGCAAAGTAGGAAGAGAGAGCGAGAGAGAGAAGATGGAGGTGGGAGAGTTTTCTGGCTTTGGAGTGAGTGGTGCTGAAAGGAATTTACCTCCAGAGTGAATGGAGTAAATATTGAGACAGCCAAATGTGAGCTCCCTATATGGCAACCACATGAATTTAAGTAAACACTGCCTCTGAGCTCTAATCTTGATAAATCTGTCCTACTGACTGATTGATATGGACTAATATGATCAAGTTTTTTTTGCCATGTTTGAAATAATTATTGAACTCAAGGAGAGTTTGAGCACAATGAATTTACGTATAGGATTTTTTACTTGTGGGTTGAATTGGGAAAGGGGTAATGTTTTGAGTTCTGATAAAATACGGTCCCATATCACATTTCTGGTGATGGAAAGCAACAAGTTCACAATGACTCGTATTGTTTGGTAGTTATTCTCTCTGATTACCCAGAGCCAAGATGGATGGCCTCACTCCGTTGAAGTCGTCTAGCCAGTATCATCAAACACTCTCTAAGTAACTGATTGTGATAGCTCCATTTAGCAGAATAAGTGTAATTACCATAATGCTGTAACATGGAGATGTTATGCTTGGACCTGACAGTGGAGCAAACATTTTCATGCAACTTGTCTGCTGCGGCAAAAGATGCTGTCATTTTTTCCTTAAGTTGCTCTCGATCTGTACTTTTCTTTTTCCTCTCTCCTGCTGCTTCAACCTTGGTGGGCTCTGGAAACAATTCTTCACCCCTTGTCTCCTCTTTCTTTCTCAAGTCAGGTGTAGACACATAATTACTGTATGGGCTCAATGCACCAGTCTCCTGTTACAGACCCTAATGTTTTTCCTTTTAAGTGTGTCCAATTTTGAGGGGGGAAGCTGCGTTCTAGAGGCTATTAGTGTTTTTCTCTCTCCTGTGCATCTAAATAATAATAAAAGTGGATGAAAGGCAGAGAAAACCACAGAAGGAGACAGGATGTAGCTCCCTAAAATGAAAGGCATGCTGCTGGAACAAAGAGATGAGAGGTATGAACATTGGGGCGTGATTAGACGCTTTGCTGGATTCTGTGCAACACTGCATGGCGTAGTCTTTACGTTTGAATAAAAATGAGAGGAAGGAACACTATAAAATGTATAATGCATGTAATAATGTAGTACAGGAGGAATTGTTTGTAGTAGGGATTGATAGTGGGGCTTGATTCACTTTCAAATGTATCATTGAGTTAAATAGAACTTTCTCAATCTGTTTGATGACTTGACACATTTGAGTTTCTAAGTCCTGTAAAAAATATTAGCAATGTATCTCATTAGTTCCTCCACAGTATATTAAGTCAACCCTACATCTCAAGATCATGTCTTGAAATTACTGTTATTGTGCCTTTGGATAAATGTTGTTCGTATCTCGCTCTTGGTATTAAGATTGGAGAGTAGGCTATTGACATGTCTAGTCTATTGTTTTATTAATCAGCCTGGTTGGCAGGCATGGCAGGCGATCATGAACACTAATTATTGTGCTGTCAGCAGGTTGGACTATCGGCCCGTCCAGCCTTGTCGCCTGCCTGTTTCTCAGCACAGTAGCACAGATAACTCCGATCAGAACAGCTATCCAAACATAAACATCCACAGAAATATAATCAGCTCTCTTAACAGGGCATCCGATTATTTCTGCCCAGTGACTTATTTTAGAACTGAGTTTGTAGGGTCAGGAGCAGTTGTTCTTTTTGCTTAGCCTGGCATTACAAACTTCTAGGCCCTTCTATGCAGTGAGCCAGGCAACTTGCTTAAATCATTTTCCCAGCTTTTATTTGGACATCGAGGTGTTGATTTGGTCTTATGACTGATGAAGAATTGAAGTAACATCATTTTTCTGTGGCTAAATGTCCCCAAAAGCGTCCAAGCTCCAAAAGATGGATCCAATCCCTTTTTAAAATAATCTCCCCACTCAAAAGCCCTGTAGACTGTGAATGGCCCTGGAGGTGGTTTAGTAGTGTGTGTGTCGCCCCCCCCCCCCCCCCCCGATCTCTCAGACTGGTTCTGGAGGTAGAGGGAGGTGCTTCCCTCCTGGTGAACTGGATTTGTAGGTATTTTCCCAGATTTGACAGCAGCTTTGCTTTGGCTGTTATTTAGTTCCAGAGCTTTGTCAGGCTCTCTTGTCTCCACAGTGTGTGGAGGCTGACCCCTGAGAGTCAGGGTGGCCCCAGGGCTTAGACGGCCCAGACAGAGAGAGCCTGGGGCAGCCTGGGAGATCCCAGCAGGGAGGGGAGGGATGAATCCGGACCACACAGACCCAAAACAGGCCACTGGCACAGGGATGAATAGAGGACAGGTATAAAGTAGGTACAGGAGGTTGGAGTAGGTATTGTGTAAGGCAGGCACAACCACAAAATCAAGTCATCTACCATTTCATGGTCCGACATTAGTAACTTCTCAGTGCACTTTGGTGTTCCAGTTTGACATTTACCATTGAAGACCATTGAAGAATACATGCAGAAAGGTATTTGTATTTGACTAATATGATTGGCCGTTCATTCAAACACGCTCCCCCCAAGTCACAATTTCTTGAGCACTTGAGCAGTACATGAGTTGATGCATTCACACTGCACACACAAGGTGTCCAAGAAGAAGCGCTCCTCTATCCACTCACTGAGCTTCTTTATTGTAGGGAAATTGATTTAATAATAACATATATAGGCAACATACTAGTAATGGGCTGGCTAGTGGCTACTGTTGATATTCTGCTTAAAGAAAGCTACAAAAAGCATTTGTCCTGGCTAGCCTACTGTAGCCAGATCAATATCTCTGTCTTAAAGGGGCAATGTCCTATTTTGAGATGTACAAAGATTATTTTTAGAATGACATATGATACTCTGGAAACAAAACTGAATGATATTCATACAATGCAATTTTAAAGAATAGAGCAATGTCTTACTTAAATTATATTACACAGCTTTTAAATACTGGGCCAGTGAAAAAAAATAGTTTACATGTTTGTATTGTGTTATATGGTGATATTTAATGTACCAGATAGGCTATCATTTATTAGCAGGTTTTCAAGGCTGCAAATACTATTGGATGAAAAGTTATGTTTATGTATACAATTTACAGAGAGCAATAAGTGAAGACACTACATTGTTGAGATTTTGTTGTGTTACAGCCTGAATTTAAAATGAATTAAATTGAGATTTTGTGTCAACGGCCTACACACAATACCCATAATGTCAAAGTGGAATTATGTTTATAGACATTTTTACAAATTAATACAAAATGAAAAGCTAAAATGCCTTGAGTCATTAAGTATTCAACCCATTTGTTATGGCAAGCCTAAATAAGTTCAGGAGTGAAAATGTGACTGAAGACTCACATAATAAGTTGCATGTACTCACTCTGTGTACAATAATAGTGTTTAACATGACATTTGAATGACTAGCTCATATCTGTACCCCACACATAAAATTATTTGTAAGGTCCCCCAATCGAGCAGTGAATTTCAAACACAGATTCAACCACAAAGACCTGGGAGATTTTTTAAATGCTTCCTGAAGAAGGGCACCTATTGGTAGCTGGGTAAAAAAAAGCTGGCATTGAGTTATTAATTGCACTTTAGATGATCTATCAATGCACCCAGTCACTACAAAGATACAGGCATCCTTCTTAACTCAGTTGCCGGAAAGGAAGGAAACAGCTCAGGGATTTCACCATGAGAACAATTGTGACTTTAAAACAGTTACAGCGTTTAATGGCTGTGATAGGAGAAAACTGAGAATGGATCAACAACATTGTAGTTACTCCACAATACTAACCTAAATAACAGAGTGAAAACAAGGAAGCTTGTACAGAATAAAACCTATAATAATACTTGCATCCTGTTTGCAACAAGGCACTAAAGTAAAACTGCAAAAACATGGGCAGAGAAATTAACATATTGTCTTGAATACAAAGTGTTATGTTTGGGGCAAATCCAAAAACAACAGATCACTGAGTACCACTCTTCATATTTCCAACCATAGTGGTGGCTGCATCATGTTATGGATATACTTGTCATCGGCAAGGACAAGAGTTTTTTGGGGGATAAAAATAAACGGAATAGAATTCAGCACAGGCAACATCCTAGAGAAAAACCTGGTTCAGTCTGCTTCTGATAGACACTGGGAGACAAATTCACCTTTCAGCAGGACAATAACCTAAGACACAAGGCCTAATATACACTGCAGTTGCTTACCAAGACGACATTGAATGTTCCTGAGTGGCCTTGTTACAGTTTTGACTGAAATTGGCTTGAAAATCTATGGCAAGATTTGAAAAAGTCTCTCCATCTCTGTACCCATTTCTCTCTCTCTCTCTCTCTTTCTCTCTCTCTTTCGCTCTCTTTCGCTCGCTCTCTCTCTCTCTCTTTCTCGCTCTCTTTCGCTCTCTTTCTCTCGCTCGCTCTCTCTCTCTCTAATTCTTTCTCTCTACCGCTCCTGCTGTCTCGACCTCTGAATGCTCGGCTATGAAAGGCCAACTGACATTTACTACTGAGGTGTTGACCTGTTGCACCCTCTATAACCACTGTGATTATTAGCTGACCTGTTGCACCCTCTATAACCACTGTGATTATTAGCTGACCTGTTGCACCCTCTATAACCACTGTGATTATTAGCTGACCTGTTGCACCCTCTATAACCACTGTGATTATTAGTTGACCTGTTGCACCCTCTATAACCACTGTGATTATTAGCTGACCTGTTGCACCCTCTATTACCACTATGATTATTATTTGACCTTGCTGGTCATCTATGAACGTTTGAACATCTTGAAGAACAATCTAGCCATGTACTCTTATAATCTCCACCGGTACAGCCAGAAGAGGACTGGCCACCGCTTAGAGCCTGGTTCCACTCTAGGTTTCTTCCTAGGTTCCTTCCTTTCTAGGAGTTTTTATTAGCCACCTGCTTCTTTATCTGCATTGCTTGCTCTTTGGGGTTTTAGGCTGGGTTTCTGTATAAGCACTTTGTGACATCTTCTGATGTAAAAAGGGCTTTCTAAATACATTTGATTGATTGATTGTCTAGCAATGATCAACAACCAACTTGACAGAGCTTGAATAATTTTTTGAAGAATAATGTGCAAATATTGTACAATCCAGGTGTGCAAAGCTCTTAGAGACTTACCCAGAAAGTCTCAAGGTGATTCTAACATGTATTGACTCAGGGGTGTGAATACTTATGCAAATTATACATTTCTGTATTTAATTTTCAATAAATTTGCTCACATTTCTAAAGCTTGCTTTACCTTTGTCATTATGGGGTATTTTGTGTAGATGGGTGAGGAAAAATGTTTTTTAATACATTTTGAATTCAGGCTGTGTGTAGAATAAGTCGAGGGGTATGAATACTTTCTGAAGGCACTGTAGCTCTTGATAATATGGTATGTATGTCCCGCGTACTTGAAAGGGGCTACAGTGTTGGTTGTAGTGTTGAATTCATTAACATGAAAAATATGTAAAGCAATACAACATCTTTATGTACGTCATCACCAGACCTATTTGAGGTGAATAAGCAAAGTCAATGCTGGTCAGTGGGCGCATGTTGTGTTTATTATTTCCTTATCATGGAGGACTGCAGTAAGGCCTGTGGTGTCTCAGGTAGCAGATATTCCAGTCCTCCAGCATTATGAATGTGAAAGAACCAGGGCCACTGCTGTGTGTGAGGAATTACATTACATGGGAATGAGAACACTGGGAAACCTATCCACTGGGAAACCTGATTCATTATACTGCTCTGATTGTATTGTTAAACCTGTACCAGGAGAAAGAGAGGAAGATGTGGTGATATGATTCACACAAACAGCTTCAAAGACACAAGACAGACACCAAAATCCAAAAACAGGTGTTTTTTTTTACAGATCCAACTTTTTGTCAATCAAGCTTTTCCAGCACGATGTTTGTTGTGCAAAACAAAAGGGTGCTATTTATACTTTATCACTGCTGAATGATATGTTTTCAGAACAAAAATCCTACTGGAAAAGATTGATTGATAAAAAGTTGTATCTGTAAAAACACACCTGTTTGATGGTTCGTCGGACATAAACCAGCCACGACATTAACTTCATGGACACCAGCTTCGGCACTGGCTGGTTTATGTCAGACGTTGGCAGTGGTTTATCAACATTCCTATTTAACATCTTTGGAAAATGGTCTGAATAAGGATATGAATAATAATCTTGCTTCTTTTTCTATGAAGGACAGAACGGCAGTGTCAGGTAAGTTTGAGGGTGGTGGTGTGTGTCTCTTTGTTAACAGCAGTTGGTGTGCAATCTCTAATATTAAGGAGGTCTTGAGGTTCTGCTCGCCTGAGTTAGAATATCTCATGATAAGCTGTAGACCATACTATTTACCAAGAGACTTTTCATCTATATATTTCGTAGCTATCTATGTACCACCAGAAACCAATGCTGGCACCAAAACCGCACTCAACGAGCTGTATAAGGCCATAAGCAAACAAGAAAATGCTCATTCAGAGGCGGCACACCTAGTGGCTGGGGACTTTAATGCAGGGAAACTGAAATCAGTCGTCTTAGCTAATTCCTACCAGCATGTCACCTGTGCAATTAGAGGCAAAAAAAATCTCCAAACACAGAGACGCATACAAAGCTCTCCCTCACCCTCCATAACTCTCTCCTCCTGATTCCTGCTTACAAGCAAAAACTACAACAGGAAGTAAGCACACATAACAAAAGTGGTCAGATGAAGCGGATGCTAAGCTACAGGACTCTTTTGCTAGCACAGACTGCTTCATTAATAAGTGCATCGACGATGACGTCCCCACTGTGACTGTAGGCACATATCCCAACCAGAAGCCATGGATTACAGGCAACATCTGCACTGAGCTAAAGGTTAGAGCTGCCGCTTTCAAGGAGCGGGACTCTAACCCGGAAGCTTAAAAGAAATCCCGCTATGCCCTCCGACGAACCATCAAACAGGCTAAACGTCAATACAGGACTAAGATCGAAGTGTACTACACCGGCTCTGAAGCTCGTCGGATGTGGCAGCACTTGCAAACCATTACAGACTACAAAGGGAAGCATAGCCAAGAGCTGCCCAGTGACACGAGCCTACCAGATGAGTTAAATTACTTCTATGCTCGCTTCGAGGCAAATAATACTGAAACATGCATGAGAGCACCAGCTGTTCCGGAAGACTGTGTGATCTCGATCTTAACAGCTGTTGTGAGTAAGACCTTTAAACAAGTCAACATTCACAAGGCCGCAGGGCCAGATGGATTACCAGGACGTGTACTGCGAGCAGGCACTGACCAACCGGCAATTGTCTTCACTGACATTTTCAACCTCTCCCTGTCCAAGTCTGTAATACCTGCATGTTTCACGCAGACCACCATAGTCCCTGTGCCCAAGAACATCAAGGTAACCTGTCTAAATGACTACCGCCCCATAGCCATGAAATGCTTTGAAAGTCTGGTCATGGCTCAGATCCACACCCTCAGCCCAGACACCATGGACACACACCAACACAGTCGTGAAGAGCGCACGACAATGCCTTTTTCCCCTCAGGAGGCAGAAAAGATTTTGCATCTTGACTGGCTGCAATACCGCTTGGTATGGTAACTGCTTGGCATCCGACCGCAAGGCGCTGTAGAGGGTAGTGCGGACGGCCCAGTACATTACTGAGGCCGCGCTCCCTGCCATCCAGGACCTCTAAACCAGGAAGGCCCTAAAAATGGTCAAATACTCCAGCCACCCAAGTCATAGACTGTTCTTTCTGCTAACGCACGGCAAGAGGTACCGATGCACCAAGTCTGGAATCCACAGGACCCTGAACAAGCCATAAGACTGCTAAATAGTTAGTTAAATAAATAACTAAATAGCTACCCGGACTATTTGCATTGACCCTTTTTGCACTAACTTTTTTGACCCATCGCAAACGCTGCTGCTACTGTTTCTTATCTGTCACTTTATTCCTAGTTATATCTACATATCTACCTCCATTACCATATTTACCTCCATCGACTCGCTACTGGTACCCTTTGTGGCCTTTGTATATAGCCAAGCTATCGTTACTCATTGTGTATCTATTATTACTTTTTATTATTATGTGTTCTACTTTTCTATCATTTCTCTATGCTCTTTCGATACCATCGATCACCACATTCTTTTGGAGAGATTGGAAACCCAAATTGGTCTACACGGACAAGTTCTGGCCTGGTTTAGATCTTATCTGTCGGAAAGATATCAGTTTGTTTCTGTGAATGGTTTGTCCTCTGACAAATCAACTGTAAATTTCGGTGTTCCTCAAGGTTCCGTTTTAGGACCACTATTGTTTTCACTATATATTTTACCTCTTGGGGATGTCATTCAAAAACATAATGTTAACTTTCACTGCTATGCGGATGACACACAGCTGTACATTTCAATGAAACATGGTGAAGCCCCAAAATTGCCCTTGCTAGAAGCATGTGTTTCAGACATAAGGAAGTGGATGGCTGCAAACTTTCTACTTTTAAACTCGGACAAAACAGAGATGCTTGTTCTAGGTCCCAAGAAACAAAGAGATCTTCTGTTGAATCTGACAATTAATCTTAATGGTTGTACAGTCGTCTCAAATGAAACTGTGAAGGACCTCGGCGTTACTCTGGACCCTGATCTCGCTTTTGAAGAACATATCAAGACCATTTCAAGGACAGCTTTTTTCCATCTACGTAACATCGCAAAAATCAGAAACTTTCTGTCCAAAAATGATGCAGAAAAATTGGTCCATGCTTTTGTCACTTCTAGGTTGGACTACTGCAATGTTCTACTTTCCGGCTACCCGGATAAAGCACTAAATAAACTTCAGCTAGTGCTAAATACGGCTGCTAGAATCCTGACTAGAACCAACAAATTTGATCATATTACTCCAGTGCTAGCCTCTCTACACTGGCTTCCTGTCAAAGCAAGGGCTGATTTCAAGGTTTTACTGCTAACCTACAAAGCATTACATGGGCTTGCTCCTATCTATCTCTCTGATTTGGTCCTGCCGTACATACCTACACGTACGCTACGGTCACAAGACGCAGGCCTCCTAATTGTCCCTAGAATTTCTAAGCAAACAGCTGGAGGCAGGGCTTTCTCCTATAGAGCTCCATTTTTATGGAACGGTCTGCCTACCCATGTCAGAGACGCAAACTCGGTCTCAACCTTTAAGTCTTTACTGAAGACTCATCTCTTCAGTGGGTCATATGATTGAGTGTAGTCTGGCCCAGGAGTGGGAAGGTGAACGGAAAGGCTCTGGAGCAACGAACCGCCCTTGCTGTCTCTGCCTGGCCGGTTCCCCTCTTTCCACTGGGATTCTCTGCCTCTAACCCTATTACAGGGGCTGAGTCACTGGCTTACTGGGGCTCTCTCATGCCGTCCCTGGAGGGGGTGCGTCACCTGAGTGGGTTGATTCACTGATGTGGTCATCCTGTCTGGGTTGGCGCCCCCCCCCCCCCCCCCCTTGGGTTGTGCCGTGGCGGAGGTCTTTGTGGGCTATGCTCAGCCTTGTCTCAGGATGGTAAGTTGGTGGTTGAAGATATCCCTCTAGTGGTGTGGGGGCTGTGCTTTGGCAAAGTGGGTGGGGTTATATCCTTCCTGTTTGGCCCTGTCCGGGGGTGTCCTCGGATGGGGCCACAGTGTCTCCTGACCCCTCCTGTCTCAGCCTCCAGTATTTATGCTGCAGTAGTTTGTGTCGGGGGGCTAGGGTCAGTTTGTTATATCTGGAGTACTTCTCCTGTCCTATTCGGTGTCCTGTGTGAATCTAAGTGTGCGTTCTCTAATTCTCTCCTTCTCTCTTTCTTTCTCTCTCTCGGAGGACCTGAGCCCTAGGACCATGCCCCAGGATTACCTGACATGATGACTCCTTGCTGTCCCCAGTCCACCTGGCCGTGCTGCTGCTCCAGTTTCAACTATTCTGCCTTATTATTATTCGACCATGCTGGTCATTTATGAACATTTGAACATCTTGGCCATGTTCTGTTATAATCTCCACCCGGCACAGCCAGAAGAGGACTGGCCACCCCACATAGCCTGGTTCCTCTCTAGGTTTCTTCCTAGGTTTTGGCCTTTCTAGGGAGTTTTTCCTAGCCACCGTGCTTCTACACCTGCATTGCTTGCTGTTTGGGGTTTTAGGCTGGGTTTCTGTACAGCACTTTGAGATATCAGCTGATGTACGAAGGGCTATAGAAATAAATTGATTTGATTTGATTTCTTTCTGCATGGTTGGGAAGGGCCTGTAAGTAAGCATTTCACTGTTGGTCTACACCTGTTGTTTACCAAGCATGTGACTATTAAAATGTGATTTGATTTCAAGGGAAGAGTAATCATTTATTATTTATGCTTTAGGAGCAGGAAGTGTTTTGTATATGCAATAAATCACTTTCATGTGACTTTGGGCACAATGTTTTTTAGATCTATATTTTTAAAGCAGATCAATAGTTCAATCTATGCCTAACTACTTGGCTGGTAGAATCTTAGTGCTGCTTGATAGCGTGCTGCTGCCATGTAAAATGAATAAAAACCATGTCATAACCCATCTGATTGCTATTTGACCCGCGGGGAGAACAGGGTGGTATAAGAACAGGGTGATCCTTTTGCATGGTGTGTCAATTATTTTGTCCCGAGCCTCTTGAAACACCTAAACTGAGTACAAAGCTCGACACACGGAAGGCATGATGTTATTTAGTCATTCAATGTCAGAGAAATTACCTTTTGGAAATTACAGGAGAAAAATGCATGAAAGCCACAATGACAGTTGGAGGGAGAGAAAAGGGAATGAAGCTGCGTAATTGTTCCTCAGCCTCAGGAGTTATGTTCCTGATATAGTATGACTCATTTGGAGGCTAATGCCACTGTTCACTGAGTTGAAACATGTCATGAACACTTGTAATTATGAGTATTAGCCATGCAAACTGGAAATACAGTTGTTACAATGTTGTACGAGAAAGAAAAAAAGTGCCAGGTTGTGTTAGAAATGTTACATTTGAGTTTGGGAAGGGCCATTCTTTCATAACAGGAACGTTGTGCTCAGCACTCAGCAGATTACCTGACTCAGGCCGGTGTGTGAGGTCATATGACCTATGGGTCAATGTCTGTGTCTCCTGAAGCCCACCTGCACACACACTCACTGCTCTCAAGGAAGTGTTTTGCTGATGAGAAGCAAAATCCCCAAACCTCCTCCATTTCTCCCCTGTTGATACTGGCTCGGTGGTGATGTGAAGCAAAGGAGAGATCTGAATCTTAATACTAGAGACGGGGGTAGAAAAGCCTGGAGAAAGAGAGAGAAAGATTGAGAGGTGGTGGAAAGAAATGGAGAGTGAGTGAAGAGGGAGAGGGGGGGGTAAAGTTGGGGCAGAGAGAGAGGGTATTGTGTGGAGCGTTCAGGTTAAGACAATAAACTGGGGGAGTGTGCAGAGCAGACAGTGCATTCCTGGTGAGCTGATTCCAGCCTGGTTCCCACAGACTCCAACTGGAAACCTGCGGAGGGGAAAATATTTGGTTTGGAGATCGGGAGGGATGGCAGAGCTGTAGTCCAGGTTTAACCGCACGCGGGACAGCAAAGAGGAATGGGAGAACATAGACACAGACAACGATATTGGCTAGGTACAAACCCATGCAGACGCACAGACAGACACAACAATAGATAGAGACAGACATATGGACAAAAATACCGCAGCTATAGAATAAAAACTGATGGATCTGACATTGTAATTCACATCGACGCTTTCTGGTGGGTGTGCCGGTGGCCATATTCGGTGTACCATTGGAATGTTTGATCAAATAAGTCCTACTCCATGACTGCAGCTTGGCCCAGATTTGACAGAAACCAACAAACACACAGCACTGCCAGCCAGTCAGCAAAGCAGTGGCTTAGGAACTACAGACATGTGCCAGTTGTTTAAGTCCAGTTTGAAATATGATATTAGGGGAATAGAATAGTAGACTGCTGAGGATTTGGAAGTGGGGGGGATCAGGCAGTTATCGAGGAGGTGGTCTGTTCTCTGTTCAGTGAATGAGTCACTGGTGCTTTGGGTTGTTATAATGGTATGGGTGGACCTCTGGAACTCCCGAAGAACACTTACAGAATAGGAAAGATGCCATTGTTGGAGTCATATCCACACCATTATGTATAGCAGTGTTAAGATTTAAACTATGTATTTGCGATCTCTCGTGGCGTTCTGTTGGAATTGGTTTACTCTGCTGTGTGTGCGTGTGTGGTCTAGCTTTTACAAACCTCCTAATTACCCATGGAGACAAATTTATTTGAGAAACCACAAATACTTTGTCTTTTACTTGTCTTAATCCAGCCATGTTGTCATTATTCTGTGAAACCATATGCTTTAGATTGATCGATGTGGATTTGACATTAGAATCCCTCAAAAAATGCCCTGTTAGCTTTTAACAAAATATATCTATTGTCAGTTTTGGTCCTTTAATGACCCCTTTTAACCTTTCACAGAGCCCCTAATAGGATACCCATTGGTTAAGCCAAAGATGTGGAGCAGATAAAATGCGCAGGTTAACAAAACTATCCAGGTGTGTATAATTACATGATTGCCGATGGCTGGGAGAGCTCTTATGATTAGGGGCAACAATAAGGCTACTTCGGGAAGCTTAATGAACGTAGTTCAACTCAAACCAGTGTTAATGTTCTCAAACCACATGCAGATTTACCTGCGGTAGAGGCTGCTGAAATCCAACAACACTCTCTTCTTCCACCCAGGAATTCAGAGAATCCAGCCTGCAAGCCGCAAAATAGATTTCCACTGTATTCCCTTTCAAACTGCTTGCTTTAGGAAGACCAGGGGCTCAAGTGACATAAAAGACCCAGTGTGTTTTAAAATGCAATAAAACTAACCTTATTAGAAGGGCCTTCTGTGTTAAGAGAAAATATATGTCTTTTTTTCACCTTCATTGCTCACAACATTGGAAAATTGGGAGCTCAGCTCTGCAATGACCAAGAGAACGTGAAAGCCAATGGGGTCGCCATGGTGATTTGTAACCAGTAGTCCGTCAGATTGACCTCTATAATTATCCAGGGAGCTACTGTAGGTAAATACTGAGCAATCAGGATTCCCCTCCGACACACACAAACAAACCCCCGCCCTCTTTCCCATCTGATAACATCTCCTGACAACCAGGAATAGACCAATCAGACTCTCCGATCCAAACTGCCCCACTGTAATGCTGGGAGATTAGGGTTTTTTTGCACCACAAAGCTTTCAGACAGACGGGAGACGCCACTCACAAAAAGGCCCTGAAAATAGCAGAAGCTCTCCTTTTATTAGGTAAATTGGCAGAGGATGGCTTCTCAAAGCCATGGTTCCCAGTACAAACTGTGCCCAGCTGGCTATAAAGTAGGCCCTTAATACCTTGAAACTGAAATGCACCTGACCCTGAAACTGTCCCTCAGATTAGAATTGCATCCATAGTTGTCTGGTGAAAAGGGCTCTGATGGGTCAGAGTTTCCATCCACTCTCCACCATGTTATTTCCAACCCCTTTTGACCAGTGAAACCAGTGATATAGGATACTTAGCTCCAAAAAACAAATGACCAAAAAACCCTACCCATCCAATACATTTCCTCATTGACCTGCTATGCCCTGTCTGTCTAGTGTTCTCCTGTATGGTGTGAGTAGCCTATTGGGGATATGATATGAATGGTCACGGTGCTTAGCAGAACAGACCTTGGCTGCATTCTTCCAGACCCACTCTGGCCTGCGATCAGCAGACTGTGACATCATAGGAAGTCTAGAGGGACAGGTGCTCTGTAACAACACTGTGAGAACAAACACAACTCCGACTGTGTGTATCTATGACTGGGGGTTTGATCAGAAAGTACATAGATTTACTCAAACATTGACTTGGTGAAACAAGGTATTTCCATTCCTGATTCCCATGGGCCTAGAAAATGAGTGGCTACTTTTGCTGAAAGTGAATTATTTCAAGAAATGCCAGTTAGATTTAAAGATAATTTGGTTAGATGAAGTAGTCACCCCAGCTCTCTCTAGACCTAAAAGCTGCACCCTCTTCTGTATTTGACTGAATTTAGAAATGGCTGACTGTGTGAGATCCCTAAGCCTCTCTGACGTCATCCTGGCCTCCCATAAAACAAAGAAAGCAGTAAACTCTAAATGTATCCTCACATAGTCCTGGGCCGAGACATTCACGTTTGAATTCTGAATCCAAACGTTGAAAATTCTTGGAATAAAACGCCAGACAGTGTTCTTATTCCTGGACATAGGTTTAATTAAAGCATAGTGTAGACTGTAGTACGTCTTTCACTGTACCAGTCTGTCTTTAAATGTAAACTTTGCCAGTCTGTCTTCCTTTTTGACATCTCTTTGGCACGTTCTATCGCCCTGTCTTCCCTGGTTCCAAACAACACAAGTCTGTGTTGTACTTTAGTAACAAAATGCCTCGTCAAAGAAGCCCTGCGTGGAACGAAGCTGAAATAAGATTGCCAGCGGCAGCCATGTAGCTATCATAACTCATTTATAGAGAGTCATATTTCAGTTCATATTTTATTATTGCTGAAAGCCTACCTATGATGGTACCATTATTTTCTGAATATAATATATTTGGAGAGATGTGTTGTGGATGGATTCATGTGGACCATGTCAACATTTCTAAAACATAATAACAATGAATTGTCAAATGAAAATGATTGATATGGTAGTCAGATATTGCTCAGGGCCACATGTACTGTATGTCAGACATATCTGTGAGGGAGCTCAACTTCATGGCTTTTGCTTGCTCAGCAGTGGCAGCAGCACCTGGTAATGAGAGTGTACAGCTGGACTGTGGTGTGGCTCTACCTTTCCTCCCCTGACCTTTGACTCCTGAGCTCTCTTCCACACGTGACACCGGCAGCCCTGCTGTTTCCCTTCTATAGAGAGTACCGGCTTCCTCTGGGCCTGGGCTCTACACACACACACACACACACACACACACACACACACACACACACACACACACACACACACACACACACACACACACACACACACACACACACACACACACACACACACACACACACACACACACACACACACACACAACGCCCAGCTCTACACCTTGAGCTGCGTCAGTCGCTGTCTGCCAGTCCCATTCCCCCTAACATAAACAGTCCAGCCCAGGGAAGGCAGCGTGTGTTAACACAGGATATCTGTGATCAGCCGATAGGGACTCATCTGACAGAGTGAAAGTGTAAAAGAGGGATAGCCACTGACGCCAGAACTGTACTGTACATGGACTCTGTGTTCCACAGGAACCCATCAGGGTTGGCCCTGGAACAGTTATACATACCGCTGTATTAGCAGAGGCCAGAGTGGCACTGCTAGCCACCAGGCTAAGCTAATGGGACAGTTTTATGCTTCTAAGTGTAAATCATTGGCTCTCATCACTTTGTAGGCAGGCCCAAGCTATTGAGTGATTTTACTGCCAATGCCCTAAATCATAATCTCAGCCTGTTCCTACATGAACGAGGAACAGGGACGCACAAATCCACATGAGACGCACAAACTTGAGCATTCGATGGCGAAAAGAATATACGCCCCAGCAAATGAATTACCACCAGGAAACGTATAGCACATTATTTCCTTGCTCGGCTCATATGTTAAGGATCTCAGAGGCAATGAAAAAATATTCCTGTTTTGCTGTTGCCAGGGAGAGCCAGACCCAAACACGGGAAAAGAGATTTGACACACAGTCCATTCCTCCAGCTCACGTCTTCGTAACAACAGGGGCACCCTCACAATTCCAAATCCTTCGAGAGGCCAGGCGTGGCCAGAAGAAGGTTTCCAGCAGAACCAGGGTATTTTCCAATCACTCTGCCTCTATTAGATTGGCTGGCCTACAAATAGGCTCTGGCTGTAAATTTATTTTGAGCTTGTTATGGCGCAATGGCACTGACAGGCTTAAATGTCACAGTGCCTCCATGCCAAACCACAGTAAATAGCAATGTAAATAAATAAAGTGGGGAGAGGGATTCCTGTGTGGAAGACGTCAGCGCTGTCCTAAGCCGCAGTGTGAGCAGTGTTGTCAGGGTGAGTTAGGCTGCTGGGCTGCCAGAGAGGAACGCATCAGACTGAGGTCAACATCCACACTACAGCCAGCTGACGGGAACTCCCCTTCGCTTTAACGCAGGCAGCTGGACCAGCGTGCGTACGTGTACATGTGCGAGTGAACGTGCGTATGTCTGTATCTGCACGTGTGCGGAAGTGTGTGTGCATTGCATGTGTGTGTGTTGAGCACAGCAAAGAGACTGGGGTCCTCTTTGCATTTTCCGCTAAGCACACTCTTGGTTGACATTGATCCAGTCCAGTGGGGTTCCCCAACCTGGTGTAACAGCCTAATCAGTCCCACATGGATTTGTGCTCTGGCAGGGGCCCCATGACATACTGATCATAGCAGCACTCTTCTCTCGCTCGCTCTCTCTCTCTCTGTATCTCTCCCTATTCCTTTCACTCTGCCCCCCCCCCCCCCCCCCCCCCCCACCAATCTCTTCTGTTTTTGAAGGAGAGCAGAGCAGTGTGCAGGACTCTGACTTTGGCAATTATCCACAATCGTTCCTTGATGACGGTAGTAGGGATTGGCCGTCCCAAATGGGCCCTAATGTTACGTGCACACACAGATATACATACACTTGGGCATACACACACACACACACACACACACACACACACACACACAAACACACACACACACACACACACCTGTGGTGGGGATTTTCTATCGTCCCTTGCAGGCCCTAATGTGAAGGCATCCCCTCTGACTCATCAGTGGAAGAGGCCCCGGGGCTAACTGTGGATGAGAGGAGCAAAACCAGCCAAAAGCCACATACGGAATAGCACTCTGATCCTGAATGGACCTGATTATAGCTGCAGCTTTGATCATAAGGCACAGTTTAATTTCATCCTTTTGACATTTAGTGCATCATTTTCCTTCCCTTTGGGATGGTTAGGGAGAACGATCACGGTGAGATCATGTTGCAGCGTGTGTTATGAGAGGCGTCGTCCTCAATGTACCTTCTTCCTCAAGTCGCTTGGAACGTGACTATGATGACTGTTTTACCAACACAGCTCCCCCATCCCAAGACACAAACACAGGCGCGGAAACAGGTATTCAACACTTTTTGGCTCGGTTTCCAGAGAAACCGAAGGGGCCATAATTTTTAAACTGCGCATGAATCTGCTAAGGCACCCAGATCCACCTCTGTGTGTGCTAGGAGCTACAAGCATTCCTCTACGAGTGCAATAGTCAGCTCTGCTAAAGGAATCACTCTTTTGTCTTTCCTTCGTAGCAGGAATGTATTGTTCTTATGGGGCTCAGGGGAGTAGCGGAGAGGTCATGGGCATATTTTCATCAACAATCACAGCAGATGCTGTGCACTTGGCCAGGTCTGACTCCTCCTTGGATGGATTGTTTGGCTAAGATGACAGATTAATGAAAAACAGAGGGACTTGGCACCGAGCGTTACCATGGGACCTCCTTTTCATTCGGAGAAGGGTGGGGATAGCTATTTTACATCCCTGTGCAATCAGTGTAACAACAGACTGTACTGTAGGAGGACGGTAATACAATCATTTAATTCTGTGTCATGGAATTAATGCAATTGTATGGTGTGCATCTGCAACTTGAATCTGCACAATGTACAATGTATTTGATGTCTTCAGCCAGACAAGTGCAGCCTGAGAGAGTTTGGGGACCTTGCTGTGCTAATGTCATTCCTGTAACCCCTCCTGACCTATTACAGGCCGCGTGTTCTGCTTTAGTAAGCGGAATGCTGAATGCTTTCCTCTGGAGGCAGCTAGCAGCCAATTACAGGCTTAAGACGCTAATAAGCACCTGGAGGATGGACTTGGCTCTCGTTCTAATGGTTTGTGCACTGAGGGCGATTACCAGTGATAATGTTATTGTCCCAGCAAACAACAGCATGTTACCCATTTACAGGCCCATTCAGAGACGTATTATGCTAAAGGTGGTGTAGCATAGTTGGCTGTCTGTTTCTCAGTGCTGTGATGTAATGTATGGACCTAAATACTGATTTTTAGGTCGTCTATAGAATGGCCTGTTCATACTCTACAATCCAGATTGGTTGAGGTTCTCACAGACCAGAAAAGGACAGCCTAATAGGCCTGTATGGTAATGGTGAATGTCTGACTTCATTCTCAAGAGATCTGTTTTCCAGTTTATTGGACGTAATTCCCCTGAAAACGATTGTTTTCGTCTATTTGCTTTCCTACCCTCAGCTTATTTTCTTAAGACAGGAGAACATGTGGACAGTATTGCTGCCATGTGTTAATTCACTGTGTGTGGGGGTTGGATCTCCTGAAGGAGTACCGTTGTACTTCACTCTGCTGGTTGACCCTTGCACCTTGTTATCAGACACTTGTTACCAGAGATATTCCAGGAGATCCCAACGTTCGGGAAAAGTGATTTCCTGGCACTCACCAAGCCCCAGGTTTCCATAGTTTGCAGCAAGGTGAGTATGTGTGACTGATACAGCTGTTGACAGGGGGTTTGCGATGCAGTAAATCTACATTTCCCGTACTCTGAGCCCCTCTGGCACACTGCTCTGTAACACCAAGCACACAGCCAGAAAGGAGTGTTTTTCCCTTTTTCTCTGGAGGCTCAGTGGAATTCCTGTAGGAGAAAAGTGTCTTTGACCTGCTGGTGATTTCTTGGAGAAGCAGCCCTTTGGTACATAACTGTGGTTTTTGTTTACTCAAGAAGCCTTATACGAACTGTCATCTTTCGCTTTGAATAGAACTACGAAGTTGTTCTTGAAATGAAAAAGTACATTTAACGTTACATGTGTCTTTTTGCTATATGCCTTGGACACACCCCTTCAACGCAGGACATGTAGTCCAATCCTCAAAATTACATACCATTCCTCAATTATTAAACCTGGATGAAGAAACTCCATCTGCTCTCCAGTTTACTGCTTGGCAGACATGAGAGACAATCTGTACAAGTAGCTTGGCTGCCATTCAAACAGTCGTGTAGGTCAAAACAAAGCAAATCAAATTGTATTGGTCAGATACACATATCTAGCAGATGTTATTGCGGTTGTAGCGAAATGCTTGTTTTCGTAGCTCCAACAGTGCAGTAATAGCTAATCAATACACACACAACTAAAAGAAAAATAATGTTATTTAGAAATATATTAAGAAGAGCATGTCACATTCTGACCTTAGTTCTTTTGTTATGTCTTGGTTTTAAGTATGGTCAGGGCGCGAGTTGGGTGGGTTGTCTATGTTCTTTTTTCTATGATTTGGGATTTCTGTGTTTGCCCTGGTATGGTTCTCAATCAGAGGCAGCTGTCAATTGTTGTCCCTGATTGAGATACATACTTAGGTAGCCTGGTTTCACTTTTGAGTTGTGGGTGCTTGTTTTCTGCTTTGTGTCTACACCAGACAGGACTGTTTCGTTTCGTTCATTCTCCTTTGTTATTTTGTTTAGTGTTCTCGTGATAATAAATGATCAATATGGACACTTACAGAGCAATGTCGGAGTTTGGAGTATATATATTTATACAGTGCCTTCGGAAAGTATTCAGACCCCTTGACTTATTCCACAATTTGCTAGGTTATAGCCTTATTATAATATTGATTTTTTTTTAAATCCCTCATAAATCTACACACAGTACCCCATAATGACACAGCAAAAACAGCTTTTTGACATTTTTGCAGATTTATACATTTTTTAAAAAGTATTCAGACCCTTTACTCAGTACTTTGTTGAAGCACCTTTGGCAGCAATTACAGCATTGAGTCTTCTTGGGTATGACGCTACAAGCTTGGCACACCTGTAACTGGGGAGTTTCTCCCACTCTTCTCTGCAGATCCTCTCAAGCTCTGTCAGGTTGGATGGGGAGTGTCGCAGCACAACTATTTTCAGGTCTCTCCAGAGATGTTCGATCAGGTTCAAGTCCGGGCTCTAGCTGGGCCACTCAAGGACATTCAGAGACGTGTCCTGAAGCCACTCCTGCATTGTCTTGGCTGTGTGCTTAGGGTCGTTGTCCTGTTGGAAGGTGAACCTTCGCCCCAGTCTGAGGTCCTGATTGCTCTGGATCAGGTTTTCATCTTCCACTCGATCCTGACTGGTCTCCCAGTCCCTGCCGCTGAAAAACACCCCTCACAACATGAAGCTGCCACCACCATGCTTCATCGTGGGGGTGGTTCTATGTTTCCTCTAGACGTGACGCTTGGAATTCAGGCCAAAGAGTTCAATCTTGGTTTCGCCTTTTGGTAAACTCCAAGCAGGCTGTCATGTGCCTTTTACTGAGGAGTGGCTTCTGTCTGGCCACTCTACCGTAAAGGATTGATTGGTAGAGTGCTGCAGAGATGGTTGTCCTTCTGGAAGGTTCTCCCATCTCCATAGAGGAACTCTAGAGTTCTGTCAGAGTGACCATCGGGTTTTTGGTCACCTCCCTGACCAAGGCCCTTCTCCCCCGATTGTTCAGTCTGTTCAGCTCTAGGAAGAGTCTTGGTGGTTCCAAACTTCTTCCATTTAAAAAGGATGGAGGCCACTGTGTTATTGGGGACCTTCAATAATGCCGATATCCCCCCCCCCCACAATCTTGTCTCGGGCCTCTAAGGACAATTCCTTCGACCTCATGGCTTGGTTTTTGCGCTGACATGCACTGTCAACTGTGGGACCTTATCTAGACAGCTATGTGCCTTTCAAAATCATGTCCAACCAATTGAATGTACCACAGATGGACCTCAATCAAGTTGTATCTCAAGGATGATTCATAGAAAAATTATGCACCTGATTTCAATTTCGAGTCTCATAGCAAAGGGTCTGAATACTTATGTAAATAAGTTATTTAGTTTTTTTTATATATTTGTACTTTGTCATGAGGTATTTTGTGTAGATTTCTGAGGATATTTTTAAAAATCAATTTTAGTGTAAGGCTGTAATGTAACAAAATGTGGAAAAGGTCAAGGGGTCAGAACTTGTTTGGAGACACCTACTCATTTAAAGGTTTTTCTTTATTTTTACTATATTCTACATTGTAAAATAATAGTTAAGTCATCAAAACTATGAAATAACACATATGGAATCATGTAGTAACCAAAAATGTTTTAAACAAATCAAAATATATTTTATATTTGAGATTCTTCAAAGTGGCCACCCTTTGCCTTGATGACAGCTTTGCAAACACTTGGCATTCTCTCAACCAGCTTCATGAGCTCGTCACCTGGAATGCATTTTAATTAACACGTGTGCCTTGTTAAAAGTTAAGTTGTGGAATTTCCTTCCTTCTTAATGCGTTTGAACCAATCAGTTGTGTTGAGACATGGTAAAATACCAAGTCCATATTATGGCAAGAAAAGCTCAAATAAGGAAAGAGAAATGACAGTCCATCATTACTTTAAGACGAAGAGCAGTCAATCCGGAACATTTCTTCACGAGAGCCAGTGTCATCAAGCGCTACGTTGACACTGGCTCTCATGAGGATAACCACAGGAAAGAAAGACCCAGAGTTACCTCTGCTGCAGTGGATAAAGTTCATTAACTGCACCTCAGATTGCAGCCCAAATAAATGCTTCACACAGTTCAAGTAACAGACAAATCTCAACATCAACTGTTTAGAGGAGACTTCGTGAATCATGCCTTCATTGTCTAATTGCTGCAAAGAAACCACTACTAAAGGATACCAATAATACGAAGATACTTGCTTGTACCAAGAAACATGAGCAATGGACATTAGACCGGTGGAAATCTGTCCTTTGGCCTGATGAGTCCAAATTTCCGATTTTTGGTTCCAACCGCTGTGTCTTTGTGAGACACAAAGTCTTTGTGAGTAGGTGAACGGATGATCTCCGCATGTGTGGTTCCCACTGTGAAGCACAGAGGAGGAGGTGTGATGGTGTGGGGGTGCTTTGCTGGTGACACTGTAGGTGATTAATTTAGAATTCAAGGCACACTTAAACAGCATTCTGCAGCGATACACCATCCCATCTGGTTTGTGCTTAGTGAGACTATCATTTGCTTTTCAACAGGACAATGACCCAACACACCTCCAAGCTGTGTAAGGGCAATTGACCAAGAAGGAGAGTGATGGAAAGCTGCACCAGATGACCTGGCCTCCACAATCACCCGACCTCAACCCATTTGAGATGGATTGGGATGACTTGGACTGCAGAGTGAAGAAAAAGCAGCCAACAAGTGCTCAGCATATGTGGGAACCACAGCTGGAACATGCCACACTGGGTTCTCCTGGTGAACTGGGGAAACCGTGCGTAGAGCCGGCGCAGGACTCACCGGGCTGTGGAGGCGCACTGGAGGTCTGGAGCGCCGAGCTGGCACAAGACGTGCAGGTCTGGGGAGGCGCACAGGAGGCCTGGTGTGTGGGGCTGGCACAGTCTTCACCAGACGGCTAGCACGCACCTCAGGACGATTATGGAGAGCTGACTCAGGTGACATCAAACCGAGGACACGTGCCTCATGCACCAACACAGCAGCTCTCTCATAGCGCTCCCCTCCAATCTCCCCATCAACTCCTTCACTGTCTCCGCTTCGCTCCCTTCGCTGCCCTCCAAGTTCACCCCGACTGGCTCTGGTTCCATCTTCGGCTCCGCCGACCGTCCCGTGTGCCCCCCCCAAATGTTTTTGGGGCTACCTCTCCTGGCCACGCTGCTTGGTCCTTTGGTGATGGGAAGTTCTCTCACGGCCGTCGTTGGAAGGAGACCAAGGTGCAGCGTGGTGAGCGTACATTTGCTTTTCATTTGAATTAATGTCGCCAACAAAACAAGAAACAAAGAAAACGACCGTGAAGCTTACGAGGGCTATAGTGCCACTAACAAAGATAACGTCCCACAAATAACAAAGGGGAAAGGCTGCCTAAGTATGATTCCCAATCAGAGACAATGATAGACAGCTGTCCCTGATTGAGGACCATAACCGGCCAAAACATAGAACTATAGAACATAGAATACAGAACATAGAATGCCCACCCAAATCACACCCTGACCAAACCAAAATAGAGACATAAAAAGGCTCTCTCAGGTCAGGGCGTGACATATGTAAACATTAATGAAGTGACCATTGTTTCATTATTAAAGTGACCAGTGTTCCCTGTCTTTGTGCATAGTGCAGCAGCCTCTAAGGTGCATGGTAGAGTAACCGGGTGGTATAGCCGGCTAGTAACAGTGACTAAGTTCAGGGAAGGGAAGGGTACTGGGCGGAGGCCAGCTAGTGATGGCTATTTAGCAGCCTGATGGCCTTGAGATACTGTAGAAGCTGTTTTTCAGTCTCTCAGTTGCAGCTTTGATGCGAGGTGTGGTGCCCTTGCTTTCAGTGCTTTAGGCAGCGGTGCCGATACTAAAAGATGTGTTTATCGTGACAGGCGCCTTTGTCTCTCCCCAGACCGCTGTCATGTCAAGACAGAGGCGGATTCAGGCTTCAGAGGACAGAGCGTGGAACGGCACGATCACATCGAACTGAGAATATTTCCCAGCTGAGCTGTCCTCTGTGCTCACGCAGTGGACACGCCTCATACGCCGCCAATTAGAGCCCAGATACCTCAGCCAAGTGCAGCAGAGGGATGCCAAGTGTGTGTTATTGTGCGTGTGTGGGTGCGTGAGTAGTTGGGATCAAAATATTTCATTCTCATGCTCGGTGTAATTCATTTCTGTAGCTTTTGCAAGATACATCCCCACGTATGTGTTTTCATTTAAGAATATGCACATTCATTACCCTAGAAACATAGTTACCAGACTCTTTTTGTCCTGTTATTTCATGTGACGAATCAAATGGTATTTTTCACATGCTTTGTAAACAACAGGTTTGGACTAACAGTGAAATGCTTACTTATGGGCCCGTTCCAACAATGCAGAGAGAAGTAATAGAACAGTTGTAACAAGAAGAATAAATCCACAACGAGTAAAGATATATATATATATATATATACCCAGGGTACCAGTACCGATTATATGTGCAGGGGTACGAAGATATAGAGGAAAATATGTTTGTAGGTAGGGATAAAGTTAGTAGGCAACAGGATAGATAATAAACAGTAACAGTGGCCTACAGTTTCCTTCATGTTGCTAATCTATTCCAGGCCAACAAATACACAGTTTTGTCTTCTTCATCAGAATCAACTTTTCACAACCTTGCTAACTTTATAAGCCGCTCAGAAAAAGTCACCAGATTAATTTGCACACCTGTCAATGCCTGGAAAAAACGATAGCCACTTCTGAGTCACAACCCGTCTCTTCAGTCTCAGGTCAGGTACTGTAGAGTACAGCACATCTCTTCAGATGGACCAGGCCATTCAGGTCAGGCTTGTTCTTCAAAAGCTATTAATCACAGACTACTTGTCTGTCTCCTTTCCTTTCACACAATCAGGACACTTTGTCAGACATGCGATTTAGCTGATGAGTCCCCTGCCTGCAGGAAAATGTGGAGTGTTTTTTAAAAGATTTACGGACAGATGAATTAATTAAGCCCTCATTACCTTTCATCTGCTTTTGAATTATGAAAATGATATAGAAAATGTAGGTAGACAGGATCAGATAGAATGATTTGATCCCAATGAAATATGATCTCTAGGGATTAGACAAAGTTATCAGCACTGGTAACTCTTTATCCAAAGGGCATGACATATTTATTTTTAAGCAAAATGGCATCTCACACTGATAACACTGGCAGTAATAATGTACAGTGCATTCAGAAAGTATTCAGACCCCTTCACTTTTTCCACATTTTGTTACTTTACAGCCTTATTCTAAAATTGATTAAGTAGTTGTTTTCCCTCATCAATCTACACACAATACCCCATAAAGACAAAGCAAAAACTGTTTTATTTTTATTTTTGGCAAATTTATTTTAAAAATGTATATACAATATCACATTTACACAAGAATTCAGACCATTTACTCAGTACTTTGTAGAAGCACCTTTGGCAACGATTACAGCCTTGAGTGTTCTTGGGTATGACGCTACAAGCTTGGCACACCTGTATTTGGGGAGTTTCTCCCATTCTTCTCTGCAGATCCTCTCAAGCTCTGTCAGGAGCATCGCTGCACAGCTATTTTCAGGTCTCTCCAGAGATTGTCAATCAGGCTCAAGTCGGCGCTCTGGCTGTGTCACTCAAGGACATTCAGAGACTTGTCCCGAAGCCACTCCTGCATTGTCTTAGCTGTGTGCTTAGGGTTGCTGTCCTGTTGGAAGGTATACCTTCACCCCAGTCTGAGTTCCTGATTGCTCTGGAGCAGGGATTCATCAAGGATCTCTCTGTTCATTGCTCCGTTCATCTTTCCCTCGATCCTGACTGGTCTCCTAGTCCCTGCCGCTGAAAAACATCCCCACATCATGATGCTGCCACCACCATGCTTCACCGTAGGGATGGTGCCACGTTTCCTCCAGACGTGACGCTTGGCAATCAGGCCAAAGAGTTCAATCTTGGTTTTATCAAACCAGAGAATCTTGTTTCTCATGGTCTGAGAGTCTTTAGGTGCCTTCTGGCAAGCTCCAAGCGGGCAGTCATTTGCCTTTTACTGAGGAGAGGCTTCCGTCTTGCCACACTATCATAAAGGCCTGATTGGTGGAGTGCTGCAGAGATAGTTTTCCTTCTGGAAGGTTCTCCCATCTCCACAGAAGAACTCTGGAGCTCTGTCAGAGTGACCATCATGTTCTTGGTCACCTCCTTAATCAAGGACCTTCTCCCCCGATTGCTCAGTTTGGCCGTGCGGCCAGCTCTAGGAAGAGCCTTGGTGGTTCTAAACTTCTTCCATTTAAGAATGATGGAGGCCACTGTGTTCTTGGGGACCTTTAATGCTGCAGATATGCTTTGCTCCCCTTCCCCAGATCTGTGCCCCCACACAATCCTGACTCAGAGATCTACAGGCAATTCCTTTGACCTCATGGCTTGGTTTTTGCTCTGACATGCGCTGTCAGCTGTGGGACCTTATATAGACAGGTGCGTGCCTTTCCAAATCATGTCCAATCAATTGAATAACATATCAGTATGCACCTGAGCTCAATTTCGAATCTCATTGCAAAGAGTCTAAATACTTACAGTATGTACTTATGTAAATACTTATGTAAATATATATATATATATACTGTTTTCGCTTTGTCATTATGGGGTAGATTGATGAGAATTTTTTAAATAATTTAATATATTTTGGAATAAGGCTGTAACGTAACAAAATGTGTCAAAAGTCAAGAGGTCTGAATACTTTCCGAATGCACTGTATGCTTTTATTCGGCGTAATAAATGGACTATGTACGCTATATGCGGGAACATTGCCTTTAAGTTAAAATCGTTCTATAGCGCGGAACTTCATCGCCACGGCTTGAACCAAACCCTTAATCAGACGCGACCTGAGCCGTTCAGGGGCTTTGAGACTGGGAGGGTGTAGGAGGTGTGAAATCTACCTGAGTGAAAGTGACAAGTAGCGCAGAGGTGTGAAAAACATACCAACGATGATGGATGTTGTATAATTAATCTGTCTCATCAGATCTCATTCGAGTATCGACAGGTCATTATGGACTCACTAATTTATCTAACGGATCAGAATGACACTTGGGAAGCTAGTTCAAGTATTTTAGATGCCCGTTGTTCCCTCTAAACTGATAATATGCAATCGCCTCATTTGTAAAAGATGTTTCTAAAGGTATACATAATATAGCCAAACAATATCCATACTGAGTATATACATTAGATAGTTGGCTTTGACAAACTTTGTCAGCTGTTAGTTTTTTATTTTGAACAGCTGTGAATGTGAGGTATTTTGTTTTGTTATTGCTACTGAGAAAGTACTGGCGTGTGTTGACTCATTCACTGCCTGAGCTCTGTCTGTCTTTCTGTCACGGGGTTTGTGCAATATGAGTAATAACCCCCTTCTCTCTATTGCATCTCCGATTTACACACAGGAGTCTGGACCAACCGCATTGTCTTAACTCTCATTGGTGTGTTGCGTGTGTGTGTGTGTTTTGTAATTGTGCAGGCATTAGCATTAAGGAGCAGTGGCTGTGTTCTCAGCAGGACTTAGGAGAGGAGACGTCCTCTCACTACTGCTCACCTGGGGGGAGGCACACACACACACGCACACACCACCATCGCCAAATTCTCATACACTCTCCCCAATCCCTCATTATGTAGTCTATTGTGCTGGTTGCCGCAGGGGTCATGGGGGCCCTGTTAAGGAGCCTTTCAGGGGCACTGGTTCCTGTTCCCCTAATGAGGCAGTGAGAGACGGGAGACAGGAGGCGTCAAAGGCCTCCTTGGTGGACCCCCACAGTGTACCTGTCTCAGGTGTTTGTTTGAGGCTAAACAAACACAACCATTGTTTGGCCAGGAATGTTTATCAGGGGGAATCAAAGCCCTGCTCCATCTGCAGCCTACATGACAATGACAGAGCAACCAGGGGGCTGCACCGATTCACATTCACTCACAGCCAGAGAGAGAGAGAGAGAAGAACTCACCGTTTATGCTGGAAAGGCATGCAGGTCTGGGTCTGAGTAATAATGACTGGGCTAGAATCAAAGCTTCAGTGCTCATACAGATGAATGACCAGACTGATTGATTATTGAATAGTGGTCAAAAAGGGAGTAGATTAGAGGTTTTTGTATGTAAAGGTGTTTTGTGACAACACTGATTCTCACAGGACATGCAAGCTACCCTGAACCCATTTCTACTCCATGATTGAATGCAAACACACGACATAGCATTGGTTTAAAACGAATCATCTAACAATTTATCATGTGATAACTTTGCCATACGATAAAATGTAAGGCCACGAGTCAGTTGGAATTCATCCCCGCATCAGAAAGCTATTTCATCTTGTTCAAAGCATAATGATTTGTGTTGCAGTCAATCTTTCTTATTGACCCCCATCATGTTCTCATCACCAGGGTCATTCTGTAATATATTGACTTTGTCACTTTTCTATTAGCCTTGTATATTTTGTTATGATTGGTATCTCTGCAAATCATTTCGCTGACATTTTACCCTCCAGGGAGAGACAGAGGGAGGGAGGACTGGAGCAAATTCATCTGACGCAAAGTTTAGATTGGGGAAATTCTTAGAATCATGTTATACTAATCAAAAAAGCTATGAATCTTTGTGAAAAGTCCCTGGCAAGACTTTGTCTAAGAGAGATGAATAGTTATTATATTACAGAGAAAAACAGAGGAGATTCCACAGCAGAGGCCAACTCCGAGACCAGTCAGTGATTCAGTCTGCACTGCTGTGCTGAACCTGGACGATGCCATAGTACCAGTAGTACCTGCAACAGTACCTCACATGAACTGTCCATTTGAATCAGGCGCTCATATTAATCACATTCTTATTGTGGTTTAAAAATGTACATTTCTATTATCCATAGACATTTGGAGTAATTACATTTGTGCTAATAATAACTTGCTTCTCTGCAGCAAACACAACTGGATAGACGGTTACAGTAACTATAGCCATGAATACTCGTGTGACTGACTAGGGAGGAAAATAGTTTGAGGCCCATTAAAGCTTTACAGTAAAATGACTGAAAGCCTAATGATACCTCCAGCCGACACTCTCTGTACAGTGGCTCTCTCTGTAGAATTCTTTGTGTGTTCAAAGGACGGAAAGATGGACAGGATGCTGTGAAGTGTCAAAATCAAATGTTTTATTTTGCATTTGTTTGTCATAACAAATCGACCTAATGAGACTGTCTTCATGGGGGGTTCAGATAACGCAGAGGGCCTCTGAGTCAATAGGACACCAGAGGCATTGTGTGCGTGTGCATGCATGTATGTCTGTACTCCTGTGTGCTGCTGTGTGTGTAAATGTACTAAATTACAGTCAGTCAGCAGCTCAACGGTTAGTTGCCAAGCTAAAATGACATGTTTTGGGTGGATAGTATAATTCCATGATTGGGGGCCTGGCTGCGTGTGTAATGTGCTGCCTTGGTGTGTTTGTCGAGGAAGGGGTTAAAGCTGAGGAGGGGGTGTTTTTGGCCAAGGCATAAATACAACAAGACAGGCCCTCAGCACCAACTGCTTGTTATCTTATGGCCAGACCAACCATTAAAACACAACCAGTGAAGGGGGGGGGAGAGAGAGAGAAAAAGACGGAGGGGGGGGGGGGGGGGGGGGGAAGAGAGAGGCAGAGAGACGCAGAAAGAGAGATGCAGGTCTATGTTTCGGTATGCACTAACTTCACAGTGCCCACGTTTCTTGCTCAAGATTGGCCCTAAGCTGGTTGGAATCTCGGAGTCTCTCCAGGAGGAATGCAGGTGCCTCAGTCTAGACAGTGTTCAGCTGATCCATGTCTGCTCCCATGGTTTTAGGACCTTCCCATGCCTCTTTCCCCTCTTTCTGCCCCCTATGGTGTCTCTCTTGCTTAATCTCCCCTCCTACAGTCTGACCACCAGGGGTTGCAGACAGACAGACAGACAGACAGACAGACAGACAGACAGACAGACAGACAGACAGACAGACAGACAGACAGACAGACAGACAGACAGACAGACAGACAGACAGACAGACAGACAGACAGACAGAAAGACAGACATGTGGGCAGGCAGACAAGTAAGCGTGCTAGTAGTTAGAGTAGGTGGGCAGACAGACATCTTGGCAGAAAGTTGGCAGAGAAGAATCTCCACTACCCAACCTACTGCTACTTTATCTGGTATTTTTGGATCAGGTAGGTGGCATTTCAGTGGTTCACTGCTGTTGCTTCATATCTCTGCTGTTCTTGTGGTGCTGCTGGGCTAGTTCCAAGTGAAATTGACAATGAGGCAAGTTTCTATTTGGCAGTCACTCCTCTTCAGATAATAATCACTTTCACTGATGAATGTCCTGTCATTTTATTTACCTCATGTTTAGCTTGAATTTATTACCAGTGTAAACGTTCTGTACACAAAGTGCAACCGTTTAGGAAGATCAAAACAGATACGGATGAGTGTAACCTTCGCATGCACTCTTTAGGAGAAGATCTTTGCTTGATATGGAATCTTTTCCCCTTCACTCTTTTTACTCTCATGTTCTAGCCGATTGACAGATGGTGCATGTCATTGTTAATTATGAGGAGAGTTGTCTGACTTTCTAAATAAAATATGTTTGTCTTCATTGTTGTAGAACTTTACCTGACGTTTCACTCTAAAGGGTTTCTTCCGCTGGCCCCATAGGAGAACCATTTCTGGTTCCAAGTAGAACCCGTCTGGGTTATACCTGGAACCAAAAGGGTTCTACATGGAACCAAAAACGGTTCTTTAAAGGGCTCTCCTATGGCAGTGTTTACCAACCCTGGTCCTCGGGTATCCCCAACAGTACATCGTTTTTATTGTAACCCTGGACAAGCACACCTGATTCAACTTGTCAACTAATCATCAAGCCCTTAATGAGTTGAATGAGGTGTGTTTGTCAAGGGCTACAACAAAACGATGTACTGTTGGGGATACTCGAGGACCAGGGTTGAGAAACACTGCCATAGGAGAACCCTTTAAAGAACCGTTTTTGGTTCCATGTCGAAACCTTTTGGTTCCAAGTTTTTCACATAGGGTTTTACATGGAACCCAGATGGGTTCTCCTATGGGGATGGCCATAGAACCTTTTTGGTACCCATTTATCTGAGAGTGTAATGTCAGTGGTGAAATAGTTGACATTCACCTTACATGACAACGTGTCTCTGTTGTTTACAGTAGGAGAAGGTCATAGTAAAGTGATGACAGTTATGGAGGACAAATAACTTCATGACAACACAAACACATATGCTAACAACCAACACACAAGTACACCAGATATGCAGACTAAAGAAAAGCCTGTAGTGCTCTTAACATAGCGTTGTCAGTGTGTAGAACACCACTGTCACTCTGGGCTAGTGTGACCTGATCAATAAAAGAAAATCATTTGCACCTTGTGGGAATACACTGGGTGTACAAAACATTAGGAACACCTGCTCTTTCCATGACAGACTGGCCAAGTGAATCCAGGTGAAAGTGATGATTCCTTATTGATGTCACTTGTTAAATCCACTTCAATCATTGAAGAGGACACAGGTTAAAGAAGGATTTTTAAGCCTTGAGACAGTTGAGACATGGATTGTGTAGGTGTACCATTCAGAGGGTGAATGGGAAGGTCAAAAGACTTGTGTGCCTTTGAACGGGGTATGGTGGTGGGTGCCAGGCGCACTGTTTTGAGTCTGTAAAGAACTGCAGTGCTGCTGGGTTTTTCACGCTCAACGGTTTCCTGTGTGTATCAAGGATGGTCCACCACCCAAATGACATCCAGACCACTTGACACAATTGTGGGAAGCATTGGAGTCAACATGGGCCAGAATCCCTGTGGAACACTTTCAACACCTTGTAGAGTCCTTAACCTGACAAATTGAGGCTGTTCTGAGGGTAAAAGGGGGTGCAGCTCAATATCCTAATGTTTTGTACACTCAGTGTATACTCTGGAGTAATGTCTGTGTGAATGCTTTAACATTTCCAATACATGACTCTCACAACTTGAACGGTCACCTCAACTCCAAAACGGCCAAATTCAAGATTATTTCCTTTATTCCAGGAAATTGGCCAAGGTATTCTGCTCTTTGACTGGGAACAAGACACACTGTACATCAGAAACAGGTTGAATATCGTCCTAATGGACATTATTAGCAAACGTTGGAGGAATAATATTATGATTGTCCGGTTGAAAGAGACCAAGTCGTTGATGGGGAGTTTGGTTTCTTCTGACTGGTTCCAGGTGATATTGTGGCTTTAGAAGGCGGTAACCGTACCCCAGTAGTACCCCATAACCCCTGGCATGTAGCAGCAGCATCCATGTGGAAGCTACACAGTTCCCCTGCTCCGTGCTTCCTTTTGGACCGGCTGATTATTTGCAGGGAAAATTAAACATACGTGGAATGCGTCTCACCGGGGTCTGTTGTCTTTTGAAGTTCCTCACTCCTCACAAAGAGCCAGTGTGTTGTAGAGCCAACAGGACCCAACTCACAACTCAACCTCATAGCTCTGCAGTGGTCACCTCTAGGAAAACAAACATTTTTCGGAGGTTGTTTTCAATGCACCTCTCACCATTCGCCGGTTTTTAGGGAAGCTCAACATGCAGTTTCTCCTGCAATGTCCAGTTCTAGGCTTACACAACTGAGGCCTTGTGGTGTTCGTGTGTAGGAGGTTGAATTTTTGCTTCATACTTTTACAGCTCTATCAGAGAGAATAATTAATTCCAAAGTACTTGATGTTCTAGATGTACATGTGTTGTTTCTTGTCTAAGTCTTCCATCAGGTTTGGACTAGGATCATCACTCATTGAGCCACTAGTCTTGTGAGAGGATTATGCCAGCTTTTCTTTTCACATTGGTTGTGTGAATGAAGCCAAACGTTTCCTAGCTGGTAAAATTGAACTTTTTTTTTTAAACGTTCTGAGGACAGAAGTGAAAATTTCACCTGTTCTGAGAATGTTTATTTTTAGATAGTAGGGAGGCTCTGAGAACATTTTACTCTGGTTCCTTAAAAATGCTAGGTTATTTGGAAGTTTTTGAAAAACTTCCTTAATAAAAAATTTACTGAATGACATTTACAGTTTTTTCCAACTGCTTACACACAAAATCTTTTCATGTCACACGATTTTTGAAACCTCTCACTCAAAGTGCTAAACTACACACCAAATATCCAAAACCATAAGCTATTTCTCAGCCTTTGACTCAGTTGTCAATTGCATAAAACACTTTTTTTCAAAACACTACACACAATTCTCTACCTAAAACACAAAAATCGAACAGGAAGTGACTTGCTTTCCTTTTCCAAACACAACCAATCAAAATGCTACACTTATTCACCAGGTCACACACACACTCCTCACATGTGCAAACACTAATAGCTTAACTGATCACTAACCAATCACTGCTTTACTGTAGTATAGGCCTATAAATAGGTCAAAGGTCAGATTACCTGTTTTGAACAATGGATGCCAACAATGGACAGAGAGCAAGAGGAGTAGGAGGGAGAGGAAGAGGACGAGGGCAAAGGCAAAGAAGAGAAGGAAGGAGAGGCATCTCTAATGAGATTGGGGCAAAATTTGTTGATCATGTGATCAACCACGGTTTGACCATGAGAGAGGCTGGACTGAGAGTCCAGCCCAATTTGAATCGATTTACAGTGGCGTCCATAATTCGAACCTTCAGAAATGAGAACAGGTATGCAACTATCTAAAGACTATTTTAGCATTACAGTAATGTACTGTAAAATACGTATGACTTCATAGTATTGCATAAACATTTGTAACTCTAAGCCATCCATTTACTGCACTGCATTGAAAGAACAAGGTTGGTTATCATGCTGTACTACATTTTTTTGTACATTGTTTACAGTTCCTATGCTGAACACATACTGTGTTTGAATTCTGTACAGAGTGGAAAGGCAAAGACATCATGGAGGACGAGGACGCTTGTTTACAGATGTACAAGAGACTGCAATTATAAATATGGTCTATGTGGGGACATAGAGGTTGCCTCTGTCCAAGGTTGGATACGCCATGCTAGGAGATTCTTCCCTTGATGTTTGGCAAGAGAAAACCTTGTGATGTGGACGAAGTATCGTGGCCAGACTCAGGCCCCCCATCAAATGGCAAACACTGCTTTCATAATAGTACATTTTTGGATATACCATATAAACACTGTTGTTCTAAATCTAAAGCTCTTTGGTCTTTCATAGGCTTATATCTACATTTCAATACAATGTTCTACAGTGAAAGTAATCTGCTGAGCGGGGTAACAAGTACACTGTAAACACCAATGCAATGTAGAAACAGAAAATATTTATCAGGCCAAACATTACTGTTGTATACAGTAGCATACAACAAAACCATAAACATATGTAAACCAAAAGTATATTCTTTAGAATACAGTAAAGAACACAATTGTGTGTGTGGGTTCCCGGGGGGGCAGTCCAGAAATTGGTGGGTTGGGGGGGGGGGGGGGGCAGTCACCAGTGCTAAGCTACGCTTCATCTCTTCTCCGGCCTGGGTCTGGCCACAATACTTTGTCCACATCACAAGATACGTTTTCTCTTGCCAAACATCGAGGGAAGTATCTCCTAGCATGGCGTATCCAACCTTGGACAGAGGCAACCTCTATGTCCCCACATGCGTCCTCCATTGCCTGGAGAAGCGGCATGCGGGCATAGGGTTGGCGATCATACACTTTCCAGTGCCAGGCTGAGAAGAATTCCTCTATGGGATTTAGATAAGGTGACTATGGGGGTAGGTACAAAACTACAAATTGTGGATGGGTGTCAAACCAGTTTTGGACCAGAACAGCCTGGTGAAAACTAACATTGTCCCATAAAACCACAAATCTAGCAGGCTCCTGATCTGGATCAGGGACAAGCATTGTGAAAATTGCATCCCATAAAGTGAGCATATGGCCGGTGTTGTACGGATCCAGTGTGGCATTATGATGGAGGACCCCGTTTTGAGTGATGGCAGCACACATAGTCAATATTACCCCCACGCTGTCCGGGGACATTGGTAATTGCCCTCTGTCCTATTACATTTCTTCCCCGGCGCCTGGTTTTGATGAGGTTGAAGCCAACCTCATCCACATATATACATTTATGGCAAATTACATGGGCATCCAGCTCCAATACTCTCTGTAACAGACAAAATGATATACAGATGAGTAAATATGGTATGTCTGAAGTACTGGAAGTAGTGTTGCATACATACCTCTACAAAGTCATGTCGCATACATACCTCTACAAAGTCATGTCGCATATTCTTGACTCTGTCAGAGTTTCTCTCAAATGGTACATTGTAAAGATGTTTCATCGTCACTCGGTGCCGTTGGAGGCTGCGTTGTATGGTCGACAGGCTTACAGCATTGATGTTATTAAATATGGTGTCATTATTCAAGATATGCTCTCTTATCTCTCGAATCCTAATTGCATTGTTGGCCGAAACCATATTTATAATCGCAGTCTCTTGTACATCTGTAAACAAGCATCCTCGTCCTCCATGATGTCTTTGCCTTTCCACTCTGTACAGAATTCAAACACAGTATGTGTTCAGCATAGGAACTGTAAACAATGTACAATTTTTTTTAGTACAGCATGATAACCAACCTCATTCATTCAATGCAGTGCAGTAAATGGATGGCTTAGAGTTACAAATGTTTATGCAATACTATGCAGTCATACATGTTTTACAGTACATTACTGTAATGCTAAAATAGTCATTAGATAGTTGCATACCTGTTCTCATTTCTGAAGGTTCGAATTATGGACGCCACTGTAAATCGACTTAAGTTGGGCTGGACTCTCAGTCCAGCCTCTCTCATGGTCAAACCGTGGTTGATCACATGATCAACAAGTGTTGCCCTAATCTCATCAGAGATGGCTCTCCTTCCTTCTCTTCTTTGCCCTCGTCCTCTTCTTCATCTTCCTCTCCCTCCTACTCCTCTTGCTCTCTGTCCATTGTTGGCATCCATTGTTCAAAACAGGTAATCTGACCTATGACCTATTTATAGGCCTATACTACAGTAAAACAGTGATTGGTTAGTGATCAGTTAAGCTATTAGTGTTTGCACATGTGAGGAGTGTGTGTGTGACCTGGTGAATAAGTGTAGCATTTTGATTGGTTGTGTTTGGAAAAGGAAAGCAAGTCACTTCCTGTTCGATTTTTGTGTTTTAGGTAGAGAATTGTGTGTAGTGTTTTGAAAAAAGTGTTTTATGCAATTGACAACTGAGTCAAAGGATAGTCTCACAAAAAGAAGCATTCTTGCGTACTTACTACCCGCTATTCAAAGTTAAGAGAATCATTCACAAACATTGGCACATTCTAAGATCCGATGATGGTATCAGTAATGTGTTTCTGGACCCTCCGTTGGTCGTATTCTCGCAGGGCAGAAATATCAGCGATCAATTGGGAAATTCTGATTTACCATCCCCAAATACCCCTGCACAATGTATATTTGCACTGAAATTACCGCAGAAGTTGTTGGATGGTTCTGTGCAAAATAACCGCACTCTCACCGCACTCTAAGAAACATATGGTTCTCAGAACATTATCTGCTGACTGAGATCATACCAGTAGAACAAGAGCCTCGGACAGCCTAAAATAATAAGATCTAATCTGTGTGATGTCTGAGATTGATAGGGCTGCATCAAAATAGGATTCCATTCAAGGTTTCCACACTTCCCAGGTGAGTCACCATGTGCAAGTAAACAAGACAAACAAAGCACTATTGGACTGTGTGTGTGTGTGTGTGTGTGTGTGTGTGGTATATGTCCTGTTGCTGATTACACCATGGTGTCTGCATGTGTCTGTCAGTGATATAAGAAGCAGTGTGCATGCTTATCTGACATTGATCGACAGAAGAGAAAGGAAGGCATTCTTGAGTGTCTGCAAAAGTCAATACCATCACCAACACAGCCCACACACTAAAAGCACTGCAGTAATAGAGTTTCTCTTATTAGAAGATATGGTGACCAATAACAGAAATGGTCCTGTTTGGATGCAGTTTTAGGGAATGCAGTAGGTTAAGGTCCTTATTTAAAACCTATGCAACATATCCAGAGTCTTTCCAAGTCAACCCTCCATATCATATATCTGCTAACCGCTACACACAGCCTACATCGTTGGCACCATATTGCTAGCTAACGTAATAGTCAACATAGCTAATAGCACTAACACATTAGTAAATCCTCTACAATCATGCAGTACAGCGTACAGTCAGCAAGCAGCTTAGCAGTTACACCGGCAGGCCCCGGTGGCAATAAATGAATAAAACTGAAAGCCAACCTTGACATGGAAGAGTTCCAGTGATGGATAGTCATAGCCAGCTAGCTAACATAGCGTCCCTCTCTGTTTGAGCCGGGTGTTTGAGTAGGCCAAACTAGCTAGCTGAATTAGCTAGCTAAGTAAGTGAAAAATAAAAAAAAACTATGGAAGATAGCTGGCTCTCTTTCTCTCTCTGTCTCTCATGATTATCCTTTATTTTTAAAGAAATGTATTTGTTCAATACTGTTAAACTATTGTCTTTCTCTCTATTTGAGTCAACTACATTTTAGGCACTGCAGTGCTAGCTAGTTGTAGCTTATGCTTTCAGTACTAGATTCATTTTCTGCTCCTTTGATTGTGTGGACAAAATGTCAGTTCATGCTGCAAGATCTCAGATATGTTGGAGGATGTCCTCCGGAAGTTGTCATAATTACTGTGTAAGTCAATGGAAGGCGGTGAGAACCATGAGCCTTCTTGAGGCTTTGTATTTAAGTCAATGTACCCAGAGGAGGACGGAAACTCAATGATCTATGTTGAGGCTACTGTTCATTGTAAAACACTGTTTTAATAAATTATTTGGTGACGTGAATATATTTAGTATAGTTTTATCGAAAAATTATAACTTCTTTAATGTTTCACTTCTTATTTTTATGAAATTCACTGAGGAGGATAGTCCTCCCCTTCCTCCTCTGAGGAGCCTCTACCAATGCATACCTCAAATATGAATAATGTAGCTGCTGTATGTAATCGGCAGTGAATATCTGTATAGGCTAGATCACGTGTCAAACTCATTCCACAGGGGGCCGAGTGTCAGCGGGTTTTCGCTCCTCCCTTGGACTCAAATTATGAATTAAGGTCACTGATTAGTAAGGAACTCACCTCTGGTTGTCTAGGTCTTAATTGAAAGGAAAAAACAAAAACCAGCATACACTAGGTCCTCCAAGGAATGAGTTTGACACCCTTGGGCTAGATACTGTTTGTGCACATTCAACCTACAGTTGAAGTTGGAATTTACTGTTAACAAACTATAGTTTTGGCAAGTCGGTTAGGACATCTACTTTGTGCATGACACAAGTCATTTTTCCAACAATTGTTTTCAGAGAGATTATTTCACTTATAATTCACTGTATCACAATTCCAGTGGGTCAGAAGTTACATACACTAAGTTGACAGTGCCTTTAAACAGCTTGGAAAATTCAAGAAAATGATGTCATGGCTTTAGAAGATTCTGATAGGCTAATTGACATCATTTGAGTCAATTGGAGGTTTGGAGGAAAAAGGAGGAGGCTTGCAAGCCGAAGAACACCATCCCAACCATGAAGCACGGGGGTGGCAGCATCATCTTGTGGGGGTGCTTTGCTGCAGAAGGGACTGGTGCACTTCACAAAATAGATGGCATCATGAGGACGGAAAATTACGTGGATATATTGAAGCAACATCTCAAGACATCAATCAGGAAGTTAAAGCTTGTTCACAAATGGGTCATCCAAATGCACAATGACCCCAAGCATACTTCCAAATTTGTGGCAAAATGGCTTTAAGGACAACAAAATCAAGGTATTGGAGTGGCCATCACAAAGCCCTGACCTAAATCCTATAGAACATTTGTGGACAGAACTGAAAAAGCGTGTGCGAGCAAGGAGGCCTACAAACCTGACTCAGTTACACCAGCTCTGTCAGGAGGAATGGGCCAAAATTCACCCAATTTATTGTGGGAAGCTTGTGGAAGGCTTCCCGAAACGTTTGACCCAAGTTAAACAATTTAAAGGTAATGCTACCAAATACTAATTGAGTGTATGTAAACCTTTGACCCACTGGAAATGTGATGAAAGAAATAAAATATTAAATAAATCATTCTCTCTACTATTATTCTGACATTTCATATTCTTAAAATTAAGTGGTGAACCTAACTGGCATAAGACAGGGAATTTTTACTTGGATTAAATATCAGGAATTGTGAAAAACGGAGTTTAAATGTATTTGGCTAAAGTGTATGTAAACTTCCGACTTCCACTGTAAATGCTGATCATATCCTTCTTGTCATCATCAGTCACTGCGTTAGTTCTACCTAATCTAAGGTGGTCTTGAGTATTTTGTTAACCTCCATGACTTTCTAAAAGTAACATGTTATATTAACTGCATATCTAAGGGTATATCACAGATCTGCTGGGATTATATCAGCTATTCCCATGGTGTAATTGTGGGCAAGAGCAGAGGTTCTGGTTTTTGGGCCCAGAGGTTTCTCTGTGGTGATTGGTGTGTCTGTGCCAGACTGAGGAGGTCCCCAGAGTGGGGCCCCGCAGGGAGCTTTGATGTGGCCGACCCTGAGCATCAGATGACTGGGTAACATCTCTTCTCTGACCCTGACCATAATGGACAACTCTTTT